>NC_045959.1:51529273-51844378 GCF_010909765.2 Amblyraja radiata | reverse complement strand
AGGCAGTGCTTTTTTCCTCAAACTAACCATTTTTTCATTTTCAAACCACATTATGGGTACTCACAGCTGTGGAGACATTTGTTCAGTGTTATTCAGAGCTCTGATTGAGGCACACCACTTGCAGAGACTGATTGAGGCACACCACTTCCTGGTTTTATAGTCCCTCCCTCTCCCTCCAGCAGGGGCAGCAGAGAGAATGGGGAATTTTGTAAAAACATTAATATCTCTGTCATTTTTTTAAATTCATGGCCTCAGCCAAACAGAAATGTCAAGAGATTTGACTGGATTCATTCGAGGTCTTGCCAATTAGAGTGAATTCCGAGCATCTGCAGTTTGTAGAGTTTCCCAGCACTGTTTGTCAGGCCATTACTATGAAAATTGTTTTTTTCTGAGAATGTTGTTAGGCTATGTACAATGCAATCAAGGAATATCTATGGCTGTTGTATGAACTTCCAGAGGGCATTTGATTTTTTTTTCCCAAGTACATTCAGAGACAAGTGTGGAAGCTCTTGGAACTGAAAACAAATTATTGACCTGGTAGGCAAGTGGCAGAACAAACAGTTAGTCAAGGTGTGATTCGGGGTGCCATGCAAAAATCTATGTTAGGACTGCAACCTTTCACTGGATTGATTAGATAATAGGAAAGAAAACTACACACAAGTAATGGTTACAATGGAATCCAATTAAGTTATTTCATGATACAAGAATGACAGGAATCCTTTTGGTTACGATCAGCAGAATAGATCCAAGAGCTAAATGGGCAGCTCCTGTTCTTGTTAACAATTAATTCCGCGCAACCACACCCCTTTTTACATAATTTCTTGTAAACATTTCCAATGAGGTTAGAAAAAAAATTCCTTTCAAGTTAAAAATTCAAAGCCCTCATTCTGCTTGTGGATTTGGAGAAGGATTTTGTAAAACAGCTTCAGTAATACTTGTGATATCAATTGTAAATGTCCATGTTTCAAGACAAAGGTGGGAAAAAATCTCAGCAATTTGATAGACCAAAAGCCTGGCTATGTATTTAAGTTCTTGTTCTTCCACTTTTCTGCTGACATATTGGAAGTGGTGGTTCACTTTGATTTCTTTCTTCATGGAGACGTGGCTCCTGATATGTATGAAGTGATCTACTTTGATCTGGATCTTATGCTAGGGAACCAAGTTCTATTGCAGCATCAGGTTGGCGAAGGATTTGGTCTTTTAGATGTTTACTACTCCTTTTATACATATCGATGAAGAAATTGACATGAAGGGATTTGGAGCACAGGATCTGAGTGTGCAGCGTCACCCGTGCACTGTTACACAACTAAAATTGAAACTGTAGAAGGGTCTCGACTCAAAACGTCGCCTATTTCCTTCGCTCCATAGATGCTGCCTCACCCGCTGAGTTTCTGCAGCATTTTTGTCTACCTTCGATTTTCCAGCATCTGCATTTTTTTCTTAAATTGACATGATCTTTATTCTGTACTGCAGGCTACAGAGACTGAACAGTTTCCAACTCCAGTCCATTTTTCCAGTAAGCTGCCATTTCCAGAATTTAAATAGCAAAGCAGGAACTTATATTTAATGCTTACATCTGTGCAGATCTGAAATTCTTCTCAGCACAATTAATCTGAAGACATGTTGGAATGTATACAGCTTAAAAAGGATCCTGTCCAGATGCTTTTGTTAGATAAATATACAACTAGGGGTGGGGGAAAACACCCAATAGTACTGCTGACATTTACTGACAGGACTAGCAATTCTCTGGTGGTTATTGGAGCATTACGAAAGACTAATGTCTAGAGGTCTCAACTGGCGGGACACAATTCCCACCAAAGAAGCTGAGGAAATCGGATTTCAAGTAATTGAGCACTTTTATAATAAAAAAGCCAATATCAGTTAAAAGGTTCCCAGAGATACAAGTTGCCTCAAAACCCATCCGTTCAATCAAATGTTTCGACGGAAGGAAATTTGCTTCAAGTGATCTAGTCTGCGTGTCTACTCGAATTGGACCTTAACTGAAAAAGTCATTAAGGGTAGAACATAAACAGTGGCCATCTACTATTCAGTAAGATTATGATCTATCTGACCTTGGCCCAAATGTCACTCTCCTGTTTCCCCTTCACCATTATTGACCCATCACTTGCCAGACTTCGCCCGTATCCACCTACATCTCACCTTTGTCACTTTACCCATCTGTCAATCACCACTCCTCACTGTATCCACCTGTCACTTGCCAGGCTTTGTCCCTCTCCAGCTCTCTTTTGTAGCTTTCTCTCCCCTACTCCAATCTGCAGAAAGTTTCCAATTCAAAACATCTGAACATTCTCTCCACACACGATGCGTACCTGCTCCACATACCTGCTGAGTTCCTCTAGCACTTAGTGTTTTTTTCAAGATTCCAACATCTGTTGTGTCTGGTGTCACCACTTACCTGTCTGTTCCCCTATAGTCCAAAGATCTATCTCAGACACAAATGATTCAGCCTCTACAGCTCTCGTTGCTTGAGATTTCCAAAGATCCATTGATCACAATTGAAAAATTTCTCATCAACTTTTCTCATCATCAACAAGGCAATAGATCCAGATTTCCTCAAGGGAAACAACATTTAAACAATGAAGCCCCCTCAGAATCTTATGTTTCCTGAAGATAATCTTCCATTCTACTAAACCCTTAATGCAAAAGGTGCAACTTGCTCTATTGTTGTCGTTAAAAAACTGCTGCATCCCAGGCACCCACCTACTGTACCTTCTCTGAATTGCTTCCAAAGAAAATACAAGGTGGTCAAAATTGTCCACAGGATTACAAGATACAGTCTCACCAACATCACATGCAGCTATATTTTAATACTGCAACCCCTTCCAAATTAGGCCAATATTCTATTTGCCTTCCACAATAACATGCTGTATTTGCATGCTAACTTTATTATAAGGGACACCTAAATACCTCTAGCTTGCGCTATTCCATGCTTTCTTTCAACTTAAACATTATTCCTGGTTTATATTCTTCCTACCAAGTTGGTCATATCAAGCCTCATATTACCTTACACTACCTTATCTTCCAATTTTTTTAATCCTGAAGCAAGCATCTCTGTACCCTTCTAACCAACCCATCCTTGCATCATCAAACTTAGTTGCCATTTCCAAAGTGCTGGAGTAATTCAACGGCAGCATCTCTGAAGAACATGAACAGGTGACTTTTCGGGTCGGGACCCTTTTTCGTGAAGGGTCATGACCCAAATCGTCACCCATCTACGTTCTCCAGAGATGCTGCCTGACCCGCTGAATTACTTTAGCACTGTCTTATTTTGTAAACATCATCTGCAGCTCCTTGTTTATACATGTGGCAGCAATACACCTTGTCTCTTCATCTAAATCATTAATAAATACTTGAGGTCTCAGTATTAATCCAAATCACCTCTATTCCATTGTGGACATTGGAGTTTGTTCATGGAACTAATGCACTACAATGTTGACAACTGTATTCTGCACTCTATCTTTGGAAAGCATGCAATACAAAGCCTTTCAATATACCTCTGTAGACATGACAATAATGAACCTAAACATAACCTCGCACTTGATGCAGTTTGTCAATATGAATATGATCTATTTATCCCAATTATCTGTTTTCCTTTCTTTAGTTATCTTCCACCAATGCCAAGATATAACACCAAACAGGTGTCAACTTCTGTATCCGCTGTTCCAGGTGTCAACTTCTATACATCGGTGACTCTAAATACTACATTCTTAGCATGTTTAGTAACTTTTCAGTCATAATTTCCATTCATGAATCCATCTGCTGATTCTCACTTCGTTCATCCTCAAAATATGAAATTGGAAGAAATTAATGTACCTCTTAAAAATGGCAGTGTATTTTCCCTGAACCAGTTGAGTTCTACCCACTCCACCTAAAAATGTACATATTTTACTTTTCATATGCCAAAGCACAAAAGATAGACAAGCAATCAGATGTTAGCCTTACGATTAATGTTACTACAATATTTTTAAAAGTGTACATAATCACTTACAAGGGCTGACATCTCTGTATCGGTTTCGAATCCTGTTTTCGGGATATTTGGCTACTTTATATGGAAAGTCCTGAGACTGATTGCGAATTTCCTACAATCAAAAGCAAAAATCATTGACATTTACAGACAAGAATCAGGACGTATAAACAATGTACCTTAAGTATCTGCTGAATTCATAAATTAACATTACATCAAGTTTATTGTCATATGCACAAATACAACGAAGTACAGGTACAATGTAAATTAAATTCCTATGGTACTTTAATGGTCACATATACTGAGGTAATACAATGTCCGATTGTTCGATGATCCCAGTAGTTCATTATCTAGCTACCCATTAGTCCAGAGTGTGAACAGGGGGCTTCGGAACGTTGGCTAGATGCACAGCCAGTGCCCTGAATACCTGGAAAATGGGCAAGTTTGAGGTTGGAGTGCTTTTGTATTTTGACATTTTCCAACTAGCTGAATTCAACAAATTCTGTTATCCATTCCCTTAAAATTCACCAGTGCTCAGTTTCCACCTCCATTTAAACTTAGAAGGTTCATTGGAAAATGTATTAAACTATGTCATAGAGTCATACAGTGATACAGTAGACACTAGTCCCACTTGCCTGCGCTTGGTCCATATCTGTCCTGCGATGTGAAAATGAAAGTGAAATAAATGATGGGACTATTAATAGGAGCGACAGCCAATAGTCCAGAGATTTTGGTAGTCTGATAACTAAAGATGCCCGAGTTTTACTGTACAAACGTTTGACCCAAGAAAGAATTTGAATTGATTAATAATCTAGTTCCACAACTTGATCATATTTGCCTTGTTCTTTTACATTCCAGTTTCGAGGGAAATTTTCTGATACAGGTGAACAACCTTTTATCCGAAAGCCTTGGGACCAGACACTTCTCGGATTTCGGGATTTTTCGGTTTTCCGAATGGAAGGTTTTTAGTGTAGATTTTAACATGTGGCTCAGTGGTAGAGTGCTCGGCTCGTGGCCGCAAGGTTGCGAGTTTGCGCCTCGATCCCGGCAGTTACCCGGTCAGGGCCGGCCTTTAGCCGATAGGACCTATTTCTCCCAATTGGGCCCCGCGCCTAAGGGGGCCCCGCGCTAGAGTAATCAAATCAATTGGAGCAAAGATCTTATAGCGCGCAAGATGGTCCACTCCTGCGAAATACAATGAACTGACGCGTAGTCCGCACCGGAGCGTAACCTCCGTCATTTCAGTAACCCCGACCCGACTTCAGTTATGCCTCTCGCAGCGTTGCGGGGGAACAGTTTAGGTGTTGTTAAATGTTTTTTATCACTTCCTTTTTAAACGGCAGATGCCTTGTACTTTTTAAACGGCACATACTGCAGATGCTGATTAAACCAAAGACAGACACAAAAGGCTGGAGTAAATCAGCGGATCAGGCTGCATCTCTGATGAGGAATACGTGATAGTAGGAGGAAATAGGTGATATTTCGGGTCGACTTTTTCAACAGCTGCCATGAGGGGAGAAGCGCCGGCACCAAGAGCGAGCGAAAGCGTGGACAGACGGACGAAAGCAGCGTTCATAGACCGGCGTTGGTAGACATTTCGGGTCGAGACCCTTCTTCAGACTGATAGTCAAGGGAAAGGGAAACGGGAGATATCGGCATATCTTCCATTCACTTGTCCTTAGTACCGTCCATAGCTCTTGCTCCTCTTTCCCCCGAGTCAGTCAGAAGAGGGGTCTCGACCCGAAATGTCACCTACAAAGATCTTTGGTCACCTATTCCGACCTATGATCGTTGCTTTTGTCCGTTCTGTCCGCGCGTTCGCTCGCTCTTAGTGCCGGCGTTTCTCCCCTCAGACTCCGCCAAACAAACACACACACACACAGCATGTCCGGCAGATCGCTGCGGGCCGAGAGAGAGTAGAGAGGTAGAGGGGGAAGATAGGGGTAGACGGGGAGGGGGGTGTGAGGGGGAATGGAGAAGGGGGAGATGCCCTCACGCTCCCGGGGCAGCTCTCCCGTCCCTCTAGTCGCCGTGCTTCACGCACACAGCCCCAGCCCTCCCCCCTCTCTCCAGGAAGACGCGGTGAACAATACACGGAAGGCCGGGCCTGGGGTTGCAGCAACGTTTACAAACCTCGGACTCAGCTCACGCCCGGACACAGGCATCCGTTCCTGCCGCTGGACCTCTCCCTCCCTTCCCTTCTTCTCTCCCTTCTCTCCTTCTCCCCTCAGACTCCGCCAAACAAACACACACACACACACACAGCATGTCCGGCAGATCCTTCCTCTCTTTTCCCTTCTCTCCCCTCCCTTTGCCGAAACCCTTCCTCAGACTGATAGGGGGGACTGATAGGGCAGTCTGAGGAAGGGTTTCGGCCCGAAGCGTTACCTATTTCCTTCGCTCCATAGATGCTGCTGCACCCGCGGAGTTTCTCCAGCATTTTTGTGAATCCCTAGACCTAGTTCAGTGTGCATCCACCGAGGGTCACCTGGATGAGGTGACCGCGGAACCCCCCCGGGCGACCCTCGGTGGACGCTCACTGTACTAGGTCTAGGGATTCCTACTCTCCCAGGCAATATACCCTTCCTTTTTTCCAGGACCGAAAATGTCCGATTTTCGGAGCTTTACGGTTTCCGGAATTTCGGATAAAAGGTTGTGCACCTGTATTGGATATTCGGAATTCCTCAGAAACATCTCAAAGCAGTTTACATTCCATGAAAGGCAGTCATTGTTACAAAAATGAACACAACACCCACTTAATTCACAAAGAGCAATAATAGACTAAATTGTATTTTATATCAGCTACAATCAGAACATTAAATTCAAAGCACACATTTAAAGTTCATACAAGGTAGCTTGTATACAATTAACACATGAACCTATTACAATATGTGGCATAGTGACTATATGTCCTCCACTATATTCAAGGGCGGAAAAGAATGCAGAAAGTTGTGACCACTGCCCAGTCCATCATCGGCTCTGACCTCCCCGCCATCGAAGGGATCTATCGCAGTCACTGCCTCAAACAGGCTGCCAACATCATCAAGGACCCACACCATCCTGGCCACACACTCATCTCTCCGCTAGCATCGGGCAGAAGGTACAGGAGCCTGAAATCTGTTACATCCAGGTTCAGGAACAGCTTCTCCCCACAGCCATCAGGCTATTAAACTCGCCAACAAACAGACTCTGAACTGTAACAGCCTATTGCACTTTATCTGTTTATTTATGTGTATATTGAACTGAACCGCTCTGTATTTATGCTTACAATATTCTGTTGTGCTGCAGCAAGCAAGAATTTCATTGTCCTATCTGGGACACACGACAATAAATTCTCTTGACTTGACTTGACAAATGCATTATGTAATGCGTACATATTGGTACCATTTACTAGGCTGTGGGCTTGCTTCCCATGCCCTCAAAGGCGATCACACAGGAGGATCCGAGATCGGCTGCGGAGGTGTGGGATCGCAGGTCGAGGTGTCGATGAAGTGGGCTGCTAGAGCTCTGCAGCCAGGGGATAGCATAAGTCAGGCGCCACTGGAGGCCCCAGAGTGATGATCATGCACGACCTGCAATGGCATGGAGCGGCGGAGCAGCAGTGGAGGCATCACCAGGCCATGCCAACCCCGATGTCAGGTAAACAGGCAGGTACGGTCAAGACTGGATACTTTTTAGAAATTGAAACTTGAAAGTGATGCCAGAAACATGGCAGCTCTTTGATTAATTGAAAGATACAGCACAGAAACAGGCCATTCAGTCTACCAAGTCCACGCAAACTACCAATCACCTCTTCGCACTAGATCTACATTATCCCACTTTTGCATCCATTCTATACACAGTAGCGGCAATTTAGAGGTTAATTAATCAACAAACCTGCACTTCTTTGGGGTGGAGAAAACCGGAGTACCTGGAGGCATCCCTCTCGGTCACAAGGAGAATGTGCAAACCCCACACAGACAGCACCCAAGGTCATGATTGAACCCAGGACTCTTCTGCTGCAAGGCAGCTGCTCTATCAACTTTGTGCACTGTCTCAGTGCAATAGAAACATAGAAAATAGGTGCAGAAGAAGGCCATTCGGTCCTTCGAGCCAGCACCGCCATTCATTGTGATCATGGCTGATCGCCCCAAATCAATAACCCGTGCCTGCCTTCTCCCCATATCCCTTGATTCCATCTATCATTCTTACACTCCAATCGCTGCACTTTTGTACTTATACATAATTGTGCCTATGTAAACTATGATTTTACCTTATTGTATACAGAAATAGGAATTTTACTATATCTACGTACATGTGACAATAAAGTACCATTGAACATGCACCTTTAAACACATTACATATGCCATTATTATGAGATGCATTGAAAGTCATAACACAATATTTATTCCCTTCGAAGTTCATGGAGTGAAATAAATTGTTACAAAATTGTATGCATGCTATCTAATAAGCAATGCATTTTATGAAGTGACTTAATTATGTTTCAGGGCATAACTCAAATGAAGAGTATCCTGTGATATAATCATAAAAATGCTATACTTACAGATCATTTTGCTCAACCAATCCATGTATCTTTATTCAATCTACTATCTTCATATACACCATCCAATTCATCAACTGCAGTGTATCTGATTAAATACAACTTAGAAGTTCTGCCATTACTCTTGCAAAGCTTTTAAACTTAAAGCAGGGGTTGCCTGTAATCCATAACAAAATGTTCCAACTTCTGTACTCAGTACCTCAACTGATGCAGGCGAGTGTGTCAATATGCCTATTACACCATCCAATCTACTTGTGCTGCCAGGTACCGCACAGTCCCTCATCAGTCCTTGCCTTGCAAAATAAATGCAAATAAATCCAATCTCTCAGAATCCCTTCCAATAACATTCACACCACTGATGCAAGCATCATTGGTTTATTGTTCCCAGGCTTATTCCTACTGCTCTTCTTAAATAAACACATTATCTTTCCTTCAGTCTTCTGATACTTAACCATTTTCTTAAATCTCTAAGAAGGTCCTGGCAATTTCCTCTCTTGCTTCCCAGAACATCCTTGGATGCATTTTGGTTAGGCTCCAGGGATTTATCCACCTTTGAGTTTCAATACCTCCATCGTATTGTTGATCTGCTCCAGAATACCACTCCTCTGAACTCTTACCAGCCTTGCCTTTCACTCTGGCAAGAACATGCAGGCCTGAACTTTACTTATCTCTATTTTAAAATTACCCCACTTGCCAGATGCCCTTTTACATGGAAAAAGCCTCTCACAATCAACTTTTGAGTGTTCTTGCCAGATGCCATTGAAGTTAATCTTTCCCCAATTTAAGACTTCAACTTGAGGACTAGTTCTATCATCTTCCATGAACATCTTGAATATAATAGAATTATGATTGTTGCCGTTCAAATGCTCACCCACCGACATATCAACCACTTGCCCCGCCGCTGTTCTTAAGAGGAGGTCAGGTTGATCCCCGTCTCTAGTCGGGGTATTTACATATTGCTCCAGAAATTTACCTGGCCAGTCCTGACCGTCCCTCAACCATATTTCCATAATATCTTTAACATCACAAACCCAGGTGCCAATCCATGCTTTGTGTTTGTCTGCTTTACCGACGAGGCTTCTTGCATTAAAGTAATTGTAGTTTAGCCTATCAGACCTTCCACGATTCGCCATGTCCCTGCCTGGCCTGCTCACAGACCTGCCTGCTCGCTTTAACCTCAATATCTGCCTCATCTTTCTCTGTGATTTTCACTGCTAAATCACAAAGCTCTACTTGAAAATGTATTCCTTCATGTTCCAAATTACCTAGCCCAAGTATGCAACTCTTCTATATCGGCCAAATTATTTTTATTTGTGCTTTAAATTTTTAATTACTACTATACTTCAATCAACCCTCAACCTGCTAAACATAAAGTAAAAAAGTAAAAGTAGCCTTTATTGTCATTCAGACCTTGCGGTCTGAACGAAATTTTGTTGCCTTGCAGTCCTACATATAGTAAAAAATGGCAAAAACACACACAAAAAACACAAATTAACATCCACCACAGTGAGTTGAATACTCCTCACTGTGATGGAAGGCAAAAGTCTTAAGTTTTTGTCTCTTTCCTTCTTATTCTCCCTCTGCGCCGAGGCGATCCAGGCTTCGGATGTTGTGACCCCGCCGGGCGATGGTAAGTAATGTCAGTCCCGCGGCTGAATGCAAGCTCCGCGAACGGGCCGGTTCAGCTCCGCGGCCCGGGGTGGTCGAAGCCGCCGAAGCTGCGGCCCTCCAGTCCAGAGGACACAGCTGTTGTCGCGGGAGCTCCGCAGAACAGGTCACCACACTGCGAGCTCCCGACGATGTCGTCCACCGGGCCCGCGGCCGGTCCTCCGAGATCGGATCGCTGCTGCCGCCCGCTCCGAGGTCTGGTGGCTGCTGCCGCAGTCGCTGCCCGCACCGGGGTCGGGTCGCCACAGTCGCTGCCCGCACCGGGGTCAGGTTGCCGCAGCCGCTGCCTGCGCCGAGTTCGGGTCGCCACTGCCGCTTGCCGCTCCGGGGTCGGGTCGCCACTGCCGCTTGCCGCTCCGGGGTCGGGTCGCCACTGCCGCTGCCCGCTCCGGGGTCGGGTCGCCACTGCCGCTGCCCGCTCCGGGGTCGGGTCGCCACTGCCGCTGCCCGCTCCGGGGTCGGGTCGCCACTGCCGCAGCTCCGAGGCCGCCAGCTCTACTATTAGGCCTCGGCGCAGGCGGAGACGGAGACGGGGGATACGACAAGAGAAGTCGCATCCTCCCGAAATAAGAGACCAAAACCATGTTTACTCCCCCCCACCCACACACATACACAATAAACCAAAAATGAACTCAAACAGGACAAAAGAACAACACAAAAAAGAAAAAGAAAAGACGGACTGCAGGCGAGCCGCAGCTGCTAAGGCAGCGCCGCCATCTTGGAACTAATACAATAATAAGCTAATACAAGCCAAGTTTATACCATCTGTCCTCAGAATTAATGAATTTTACAAAAGCTACTTTGCCTTAAATCATGTGCAAATCTCCATGGTTGATGCATCTTTTCCGAGGTTAAGAATCCACAAGCAACTACTGTATTCCAGATGTGACCAATTATATTCAAATCTAAAACAATGACTTGCAACATGGTGCAACAAAAAAAACACTAAGTCATTAGCATTCTACACACATTTTTGTAACTGCTCCAACCCTGCCAGAAAGTTCTTCCTTGTGAGACAGTAACCAAAATAGAAACCATCCATTCATTTGGTGCTTAGTTCTTCAGTTCTTGTACCAGATAGCAGTCTCCAATTTTCTACAACTATCCAGTTTCATTTCTGAGGATTTGGGGACTGATCTGCACAATTGTGTTTCCATGAAAACTGAAGGATTAGTGAATATTGCAGCTGCAGAATAAATATTTAAATTGTCCTAATACATCTTGTTTTTTTTATATTTCAGTTCCCTATCCAACTCAAAAAAGCTGCAATATTTAAATTATCTTTAATTAATATTTGTATTTGTCAAGTGCACTTCATGGTTAGATAGGATATCTACATTTTTTAATTTGTGTGAATTTGGTATTACACTGATTAATTCTACCACCATACAATACCAAACATATCAAATTTTACATCACATACCTATACCAAAACATCTAGCATTATTTCATAACCATGCAAGTAAATGAACAATAAAAAAAACACCAATGGAATCTGCCCTTGACCGACCATTTCGCAAATAAAGGTAAAAGCATGTGCCTTAGCTGTACAATCCTGCATTTTGGCATGACATGCCTACAATTGTGTTCATTCTTTTTATTTTTTAATTCAGCGATTTGGACTGTGAGTAGCCACATTGTCTAATTGGCATTATTAAAAGTTGTTTTTTTCATTAACAGATGACATAGATGTGGAACTCTCTTCCATTGGCAACAATTAGTCTGAAGAAGGGTCTTGACCCAAAACATCACGCATTCCTTCTCTCCAGAGATGCCTGGTGTTTAAATTCTGTTTAGATTCCATTTTGAATATTTTTGGAAGACCAGGAAACCAAGAAGCAAGAGTTACTCCAACTCCAGGGAGAGATTCTGCGTTGGCTTTCAGCAGTCGCGGCAAGGGGACAGCAATGGCAGCCAGATCTCCCACCATGCAAAGGGAGGGAGAAAGTGACCGATGCCGACCAGTTGCAGTGCGCATGTGCAGGGCGGCACGTGCGCACAACCACGGCCGACGATGTGCTGGCCAAAGATCCTCGCTATAGGATCTTTGGTGCTGGCCGTGGTTGTGCGCATGTGTAAGGCGGAGACCCGAGACACGGACAGCGGGCCGAGACTCTAGACATGGACACGGATTGGGGCGGAGAGTGACAGAGAGAGAAAGATAGAGAGGGGGCCAGCTCAGAATTAAGCGATAGGTGTCCCGGGTGCTTGCCCAGCCGGGCAAAATGGCATGACTTTTAGGTTGCCCGGCGGGGCTGTGGGTTACCATTGGCAACCGGGCAACCGCTAATTTCGAACCCTGCAGATAACCTCGTGTCAGAAATGGACCAAATCTGAGATCATGATATTGAACCTTTATTGAAATCTAATGTTTAAAGGATGGATTTCCATAATGAACTAAAATCAAAGAAAATTGTAGAAACCCAAAATACAGAAAAAAATCTGGAAATTCTAAGCAGGCTAGGCAGGACATGTGGAAAGCAAGTTAACATTCCAGGTTCAAAACCCATTGTCAGGCAACAATAAATGACAAAGTCACACAAGTAGAACGTGGACAGGAAGATGAAGAAGATTGTTTTCCAACAACATTGATACTCTTGTTTTACAGAGGAATGGCCAGTGCTGTTTAAGATAAATAAACGGATTTGGAAAATTCCAACATTTATCTGCACTGGTGATGTGTATGGCATAATGAAACGGCATGTAGGGTGGGCCACCATCGAGACACAGGTTCCCTGGGACTGGTAGACATGGAGCCGGTATAGTGTTGCAATATGTTTGAGTCCTATATACTGAAAGAGAATAATCCTGCTCTATTATCATATTTCAATCATTCCTTTCAGTAAAACGCATTATAGAGGATGGAACAGTGGTGCTGCTGCTGGAGTTGTAGCCTCACAGTGCCAGAGACCCTGGATTAATTCTGTCTTTGGGTGCTGTCCATGTGGAGTTTGCACGTTCTCCTTGTGACTACATGGGTTTTCACGGGGGGGGCTACGGTTTTCTCCCACATCCTAAAAAGGTTCAGGTTTTACAGTTAATTGTGTTATGTAAAATTGCTTCCAGTGTGTAAGAACTGGATGCGAAAGTGGGATAACATGGAACCAATGTGAATACGTAATCAGCAGTTGGTGTGAACTTGGTGGGACAAATGGTCTGTTTCCATCTCTAAAACTAAAAACTTGATTGTTATTTAGTTTAGTACCAGAACACCAATAACCACAAACACACCAGCTTTTGACATAAACACAGCTCTAGCAGCTCAGAAATAAAAACAGAAAATGCTGAAAACAATCAACAGGTTACATATTGGCATCTGCAGATTTTCAGCTCAGCCTGTTTATTGTAAATCATCCACATTATAAATACCGTGGAACAATATTCATAGAGACAACCTACAGCATGAACATGCAAAGAATTACATGGGAGCAAGATGCATCAACATACTTCTGACATTAAATCTGATCCGTTGTTCCCAAAATATGCCCTTGTTTTATGAGAAAGATATAGCAGAACAGTTGAGATTAATTCAGACATTAGATTCCTAGAATTTTCATTGGAAAGACAAATCATGGCTAATCAATTATTCTGCAAAGAGGAATGGCTTTTCCCTGTATAAACCACGAGAACAACCACACGTCTCAGTCAACTGTCGAAACGAAACAAAACAGGAGGTCAACACATTTCCAAAAGGTGGTCAATAAGTAACATTACTTGCACTTTTGTTTGGAAAAGAAAATCGGACATTGCATTGTTTAAATTTGCTTGTTAAAATCTCGGCCATAGCACTGATGAAATGAGGGGGGGGGGGGGGTGGATGTGATTCAATATGAATGATAGGCAAGTAGAAATTCATGAAGGATAAGATAGATTGAATTTTCAACAAATGTTGCATTACTTGGCTGATGGGAAACTGGGTAGGGAAAAAAAATGCATTTCCTTCTTTCACAAAATAGTCAGCGGGATTAGATTCAGATTCAGATTCAAACTTTATTGTCATTGTGCAGTGTACAGTACAGAGACAACAAAATGCAGTTAGCATCTCCCTAGAAGAGCGACATAGAATATGAGCAATAAATAAATATATTTACGTGCTTTTTACAGAGTTCTATCAGGAAAGAAAATAGAATTGTAAATTGTAAGCATAAACTGCCGATGATAGAAATCGCAAATCAAAAGCTAAAATGTTGGAAATACTCAGATCAGACAACATCTGTGGAAAGAGAAATAGTTAATATTTCAGATCAAAGACCATTTATCGGACTGGCAATATGACAACACAATTAGTTTTGAGTTGCAGAGGGGATTGGGGAGAAGTAGATCAAATAAAGGGAATATAATTGCTAAAGTGATGTTAGGATTCCTCAGATAACCGAGAACTTCAATTGGTTTGTATTAGACGTTAGTATAGTCTGTCTTTTGTAATAGAACCAAAGACTTTGAGAAGGGGGGGGTGGGAGAGAGAGAGAGAGAGAGAGAGAGAGTTAGAGGTGATGGAGATGGTTTAAGGGAATTGATGACAGGGTGGAGGTTTGTGGTAAAGTTAATGAAATCAATGAGACCTACGTGGGTGCAGGAGGCAGCCCCGATGCAGTCTTTAATGTAACGGAGGAAGAGTTGAAGAAAGGTGCCGGGATACGTTTGGAACAAAGTGTTCAACGGAACCAACGAAAAGCCATTCTGCCTACCGTCTACACCGCAATTCAATCATTGCTGTTCTATCTTTCTCGCTCAATCCCATTCTCCTAACTCTCCACCTCCCCACCCCCCCCCCCCCTGTACTAATCAATAATCTGTGCATCTCTGATTAACTGGAAGGCCTCTAGTCTTTCAGATTGATACAAAATACCCCATGGCAAAAAAACTGGGGCGTAGCCAATATTTTAACTTTCACCCAGTATTCCCAAAACAAGTGCAAGTTAGCTGTTCCATAAGGTCAAAAGGGATATTCGGCCCACCAAGTCTACTCCGCCATTCAATCATGACTGATCTATCTCTCCTTCCTAACCTCATTCTCCTGCCATCTCCCCATAACCCCTGACACTTATACTACTTCCGTTCCGGAGGTGCCGTGGTGGCAGACGCCTTCCAGAGGAGCCACAGCTGCCGTTGAGAAGTCGAGGATGGAGCCCCGGAGCTGGCGGTTGAGCCTCACGGCCCAGAGCCCGGACCTCACGGGCCGCAACCTCACAGGTCAGAGGTGGAGCCACGTGGGTCGACGAAGCCCACAGCCATCAGTGCCTGGGTCGGCAGAGCCTGTGGCTGGGGGGACTGCCGTGAGAGAGGGGGAAGAGCAACAGGGAACCACCATGACGAACAATGGAGAACCCGGCATGATGGGACCTCCGTGAGGGAGGGAAGAACAGGGGAGAACTGGTGCGGGGGAATGGGGGGGGAGGAATTTGTAACTTTGTATGCGCCCTTTATGGGCGACTATTTGCATATGTGGCAATTCAATTCAAATCAAGAATCTATCTATCTCTGCCTGAAAAATATCCATTGGTGGCCTCCACAGACTCCTGTCAAACAATTCCACAGATTCACCACCCTATGACTAAATAAATTCCTCTTCATCTCCTTCCTTCCGAACTTCACTTGAATATTAAACAAATCTGCAGATCCTGGATATCCGAAATAAAAACAGACAATTCTGGAAGCAAATAGCACAGACGAAACTGTTAACATCTCCCCAGTCAGCACTTCCTAATTTAATTTGAGCAAATGATTGGCTCAGTGTTTAAATACATGACATCACATAGAGCAGGACATGAGAAATTTCAGATCCAGGAATCAACATGCTGGGGTAACTCAGCAGGGGGGGGAGGAATGGACCGCATTTTGGATCAGAAGGAACTACAGATGCATCGTTTGTTGCAAAACATACTTGGCTAATAAAGTATGATTATGGCTTACAAAGAAACTCACATTGTGTCAGTGTAACTCAGTGGGTCAAACAACATCCTGGGACAAATGCTGGAAGAAAGGTGGGTGCAGGTCAAAGCCTGGCAAATGATACGCAAATACAGGTGAGTGGTCCAGACTTTCTCTCACCACTATCTTTCTTATCCATTTTAAGTTAAATCTCCCCCAACCTAGTCTGAAGAAGGGTCCAGACCCGAGATGTCATCTGTCTCTCCACATATGCTGCCTGACCCGATGAGCTTTCCTTCAACCCTATTGCGTTTTGGTCACACAGAGAAAGATCTGCAAAGTAATCTGCAGGTGACTTTCATGGCAGGAAAAACAATCTGCTGTAGGTTAGAGGAAAAATGCTAAGCGGTACAGACAGCATCTCTGGAGAGAAGGAATGGGTGAGGTTTCGGGTCGAGGCCCTTCCTTCTGACTAGGTTGGGGAAGACAACTGGACGAGAGATAGTGGTGGGACAATGCCCGAGTCTGAAGAAGGCTCTATGTTGCAAACATGCAGTTCCTTCCTACACATTTAATCTGTTGGAGGAACTTCGCAGAATTTGTAGTGAGAAAGTAAAAAAAAACGTTGACAAGGTTTCCAGCCGCTGAGTTCCTCCAGCAGGTTGTTTTTTATGTTCAGCATTGCAGCAGCTGCAGTCTCTCAAGTCATAACCTGCAGCAACACCCCCCTTCCTCACGTCCCCTTTAAATCCCAATTAACTGTCGGCAACAAAAGGACCTTAAGGGCGCGCCGGCTCGCAGCCCCGAGGCCAGGCCCCGAGCCTGCTCGCCGGGCAGGACGAGCCGGGACCGACCCGACTTCCTCACACACGGACTCACCAAGTAAGACTGAGGCCAGCGGCTGTCCTTGTCTATCTCCGCGAATTTATTTTCCATGTTGTAGGTCAGCACCGATGCTGCGTCGTCTCTCCGTGCCTGGGTGTGCTTTTATCCTTCTCCTGCTCTGTTCCGGGAACTTTTTCTTTCTCCTCCCCCCGGCCCCCCCCTTCCCTTTAGGCCGTGAAACTCAGCGACGCGACGCCGCGGACATCAGCCATCCGCGCATGCGTACTCGGCGATTGCCGGGTCAGGGGGCGGATGACGTCGAGACATGGGCGTGGTCTGGGATAACGTCACGGTCTGACGTTAACATCTGGGCGTGGCTTTGGCATAGGCGTCTTGTAGGCGGGGCTGGAGATGAACGTCGCGACGTGGACGGGCCCGGGGCTGACGTAATGGCGTGGGCGTGTTCCTCGGTGCACATGACAATAATTAAACTAAACTAAACCATCCTCTTGCACCGATATCACTCCCTCTGGCTTTAAATGTCACCCCTTTTCTGACCCCCTAGTGTATTTGCGTTCTTTTGGTTTAGTTTAGGGATACAGCGCGAGAACAAACCCTTGGCCCAGCGAGTCCGCGCCGACCAGCGATCCCCGCACATTTACCCTCTCCTGCACACACTAGGGACAATTTACAATTATACCGAAGCCAATTAGCCTACAAACCTGCACGTATTTGGAGTGTGGGAGAAAACCGGAGATCCCGTGTAGAACTCGTCGCAGGGAGAGCGTAAACTCTGTACAGACAACACCCATAGTCAAGATTGAACTCTAGCGCTGCGCTCCCGGCTTTTGTCACCTCTGTGTCTCCTTTTCATCACTAGCTGTTGTCCACCCCCCTTGCATACTGTAAGCAACCCAAGCAGATGAGGTGCTGCTCCTCCAGTTTGCATGTGGCCAATGTCCACCTGGTGGCCACGGTGACATCCAACAAGTGGCTGCAGCGCCTCCTGGTGGCCACGGTGACATCCAACAAGCGGCAGCAGCGCCACCTGGTGGCCACGGTGACATCCAACAAGCGGCAGCAGCGCCACCTGGCGGCCACGGTGACATCCAACAAGTGGCTGCAGCGCCTCCTAGTGGCCACGGTGACATCCAACTCGCGGCCGCAGCGCCACCTGGCGGGCAGTGATGGGCATGACAGCTGGTCGTGGCCCCACCGTCACTACAGCGCGGTAAAGCGCGGCGCTGAAGCCCCGGCCCGCAGGTCCGTGTCCACCGCTGCCGCCGCCCGGCTTCGCTTCGCAGTCGATCCAGGGCGATGTTCGTGGCTCGGAGCATCGCGGCCGACCACAAGGACCTGATCCACGATGTCTCTTTCGATTTCCACGGTCGACGGATGGCGACCTGCTCCAGCGACCAGAGCGTGAAGGTGAGGAGGCTGAGGGCAGGGTCTGGGTCTGGCCCGTGGTCCGGGCAGGGTCTGGTCCGGGCAGGGTCTGGCCCGGGCAGGGTCTGGGTCTGGCCCGTGGTCCGGGCAGGGTCTGGGTCTGGGTCTCAGCTGTGTCCGGCTGCAACTCGATTTGACTCCAGGCCTGGTCCGTGGTGTCCGGCTAATCATGTGCCGTGTGGGCCTGGCTCTGGGCCATGCTCCCCTCCTGGACCTTTTACTAGACTTGACTCCAGGCCTGGGCCCCGGCTGGGCCATGCTCACCGGCTGGGCTTGGTCCGGGGCCTGCGGCTTGACTTAACACCAGGGTTGCAGTAACGCTCTGGCCCACGCTCCCAGTCAGGGCCTGTTACTGGACGTGTCTCTAGGCATGAGCCTCGGCTTCTTTATGAAGGAACTGCAGATGCTGGTTTAAACCGAATATATCTTAAGGAAGGACACGAATGTGGAGGTTAATCACGTGGGTATTAGCTCCAGGGCAGGCCAAGACCTGGCAACATGACGTTCAAAACTATTTTCTTTGTCAATTTTCCAGGTATTTATGCACTGTCCTCCACAGACAGAACACAATTCTCTTGGGTCTTTTTTTCACTCCACTAGGCTCCACTTCCAGCACATCATCCCTCATCATGAATGGGAGCATGCCACATCCACCCCTACCCTCTGGTGCTAAAAGAATAGTTGATATTTCATGTCGAGTCTCTACATCAGAATGTGACACACGGTGCCAATCTGAAAAGTCAACTTTGCCTTCACAGATGTGAGGATAATCAACCATGAACGTAATGAACAATGTAGTAGGTCTGAGGGATCATTTGGCTACTCAAACTCCTGTTACGTACAGTCCCTTGGTTGCATGTAAAGCATTAATTGGCTTTGAAGAATCGCAGTGTTGGGGTCTGGCGGGTTTGTGTTATTGGGAAAGTCTGGATATGCTAGGCCTTTTTTCAGTGGAGAGTATGAGGCTGAGGGGTGATTATAGGGAGGTTTCACGGCAGTCGGGTCACGACCCATGACCCGTACTGTTGCTACGCTACTCCAAATGGAGTACACGCGATGAACTGCAGGTAGGCACTTACCATTGTTTCCCGCGTAGCGGGCCCGTTAAAACCCGCTGAAATTGTCAATTTTTGCCTGTAAATAATTATGGAAATCGGGATAAGCCTGTGAGACATTTAGCCTACTTTCCTCTTTTTTTTTTAATTTCTATATTGCACTACTACGGACTGACGCAAAACTGCATTTCGTTGTACCCATACTCAGTATTTGTGCAATGACATTAAAATTGAATTGAATTGAATTCAGAATTCCAAAAGTGAGGAGAAATGACGGTAGATAGATGCGAGAGCTGAAGGGACAACAACAGCCAGAGTGCTTAGCGAACATTGGCCGTTTTCTCACTGCATTTCATCAACTAAGGCATTATTTGTGTTTTTTCTTGATTCCTTTGGCATCTAAAAAGTTTCAGGTGATAAATCTGGCTGTAATTTTTTTTAAATCGCCCATGGTTCTGAAGTGAGTTTTTACATACAAAATGAAAACGCATCTGAAGAAAAATCTACAGCCAGATTTATCACTTCTGACTTTTTAGATACCAAGGAATCAAGAAAAAACACAAATAATGCCTTACTTGATGAAATGCAGTGAGCAAACGCGATAATTCCCAATATTTTCAATTCCGATATCTGCACAGCCAATGTTTACCAAGTACTTTAGCTGCTGTTGTCCCTTCAGCTCTCGCTTCTCTTTACCTTAATTTCGCTTCACTTTTAAATTCTAAAGTTGGGTACATGTCTCTCACACTTACCCCGACTTCCACAATTTTTTTCAGCGCAAAAATTCAACATTTTGGCGGTTTTTAACAGGTTGGAAAGTACGCGTTTCTTGCATTAATAACATATACCGGAAGTTACGGATGTCCTCCAGATGGATTGAGCGGCTCCGTGCGTTAAGCCATATGGCCCAGTGACCTTACGTGCAACCCCCCTATTTGGAGGTACCGTATTTCCCAGCAATGAAGATGCACCCCCAATTTAAGTTGCTAAATTTTGAAAAAGATATAGTGGGACAGGATCAAGTGTTTGGTTTAGTCCAGGGGTCGGCAACATTGCCTGCATGCCCTGGAACTGGCTGCAGTTCCCAGATCCCTCGCGTCCCCAGGACTCGCTGCAGTTCCCATGCGCCTGCGAGCCCCGGGACTGGCTGTAGTGTGCAGGTCGCCTGCCCCGGGACTGGCTGTAGTGCGCAGGTCGCCTGCCCCGGGACTGGCTGTAGTGCCCAGGTCGCCTGCGAGCCCCGGCTCTAGGTGCAGTTCCCAGGTTGCCTGCGAGCCCCGGGACTAACTGCAGTTCCCAGGTCACCTGCCCCGGGACTGGCTGCAGCACCAAGGTTGCCTGCCCCTGGACTAGTAAAGAGAGAGAGTGAGAGTGAGCGAGCCCGGGACAGAGCAGCCAGCCTTCTGCCCAGTACCTACCCGCCAACCACCACTTCCACCGGTTGCGCCTGTGCCAAAGGACACAGTGGCTGGCTGGTGGGTGGGCCGGCAGCAGGCGCTGAGGTGGTGGCCGGTTCCGCTGTCCGGTCCCGGCAGCCGCACGCAGCCACCCGAGCTACGTCCCTCCCCGGCTACAATGCGGTGGGTCCACGCCTGGAGCACTGCGGCAGGTGTGAGTGAGTGAGTTGCTGGCATGATCCCTGACCCCCCTCCTTCTCAACTTCTCCCCACAACTTTACCCCTGGCGGCCCAGCTAATTTGTGCTGCCCAGGCCGTGCTGACTCCCCACACGCTGTGAAAGGAACACCCCCCCCCCCCCCCCAAGTGGCAATAGCCGCTTCCCATCAGCTGCCAGCAATGAGGGATAGGCTCGGCTACACAGTACAGCAATATCGTTCTTGATGTTACTATACTGAGGGATAGCCAAGTCTATCTTTCTTGGCTAATAACCTGACCTTTGGCCTCCCAAGACGCAGGTACATTTTCGTGCCTTATTTTTGGGTAAAAAATAGCGTCTTCATTGCCAGGAATTACGGTATATGTATAAATCTGGCCGTATAAGGTGAATTTTCCCAGTGTAGGCAATCAATAAACTGGAGGACATATGCTTAAGATGAAAGGGGAGATTTAAATTAGACCGTTAATTAGCTTTTTTACGCAGATGGTAAGGGACGAGTTGCCAGAGGAAGTGCTGAAGGAGGGTACAATTGCAACGTTTTAAAGACAGGTACATGGATAGGAAAGGTTTGGAGTGATATGGGCCAGTTTCAGGTAAGTGTTCATAAGTTCAAAAGTTATAGGAGCAGAATTAGGCCATTCAACCCATCAATTCTACTTTGTCATTCAATCATGGCTGTGTCTTTCCCTCTCCACCCCATTATCCTGCCTTCTCCCCGTAACCCCTGACACCTGTACTAATCAGGAATCTATCAATCTCTGCTTGAAAAACACACAATGACTTGGGCTCTTCAGCCTTCAGTGGCAAATTCCATAAATTCACCTGACTAAAGAAATTCCTCATCTCCTTCCAAAAGGTATGTCCTTTTATTCTGAGGCTGTATAGCTCTATGACTCAAATTGTTCATGCTGTTGGGTTGTAGACTACCCAGGTGGAATATGAGAGGCTGTAACTTGGGATTTGTAATGAATGGTGTAATGCTGTCTGTGAATCTCTTGAACGTTTTTAACCGATTTTGCTTTCTCTTGCCAGGTGTGGGACAAAGGCGAAAGTGAAGAATGGCACTGCACAGCCAGCTGGAAGGTAAAGGAGATGTTTACAGTGGCTAGAAGTGGTGGGGGCTAAAAGTGATGGTAGTGCCTCTTGCTTTAACTACATTTCATGTATAGTAACATAGCTTCCAAAATGTAACTGTTTCTATGTGCATGAACTCGAGTGTTCATATATGCATGCTCCCCCAAATGTTGCTGTCATCACTGTTATTCACACGTTGTGTTTGCAGATTGATGGTGGTGCTAAATAGGGCAGAACTGCTGTTAATCGTGTTGGCAATTTCTCTTTTTTTAAATCACTGATCCCTTTTCAGTAACTGACTTTCATAATTATTTTTTTTTTAAACCTGTCGACACAAAGAACTGCTGATGTTGGTTTACAAAAAAAGACACAAAGTACAGGAGGACTGCAGGCAGCATCTTTGGAGAATGTGGATAGGTGACATTTTCGACCAGGTCCTTTCTTCAGGCTGTTGCGTGATCTGCTGAGTTACTAAGCACTTTGATTCTTTAAAAACTTGTATGAGTCAATGGCGATTCCTTTGATGAGTCTAAAACCGAGTCATTATCTCTGTGTAATTCTGTTGTTCACCTCTTCACATAATTTAGACAAAGTACTGTTTCCTATTGGGAATAGGCATCTCTAAACTTGTACTCAAAGGAGATGAAGACAATTATTTTCTCCTCAATCCATTTTCTTTCTTCTTCTCTGTCTGTTTCCCTTTAATTGTATAAAGTTCCTCCAAGACTGCTGCAGAAATAACTGCACACATTGACCTCATTCTAATCTGGTGGGTTGTATCATCTGCATGCCACTATTGTACTGCTCTGATGCGGGGACGAGAATGCCAGCCTGCTGTGTGGCTTTGATGAGAATGTCTCACATCTTTGAGGGGGAGGAGGGGTGAGAAAGAAATGTTTTATTGCAAAATTTCAAAAATGATGTGGCTGCAGCTTGAAGTGGTCAAAAGTGAGATGACTAATGAGAAGATTGAAACATGGAAGGGACAAAGCAACAAGTAGAAAAAGGATAACTATATGAATGAACTGTACTGTATTTAAGATGGCCAATTTATGTTTCTCCCCATTGATTCCTGTTGAACGATTGATTAAACATCCTCAAGAACTAGCCACCCACAGCCACCTGGATTGAATAATTCCAAATAATTCACAACCATGTGAGGAAATTTCTCCTTGACCCAGGTCTAATATGCCACCCCCTTATCCTGAAATTCTAATGCCTTGTTCTGGACTCTCCGGCCAAGGGGAACGTTCTCTCGACATCTCTATCTGCCAATAATGAACTTTCAGGTGAAAGATCAATAACCTGAGGCTAACCCATTAACTGTTTTTATCTCTGCTGAGCATTTCCTGCATTTTGTTCTGTTTTTATTTTGTATTTCCAGCATTTTTGAGCTATCCTATCCATTTCACTAAAAACTATTTTTCAATGAGATTGTAGACATCGCATTCTTCTAAACCTCAGAGAATTTAAGCACAATCAATCCAGATCTGCATGAAGGAACAATGCACTAATGCTGGTATTTAGATGAAATAGAGTCGGAAAGGTTCATGTTTAATGTAAATACTTATCAAAGTTGGGCGGCACAGCTGGTAGAGCTGCTGCCTCACTGCGCCAAAGACCAGGCTTTGATCCTGGCCTCTGGTTCTGTCTGTGTGGAGTTTGCACATTCTCACTGTGACTGCCTGGGTTTCCACCGGGTGCTCTGGTTTCTTCCCACATCCCACAGGTGTGCGGGTTTGTAGGTTAATTGGCCTCTGTAAATTGCCTCCAGTGTGTCGGGAGTGGATGTGAAAGTGGGATAACATAGATCTAGTGAACGGGTGATCAATGATCACCTTGGCCAAGGTGGGCTGAAGGGCCTGTTTCCATGCTGTATCTTTAAACTAAAATAAAAACTATACTGACTTCATGGGCTGAAAGGTACATTTCAATGTTATGATCACTATTCTAACTCGGACCAGCATTCCAACTGTGATACATAATCATTGAAGCCACAATGCTCTCTGGGTCCCGTATTTATTAAAACCTCTTTTGCAGACGCACAGTGGGTCAGTGTGGCGGGTGACATGGGCCCACCCTGAGTTTGGACAGGTGCTGGCCTCCTGCTCATTCGATCGGACTGCTGCCGTATGGGAGGAGATAGTGGGCGAGTCTAACGACAAACTGCGGGGTCAAAGTCACTGGGTGAGTTTGGATCATTATACTACTGCGGCTAAACTTCAGTTGACGAGGTCAGACTGTAAATCAAACCTTATCAAATTATTTTAGTATATGTACAGTATTCATGCCTGTTCTGGTTTAAATCCAAATTGTACTGTTTATTTGGGCCCATTTTCAAGACTATTTTAGACACATTACCCTTTGTATTCAAATTCCAAGTAAAAACATTTTTATCTGGAGGCAAAATATCACCTGTTTTCTTTTTATGACATTCTTCTCAACCAACCTTGATTTTAAGTACAGGCAACAGTTTCCAGCTTGACTTGTGTGTCTGAATGTATGTGCCTGTTGTATTAACTTTCCAGGACTTGTCTTTTATAAGCACTTTATTATAAGAAAGTTCTTACTCAAGTCAAAAACCACAAAATAAAGATATTTATTTCAGTAAAACTATAAAGGATAGTATTCGGCTGAAGGCAAGGGCATATAAGGTAGCCAGAGATAGTGGGAGGGTAGAGGATTGGGAAGCATTTAAAGGTCAGCAAAAAATAACTAAGAGATTAATTAAGACGGGGAAAATAGACTATGAAAGGAATTTAGCGAACAACATAAAAACTAATAGTATGAGTTTTTATAGCTATATAAAAAGAAAAAGGGTGGCTAAGGTGAACGTTGGTCCATTGGAGGGTGAGACTGGAGAGTTGTTGGTGGGGAACATGGAAATGGCAAAGGCATTAAACGAGTATTTTGTATCAGTCTTCACCATAGAAGACACAAAAAATATTCCAACGCTGGATAAACAGGGGGCGGTAGGAATGGAGGAGCTAAATACTATTAAAATCACCAAGGAGGTGGTATTAGGGAAGTTAATGAGACTGAAGGAGGATAAATCCCCTGGGCCTGATGGATTACATCCAAGGGTCTTGAGGGAGATAGCGGTGGGGATTGTGGATGCATTGGTGATAATTTTCCAAAACTCCCTGGAGGCAGGAACGGTCCCAGTGGATTGGAAAATGGCCAATGTAACACCTATATTTAAAAAAGGAAGTAAACAGAAGGCGGGTAACTATAGACCGGTTAGTTTAACATCGGTGGTGGGTAAAATGTTAGAGACAATTATTAAAGAAACACTAACGGGGCACTTGGATAAACATGACTTCATCGGACAGAACCAGCATGGTTTTGTGAAGGGGAAGTCCTGTTTAACGAATCTGCTTGAATTCTTTGAGGAAGTAACAACCCGGGTGGATAAAGGGGAACCGGTGGATGTGGTATACTTGGACTTCCAAAAGGCTTTTGACAAGGTGCCACATAAGAGACTATTGCTAAAAATAAAAAATTATGGGATTGGGGGTAATATATTAGCATGGGTAGAGGATTGGCTAACAAATAGGAAGCAGAGAGTGGGGATAAATGGTTCATACTCGGGATGGCAACCGGTAACTAGCGGGGTTCCGCAAGGGTCGGTGCTGGGACCCCAGTTGTTCACAATTTATATAAATGATTTGGAGGAGGGAACCAAGTGTAATATATCAAAATTTGCGGACGATACAAAAATGGGAGGAAAAGTAGGGGATGAGGAGGATAGGAAGAGTCTGCAAAAGGATATAGATAAGCTAGGTGAGTGGGCAACAACTTGGCAGATGAAGTTTAATACTAATAAATGTAAAGTCATTCACTTTGGGGAAAAAAATGATAGGACAAGTTATTTTCTAAATGAGGAGGAGCTGCGTTGTAATGCAACGCAAAGGGATCTAGGTGTATTAGTACATGAATCACTAAAAGTTAGTATGCAGGTGCAGCAAGCAATCAGGAAGGCCAATGGAGTTTTGGCCTTTATTGCTAGGGGGATTGAGTATAAAAACACGGAGGTCTTGCTGCAGCTGTACACAGTATTAGTGAGACCACATTTGGAATACTGTGTACAGTTCTGGGGTCCATACTTAAGAAAGGATGTACTAGCCCTGGAGGCAGTGCAGCGAAGGTTTACAAGATTAATTCCTGCAATGAGGGGATTGACATATGAGGAAAGGTTAAGTAGGCTGGAACTCTACTCTTTGGAGTTTAGAAGAATGAGAGGCGATCTCATTGAAACATATAAGATCGTGAGGGGCCTTGATCGGGTGGATGCACCGAGGATGTTCCCAATGATCGGGGAAACTAGAACTAGGGGACATAGTTGCAGAATAAGGGGGGGCTCTTTTAAAACTGAGATGAGGAAGAACTTCTTCACCCAGAGGGTGGTTAATTTATGGAATTCACTGCCCCAGGGAGCAGTGGAAGCAGAAACGTTAAATATATTTAAGTCTAAAATAGATGGTTTTTTAGCTGCCAAGGGGATAAGGGGCTACGGGGAGAGGGCAGGGATATGGACCTAGGTATGGTTAGTATAGTAGACCTGAGTGATCTCCTGGACAAGTGTCGATCGCCTGGATTGGGGTCGGAGAGGAATTTCCCGGATTTTTTTCCCGAATTGGACCTGGGTTTTTATCCGTTTTTTTGCCTCCCCCAGGAGATCACGCGGTTCTTGGGGTGGAGAGGGGTGATAGCGGTATAAAGGGGAGGGTAGTGTTTTGTGTTCTGTGTCTTGTGTCTACTGTTTGTGGGTAAGTGTGTCTGTTTAGTGTTCAGCCATGAGCGAAT
Organism: Amblyraja radiata; assembly: GCF_010909765.2. Lineage (NCBI taxonomy): Eukaryota > Metazoa > Chordata > Chondrichthyes > Rajiformes > Rajidae > Amblyraja > Amblyraja radiata. The sequence continues at coordinate 51,817,491 of NC_045959.1, read as the reverse complement.
GGCAGTGCGGGCTCGACGGACCTGGTGGTCTACTCTCGCACCTACTTTCTATGTTTCTATGTTTCTATGATATAAAGTGCTAGAGTAACTCGGTGGATCGGGCAGGATTTGTGGCGATCATAAGATCATAAGTAATGAATGGAATTAGGCCATTTGGCCCATCAAGTCTACTCTGCCATTCAATCATGGCTGATCTATCTCTCACTAACCCCCTTTTCCTGTCTTCTTCCCATAATCTCTGACACTCATACTAATCAAGAATCTATCTATCTCAGCCTTAAATATACCCACTGACGTTGCCTTCACAGCATTCTGTGGCAAAGAATTCCCCAGATTCACCACCCTCTGACTAGAGACATTCCTCCTCATCTCCTTCCTAAATGAACGTCCTTTAATTCTGAGGCTATAACCTCTAGTCATAGACTGTCCCACTGGAGAACATAGATAGGTAACATTTCAGGGCAGGATCCTTCTTCAGACTGATCAGGGATGTGGAGGGAGGGAGGTAGCTGGAAGAGAGGTGGGGGCAGGACAAAGTCTGGCAGATGTTTGTACAAAGACCAGAGGTGAAAATACAAGGTGTGAGGTAAGGAAATAATGAGAGAAGTGACAGAAACTGATGCCAGAGGGAATATAGGTGCAAGGGGACATGATGGGGTAAGGGGGGGGGGGGGGAATAGATGCAAATCCAGATACGGCACAGGGAAGAGAGGAGTAGAAAAGGTGGGGAGAGAAGTGAGAAGGAGAGATGTGGGAAGGGGAAGTTTGTAAGTTGGTTACCTAATACTGGAACAAGAATGTTGTTAGCACGATAAACTTATAAATACTTGCTGCTAAACAGGTGAAGCGGACTACACTGGTGGACAGCAGGACTTCAGTGACGGATGTGAAATTTGCCCCCAAACACATGGGCCTGGTTCTTGCCACCTGTTCCGCAGATGGCGTTGTGCGGATATACGAGGCCCCAGACGTCATGAACCTCAGTCAGTGGTCCCTGCAGCATGAGATCTCCTGCAAATTGAGCTGCAGCTGTATTTCCTGGAACCCCTCCAGGTGAGAAAATGCCTGCACAGCGGTGGGCACTTGCACCAAAGCATGCTTTGAGTACATTTAAATGTAACCAATGAACCAATGGGCGGCTCGATGGCGCAACTGTAGTGTTGCTAGTTTACAGCGTCAGGGAACTGGGTTCAATCCTGACTTTGAAGTCTGCCAGACTCAGTCTGAAGATGGGTCTCAACCTGAAATATCACCCATTCCTTCTATCCAGAGATGCTACCTATCCCGCTGAGTTACTCCAGCATTTTTGTATCCATTAAAATATAATAACACAGACCAAAAGGACCTGTTCTTTTACAGAGGTAATTGCATTTTATAGTGTCATACAGTGTGGAAACAGGCCCTTTGGCCCAACTTGCCCACACCAACCAACATGACCCATCTACACGAGTCCCACCGTCCGGCGTTTGACCCATTTCCCTCTAAACCTGTCTTATCCATGTACTTGTCTAAATCCAATGTTTTTTTTTCCATTACAGTTCCCGTTCTCATCCTCCAATGATAGCAGTGGGCAGTGATGACAACATCACAAACATAGGTGGCAAGGTTCAAATTTATGAATACAATGAGAATACCAGGTATGCCATGATACAGAGCATTAGAAATACTGTTTTTATTGCTTTTCTCCCTTCGTAATGTACGCAACCTGTTTCAGAGCATTTGACAACAAAACACTCTTGACTCTCCGGTAGCAAAATAGCTATCTTATTGGGCCAGTGATCCCCAGCGTTTGTTTGTTTTAATGATCCAGAATCTTAAACTTGGAAACTGTGAAACCATGGTAGCTGTGAAATTTCAAAACTCAGTTGACAAACACATCTGGAATTTATAAAAGGTAGACAAAAGTGCTGGAGAAACTCAGCGGGTGCGGCAGTATCTATGGAGCGAAGGAAATGGGCAACGTTTCGGGCCAAAACCGTTCTTCAGACTGATGTAGGGTGGGGGGGGGCGCGAAGAAGAAAGGAGGAGCCAGAGGGCTGAGGGAGAGCTGAGAAGGGGAGGAGACAATAAGGGCTACCGGAAATTGGAGACGTCCATGTTCATGCCGCTGGGGTATAAACTGACCAAGTAAAATAAGAAGTGCTGCTCCTCCAATTTACGGTGGTGCTCACTTTGGCCATGGAGGAGGCCCAGGACGGAAAGGTCAGATTCGGAATGGGAGGGGGAGTTGAAGTGCTGAGCCACCAGGAGATCAGGTAGGTATTGCGGACCAAGCGGAAATGTTCGGCAAAACGATCGCCAAGCCTACTCTTGGTTTCAGATGTAGATCTGCTGACATCTAGAGCAGCGGATGCAATAGATGAGGTTGGAGGAGGTGCAGGTGAACCTCTGTCGCACCTGGAATGACTGCTTGGGTCCTTGAATGGAGTCGAGGGGGGAGGTAAAGCGACAAGTGTACCATTTCTTGCGGCTGCAAGGGAAAGTGCCCGGGGAGGGGGTGGTACGGGTGGGAAGGGAAGAATTGACCAGGGAGTTACGGAGGGAGCGGTCTTTGCGGAAAGCAGACGGGGGGAGATGGGAAGATGTGGCGAGTGGTGGGGTCACGTTGGAGGTGGCGAAAATGACGGAGGACTATTTGTTGTATGTGACGGCTAGTGGGGTGGAAGGTGAGGTCTAGGGGGACTCTGCCCTTGTTACGAGTGGGGGGGGATGGGGAGAGAGCAGTGTTACGGGGTATTGAAGAAACCCCGGTGAGAGCCTCATCTATAGTAGGGGAGGGGAACCCCGGTTCCCTGAAGAATGAGAGCTCACCAATACCATTTGTGAAGTAAATGTACAGTAGATGTTTGTTTGGTGTGTTGTCATCCACAGTAATGAGGCTCTTTCAATTGCCCTCTGAAATGGAAAACAATGAACCACGATGTACAGTGGAAGTGTCTTCAACTGTACTGCAATGCCTCAAGAAGGTGGGTCACCACCACCTTCTCAAGGTCATTTGGGAATATGCAATAAATGTGGGTTTTAGTTGGAATTGCTACATCCCAATAATTATGTGAAGAAAAGAAAGATAGTATCCGTACATGCTGGAATAATGTTTGGTGAACAGATTCTGCATCAAAGAGCCCAGTGTTCAGACAATCTAGACAGGCTACCCACCCCCACTTGACCCAATCAACACACACTAGGGACAATTAACCTTACAACTAACATATCCTTAGTAATGAGAATGTAAAAGAAGCACCCAGGGAACCCCACAGCCACAGGAACAATGTACAGAGTTGCACTGAGGTCACCCGAAGTCAGGATCAAGCCAGGGCCGCTGGAGCTGTGAGCAAGCAGAATGTGCTGCCTATTAACTCAAATTCACAAGCAGACACTCATTAAGTGGGGACTTCTGAAATCAATTACAGTTTCAGTTCTCTCTTGTCCCATTTGATTTCTATTGAAAACCCAAGATATTGATGAAAGATTACAACCATAGAGCCCAAAAGTTATACCCAGCCCATATATTTGCAGGCTCTCAACATCATTTGTAATGTTATTTTTGCCCCTCCCTGTTGCCCTGTAATAAAGCACAAATGTGTAATAATATAACATGTAAAGAATTAATGGTGTACCTATACCTTCCTCTCAGAAGCCATGACTGTCGTGTTTTTAGAAGACTTGTACAATTAATCATTTCAACATTTGTCTTGTGTGGGTATGATTGATCACACTTTTCTCAACAATAACTTCGAAAATAAATGTAAAAATAAAGAAATACTCCTCATCACATGACAATATAACTTGTTTTTAGACTGCAGATTTTATATACATCTTGGATAGGACTTTATTCATTGGAGCACAGGAGGCTGAGGGATAATCTTACAGCGGTGTATCAGGATCATGATGGAAAGAGAGAGAACTCCCAGGGTAGGGGAATCAAGAACTAGAGGGCATAGTTTTAAAGTGAGAGGGGTGGATTTAATAGGAACCGAAAGGGCAACTTATTTCACACAAGTGGTGGGTTTCCTTGAACAAATTGCTGGAGGAAGTAGCTGAGGCAGGTACAATAACATAATTTAAAGGATAGGAAAGATTTAGAGGGATATGGGCCAAAAGAGGGCAAATGGGACTAGTTTATTTGGCATGGATGCATTGGGCCGAAGGATGCATTGGGCTGCTTCCCTGCTCTTTGACTATGCATTATGTGTATCGAAAACAATGGCTTTAATCTGTTAAGGTGCATGTTGTCATTTTTTTCATTGTCACTAAACGAGTGAAAGAATTCTTGGGATGCGCATCTGGATCTTCAATTGAGGATTTAATTTAGAAGGAAATTGGGACAAAGAATAAATAAATGCAGCCTAATTCGATACTTCTGTTTTTATTACAGGAAATATGCAAAAGCTGAAACCTTAGTTACAGTCACCGATCCTGTGCATGACATTGCTTTTGCTCCAAACCTCGGAAGGTCATTCCATATTCTTGCAGTAGCAAATAAAGATGTTCGAATTTTCACACTAAAACCATTAAGGTAAGAATTAGAGTGTAGAAGTAAGGAACTCCAGATGCTGGTTTACACAAAAGAACACAAAGTGCTGGAGTTACTCGGCGGGTCAGGCAGCATCTCTGGCGAGCATGGACTCGTGACGTTTTGGGTCAGACTCTGTAGAAGTTATTCCACCATTTTGTGTCCTTAAGGTGAGAATTACTTTCATCCTAATTCTTCATTGTGTCATAGTACAAGTTTCTTTGAGGCAACAAAACTGAAAACGTCCATCTGAAGAAGAGTTTTGACCCGAAACATCTATCCCTGTTCTCCAGAGATGCTACCTGACCTGCTGAGCTACTCAAGCATTTTGTGTCTTTTTGTGTATTAACCAGCCTATGCAGTTCTTTGTTTCTACATCTTCCAAATTCTTGATTGCTTCATCCTGATCTTTCTATAGTTGCCTTTTGACTTGTAATCTGTTGGATAGCCTATATCAATGTTTCCATTAAATCTTTTATCGTCTTTACCCTCAGAAAAGAAATGAGCAGTTCTGGGGGCCCGGCAAAATTTGAAATTCAAACTGTGGCGCAGTTCGATAATCATAATTCACAGGTGTGGCGTGTAAGCTGGAATATCACTGGTACAGTCTTGGCATCCTCTGGAGATGATGGATGTGTCAGATTATGGAAAGGTGAGTTTCAATTTTTAAATCGAGTCACAGTTATCGATAACCATGACTTGTATAGACACCTAGCGTTTTCATTGTTTGATTTATTCATTTGACATCCCGTGCTTGTTTAATTAGTACAAAAAGTTACTTTTTGCGCTGTATTTTTGTAATAACGGGGTCAAATTTACATGTTTAAATGATTTATTGTATATGTTTAATTGACACGTTTTTGAATTGTGTGCTGCTTTTCAGGCCCCTGTGTAAAACATGACGTGTCAATAATGTAATTCTGAACATTTGAGCTGAATATATTTTGCTAGTGTCAGTACAGGAATAGACAAAAGCTTTTCACTGTACCTCGGTGCACGTGACAATAAACTAAACTGAGAAGATCGGACAAATTACTATCATTAGGTAGAAACAAGGAACAGCAGGTACTGGTTTATAAATAATCATTTAAAAAAGCACAAAGTGCTGGCATCTCGGAGGGTCAGGTAGCAGCTCTGGAGACAAAGGATGGGCGATGTTTTGGGTTGGAACCCATCCTTTTTCTTCAGAGATGATTCCTGACCCGCTGAGTTACTTCAGCACTGTGTTCATCTCATGAGCAATTCAGTTGTACAGTTAAGGGTATGCAGAAGAAGCATTACACATGACCACAATGCCCTGATTATGCATGGGGAAATGTAGCTGGGTTTCAGCTCCTGACATCTTGTTGGGGGTAAACCTGGATGAATGATGGGTTCAGACAGAGCTGATGAACTAATACATAATGAACAAAGTCGGTCTGCAATCTTCAATTAGTATTAAATAGAGTCATACTATACGGAAACAGGCCCTTGCATCCCAACTTGTCCATGCCAACTGAGATCCCCATTAAAGCTAGTCCCCTTTGCCCGTGTTTCACTCATATCGTAGTGATATGGTGTGCTGGTATTTCATGCCAAAGATGCATTGTTATTTCAAAACCATTTAAAAAAAATTGTAATGAAAATATATACAAAACCAAAATAGAGCAAAACAAATCAAAAGCCATGCAAAAAAGGCAAAGATTGTTCCCGGTCGGGACCGAGGCCTCACGGGTCGGACGGAGGAGCTGGGGCCGACGGGGCCTGCAGCTGGGGCCCGGGTCGACATCGCAAAGGCATGAAGTGGGGTGTCGACAATGGTGAAGCCTCGCGACGATGGGGCCTCGGTGGTGGTGAAGCCTCGCAGCGGCGGCAATGCCTCTCGGGTCGACCCGCGGTCGATGAGAGCGTGGAGGAACTGCCGTGAGGGGGGGGGAGGGGAAGAACAATGGAGGACCTGGCATGGGGGGGAGAACAATGGACAATTGGGGAGGGGGGGAGAACAAAGAATAATAATCCCGCGGGGGGGGGGGGAGGAGAACAAAAGGGGGAGCCACCGTGCTTTGTAACTTTGTCAGCGCCATAGGTGGCTGCTATTTGTATTCCATTCAATAAAGTATTCCATTCCATATCCCTCTAAACCTTTCCTTGCGATTAAAATCCTTGCTTTTCCTATTTCTGTAATCTCTTTAGTTCTCTAAAAACTTTGTAATCCTTCAGTTCCAATGACCCCAATTTCTTTTTTCTCTGTTGGCCCTGTACTCTGGGATTCACACCCAAAATCTCTCCTCTCTTCTTTGGCCGACGTTTTGTCCTGATCTATCACTCCATGGCTTGGTATTAAATGTTGTCTGTTTGACATTGCAATGATGTAGGTAGCATTTAAAACTTAGAAAGGGGCGGCATGGTGGCGCAGCGGTAGTGTTGCTGCCTTGCATCATCAGAGACCCACCCGGGTTCGATCCTGACTACAGGCTCTACAGAGTTTGTACGTTCTCCCCATGACCTGCGTGGATTTTACTCCCACATTGCAAAAACCTACAAAGATATAAGTTAATTGGCTTTGGTAAAGATTGTAATTGTCCCTAATGTGTGGAATAATGCTAGTGCACAGGTCGGCTTGGACTCGATGGGCCGAAGGGGCTGTTTCCATGCTGTATCTCTAAACAAAACTAAATTATGGTATAGTTGGTGGGCTGACAGCAGACAGATTTATCAGATACTAAATGAAATGTTCACTAGGGATTAAAATCGTTAAAGTTCAAAACACTGTTGACTGAATTTCCAGTACTTTTGATTTTTTGCAGCTAACTACATGGATACTTGGAAATGTACTGGCGTATTGAAAGGAGATGGAAGTCCTGTAAATAGTGCCTTAAACCCACAATCAATGGGACTTCTTAATCCTTCTGCAGTATTAAGCCCTTCATCCTCACAGAATCCATTTAATGGACCGTCTGGCGGAGGGAGGTAGGTTGATGCAGAACTGTTGCTGCTTTGGAGAAATTCAGATACCAGGGCGCCTTTTGGAAGTTAACACATTTCATTTAACCGTTGTTTACCAAATGTGAGCCAGTGACTCAACTAATTTGATGGACAAAGGTACCATTAATCAAAACCTGCAGCAAATACTCATTGGGTTCAGTGTTCTTCTTGCCTCTACAATTGACAAGAAGTTATTGATTTATAGGTATTGCAAGATACAAACAATGTGAAGAGAGGGTGGGTGGATAATCAGCGATCAGGCATTTTCGTTGCTTGATTTTTGAATTTGCTTCTGGCTGATTTAAGCCATCCTGGAGTTTCTGGACATTTTCCTTCTTAAGTATTATGACAAATTGTGTACACAAATTGTGCAATCATGCTGCTGCTACTGTTATTTAAAATCATTTCATCTGCTTAACCTACATTATCTTTGACTTTTGAATAATAGAGGCAGCTTTTCAGTTGGTACATATTGAGAATTATTTTTTTGAGTGGACCTCTGATTCTGATGTGATTTTTAAATTGAACGGGTCTGGTCTTCAGTTCTTCAAATATGGCTACAGCTGTAACTACGCACTAGAATTCATTACTTCTGAAGGAAGAAATAACAATAGAAATTGAGTGCTTTACTCACTGCATGATATAAAAAATGACCTTGAATGATTGATGTATGTAGCACTAAAATAATGAATGTATAAGGTTACATTAAAAAAAGTATAACAGCCACCAAACACTGTTTTGTACATTTATTGCAAAAGCTAGAAACTCTTTACACAGCACAAAATGTCAATTAGAGTTATAGCACAACTTTAGGACTGTCTTATAGAGTAAAATCATTTATCATTTAATTTGCCTGATTGCATAATTACACCTCAAAAACTTTAAGTAGCACTTGTTTGGGAATTTACGTTGAAGTCTAATATGGTTTTGGGATTGAGGTCACATATTAAGGGTATATTTGTTTTTCATTCACACTCAGATTGGGTTGCTTGTTTCTGAGTAGGAACTTTCTCTGCCTGGGATCTCTGCAGATTCACCTCATAAATCCAGGGTCAGCGCCTTAGGGATGAAAATTTTTATAATTTGGGGGAAAATGTGAAATGCTAAATGGAGCTCTGCCATTTACTTTTCTCAGCCTCACTCACCTGTCTTGGGGCAAGGTTTTGACCTGGAACATGGACAATTCCTTTCCTCCCCACAGATGCTACACGACTTGCTGAGTTCCTCCAACAGATTGTTACTTTGATCAGCACTCATTTACCAATATAATACCAAGGTAGCCACCAGGACTATGTGAAATGCAGGGCTATTTCCAAATCTGTTTAGTTTTGTAGGTGTAATTGGGTTGTGTAAATTGTCCCAACGGTGTAGTATAGAACTAGTGTACGGGTGATCATTGGCTGGGGCAGCACAGTGTCGCAGAGATAGAGTTGCTGCCTCACAGTGCCAGGACCCGCATTTGATCCTGACTACTGGTGCTGTCTGTACGTAGTTTATACGTCCTCCCTGTGCTTTCTCCAGATTCTTCCCACACTCCAACGACGTACAGGTTTGTAGGTTAATTGGCTTTGGTAAAAATTGTAAATTGTCCCTAGTGTACAGTGTGATCGCTGGTCAGCGAGGACTTGATGGGCCGAAGGGCTTGTTTCCACGCTGTATCTCTAAAGTCAAATATCAAAGAATGTAATTTAAAAAAACATATGGAAATTGGGTGTTTTTAATTTACTTGATGATCCTAAACAGGAATAACTATTTCATCAATGCTGTTGCTTTCTGGAGGCACTTCATTACATTTATTGTGGCTGCACTGGTGAGGTTTCGTGGAAAATATATAGTTTGGCAAGCAGGGATGTGGTGTTCTTAATTTTGACCCAGAAAAGGAGCAACTGGTTGAGCAGTATATAATGGGTGTGTTTTCTTTTCCACATTTGTCTGTAGTGTGTTCACTCAGTGTATTAGAGAAAAGAGCTTTGATTTCCTTTTGAGGAAGTATACATGGTTTAGTTAGGTCTAGAAACTTGGAATTGTGGAATGTTGTAGGGATAAACAAGGTGTCTCAGGGTATTGATTTAATTTTTCCCAACCCTCACTTTCTTAGATATTTTGTTGAGTTTATAATTGTGGACATTGCTTGGACATCTTAAAACATCGTTTCAAAATGATTTGCCTAAGAAATAGAACTTCAGAGCGATCAGAAGATATTTAGTATTTTTCTACCTAATGGTAGAAGTAAAAGATTAGAGGTCTAACATTTTTCACCCAATCCAAAAAAATATTTAATCAGATTGAACTGTTTACAAATTTGAAATGTAGTTAAGCAAAGGTATATGTTTTTTTTTTCTTTTAGGAAACTCTGATACATCTTGCCTTCTACACTCACAATGCCCTTTTCAGCTGAAAGAAAACACAACTGATCTCAAGCTAACTGGAGTAACCTTGCTGTCTTGCTGCTTGTTGCATGCACACAGGAATGAAACGTGAACTCCTTTTTACCCCCTCCCCAGCGACATCTGATATCTCCAAAGACCAACCAGCAACCTGCTTACTAATATCCTTGGATGGAAGGCTTCTATAAAATTAAACATTTTTTGTCCCTGTTTAATAGTGTTTTTTGAATACTTGGCATCAATGTACAGGCAACTCAAAGGAGAGGCACATATTGCCTTGCATTACGGAAGCAGTATTGAAGCCTATTTTAAATTTTGCAACGCCATTTACAAATAACAATAAAATCACCAATTTTTTAATATATAAAACCCAAAGCAGATATGTGCGGGACCAAGAATTTTGTGTTCCAATTGGACAGATTAAATAAATCAAGGTTTATATTGTCACTAGTGTATGTATTTGTTTTTTTTATCATCGTTGTATTTTTAAATTTTCTTTATTACTTTCACCAAACACTGGTAAAAATTAAATTGATTCCTGATTGTGTTTACAGAATGATTTATGAACTGTTTGAAAATAAAGCTGAAAAGTAGTTAAAGGTTATTGCATCAAATTGCCTTACTGTGATCAATTTCCTAACCAGGATCCAATGTTTTACTTTAATTATTTTAGGCATTTGTATCTTGTTTTCTTATTCACCAATTTTCTTTGTCTTCTGTTCTTTTCTCCCATTGTTTTCTCTCGCCTGTCTTCCTCTACATCGTTTCAGGTCTTTCTTTCCCACTCCGGACCATGCTCGGGCCGGATCGAGATGGTCCAGTTATGCCCTGCTTCCTCCTCTTCCTCTTCCTCCTACGGCAGAACAATCTTGTGATGCTGACACAACCCACCTACAATATCGTAACTCTCAAAATCGATACTCCAACAGGTCTCTCAATTCTCTACTTGAGAATGAGGAGATGCAATAAAAAAATGATCTACTTATGCAGAGGTGATAATGTATATGTTTCTGCTAACTTATTTTTACCCTGACTTTTAATGTACATATAAAGTTTCTCAACAGGGAACTTTATTAGCTTAATTCATATTTGAATGATGGAACTATGTAGATAATTTGATGTTGGAAAGCCTTTCTCAATCCATGTAATAACACCAGAATATTTAAGATTGGAAATCTGCAATTGTCGGCTGGGTAGACTAAGTTAAAATGAAAATGTTATGGGTGTGCCTTAAAAATCAATGTCTACTGTTAAGAGTTTTTAAATCAAGGTAGTTCTGTTTTATAAGGGAATTTTGGATTACGTTTTTGAAATTATTTGACTCTCAACTTTTTCTAAATATTGCTTGTGTTTTCTGTTTGAGAGAAAATTATGTATGTTTTAAATATGTTAACAGCCAAGAATGGAGTGATGCATGCAGCACTGTTGGCAGGATGATCATACAAGCTGCACTCGTACTTAACATTCCCGTGTAGTCTATTTGACGTATTTAAACCAGGCAATGGTATTCAATTACATGGGGAAATCGATTGAGTGTAAAATTAATTAAATGGTTTTGTTGAAATAATAAAGGTGTATTGAAAACAATTGACTCGATTATAATTTGTGTGCAGATGTACCTGGAGGATATATCAATAATCAAGCAATCAAATTCAATTCTCTTGTGGAATACATTTTATTTAATGTTATTTATCTCTTAAGTGAAAATGGTTAATATTAAGCATGCAGACACCTTTTAGGATTTGACAGGGTAAAGTCAAAGATGATGGCAGAGATGATATTTTCCCTGGCTGGGATATGTCAACCTGGGCTCCCAGTCTCAAAATAAGGGAAAGCTACTTAGGGTTAAGCAGAGATGCAATTTTTTCATATGGAGAATATATATTTAGAAATCTCTGCACAAGTGTAAAGGGAGTTGAGAGATATGAGGTTGACTGAGTCTGAAGAAGTGTCTTGACCTGAAAGGTCACCCATTCCTTCTCTCCAGAGATGCTACCAGTCCTGCTGAGTTTTGTGTCTATCTTCTGTTTAAACCAGCAGGGGGAAAATATAGCACTCTGCTGAATACAAAAATCATTTCATGCAAGGGTCAATATCCCTGTAAGAAGCTGAGAAAGTTGGGGGAGAAAATCCACATCCTACAAGAAAATAACATGATTTTCAGAATGACAGGCAGTGGCGAGTGGAGTGCCGCAAGGCTCGGTGTTGGGGCCGCAACTGTTTACCATATATATTAATGATTTGGAAGAGGGAATTAGGAGCAACACTAGCAAATTTGCGGATGACACAGAGCTGGGTGGCAGTGTGAACTGTGAAGAGGATGTTAGGAGGTTACAGGGCGACCTGGACAGGTTGAGTGAGTGGGCAGATGCAGTATAATATAGATAAATGTGAGGTTATCCACTTTGGTGGCAAAAACAGGGGGTCATATTATTATCTCGATGGGGTTAGGTTAGGCATGGGGGAGGTGCAGCGAGACCTGGGCGTACTTGTACACCAGTCACTGAAAGTTGGCGTGCAGGTCCAGCAGGCAGTGAAGAAAGCCAATGGAGTGTTGGCCTTCATAAGAGGATTTCAGTTTTGGAGTAAAGAGGTTCTTCTGCAGTTGTATAGGGCTCTGGTGAGACCACATCTGGAGTATTGTGTCCAATTTTGATCTCCGAATTTGAGTCAGGACATCCCTGTGATTGAGGCAGTGCAGCGTAGATTCACGAGATTGATCCCTGGGATGGTGGGATGTCATATGAGGAAAGATTGAAAAGACTAGGCTTGTATTCACTGGAGTTTAGAAGGATGAGGGGAGATCTTATGGAAACTTATAAAAGGACTGGACAAGTTAGATGCAGGAAAAATGTTCCAATGTTGGGCGAGTCCAGAACCAGGGGCCGCAGTCTTAGAATAAAGGGGAAGCCATTTAAGACTGAGGTGAGAAACTTTTTCACCCAGAGAGTTGTGAATTTGTGGAATTCCCTGCCACAGAGGGCAGTGGAGACCAAGTCACTGGATGGATTTAAGAGAGAGTTAGATAGAGCTCTAGGGGCTAGTGGAATCAAGGGATATGGGGAAAGGCAGGCACGGGTTATTGATTGGGGATGATCAGCCATGATTGCAATGAATGGCGGTGCTGGCTCAAAGGGCTGAATGGCCTCCTCCTGCACCTATTTTCTATGTTTCTGTGTTTCTATGAATGCTTTCCAATACAACACAACTGTTGCTGATCCACTTGGAAAGCGTGAATCCTCCCTTATTGCAGAGGGAAGTCAGATGTTTTACCATTTGAATTGCTTCCTGTTCTGTAGACATGGATTTTAAGCAATTATCCACATAGAAATTATTCTTCAAAGTGATCATCACTTCCTCTGGAAAGTGAACTTTATTGTCCTCTGCGGTCTTCTTTAATGTAAAGTTCGCACAACTTGGTGATGACACTGCTCCAAAGAGATGTACCTTCATCCGGTATTCAACAAGATCTTGTTGTACATCCCCTTCAGGCCACTATAAGAATCGCAGGTAGTCAATGTGTTTTTCTGATACCTTAATTTGATAAAACATCGCTCTGATATCAGCCATCCGAGCAATTGGTTCTTGTCTGAATTTAATGAGAACTCCAATGAGCGAGTTGGTAAGGTCTGGACCTTGCAGTAGTTGACAGTTAAGTGACGTTCCTTGAAGACTGCAGCACAGTCAAAGACCACCCTCAAGGTCCCTTTCTTCGAGTGATACACCTCATGATGGGGAATGTACCATAGCTCTCCATCACTTCGATTCAGTTGGTTTGTTGGTGCCATTTCGGCATAATCATTATCAATCATATCCTTTAGGAAAGAAGTATATTACTCATTGTTACGGACCTCCTGGACTTTGGTTGGCCATCTAGTGGGGAATTCTGTGTAACGTTTTGGTTGGCCATCTAGTGATTACCTTGGTGGTCATCTTTCATATTTAAAAACAAACCGCCATCCTCATCTCTGTCAAGACGTAGACGAAATCTAGTGCCATCCTCATCTCTGAATCCCTAACACAGCATTGTATTTTCACACTTTATTCCATTAAACTCTCAAAATACACAACTGCCTGTTCCTTTGGAGGGAGATGGAAGGAGTGTTTAACGAGACTGAATAGCTGAGCAGCCGGTGTTCAGTGAAGGCAACACACTCATGGAATTTCGTGTTCTTGCCGAACTTGCGTTTCAGATTCAGGGTGCGTTGCTCTGCCATACGCTGATTATTCGGCAGACTAACACTTTCTTATTTGAAAGGTAAGTCCAGACAATAGTGTCCGTCTATCATCTTTACTGAGTTGTTCATAATATCCAAAAACTTTTAACTTTTCCCTGGACATTTCTTCAGATTCCTTACTGGTATTTTCATTGAAGTCATTATTGTATTGCTTGATCAATAGCTTTTCTAATTTACCAGTAGATATTTGATTAACAGCAGCGGCAGGGTAGTTCTTCTGGTTCCCGTTTTCGTTTTTCATTCTCAAGGAGCCATAAATAACCCATCCAAGTAGGGTTTTCACAGCAAACGGTCCATCACCTTGGCTCCTCAAAATCTGTGTAGGTTCCAATGCCTTCAAAGCATTCGTTCCAATAAGTAGGTCAATATCAGAATTTATTTTAGATATTTTGACATTCTTCAAGTAAGGCCATTGTCTCAAGTCCTCATGACTGGGTATAATTTGATGACCAACAGGCATGGTCTCATGTGTAAACACTTCAGATATTGGTATAAAATTATCTTCATCCAGACTAGATATTTCCATACTTGTAATGACTAACGCACTCCTTATCTTCATTCATAGTATGCAATCTAATCTTAATTTCTTCTCCTGTGATGTCCAGCCTTCTCATCAAGCCATCTGTGCAAAAGGTAGCTGAATTTCCTTGATCCAAAAATCCACATATTTGCAACACTGTATTTGTCTTGCTATTCCTTACCTGTACTGGAAAGATAGAGAAGATATAGGCTTCTACCCTGGCCCCAATATGAGCAGTTATCTGAGGTGAGGTGACAGCATCACTAGTAGCTGGCTTCTCCTTCTGTTCTATTTGCTCCGGCTTCTTCTTTAAGGTGTGAAGTGCTTCAGGATGATTTTGCTTGCACTTATCACAAATTATACGACTCTTAAGCGGCCTTTTCACGGGGCGACTTGACGCAAGAGTTAACCGGAGTTTAACATCGTGGGAACCTCGTGCGATAACAGTACGGCATTCGTGGACCACCGTAGCGCTAACGGCAGGTCATCGTGTAACTTGGTCACTCGGGAGAAAATTCAAGAAAGTTTGAATTTCTCCAAGATTGACTTGTACACTTGTGGTTGAGTATTGCAACATTATATGAACGTAGTGGCCAGTGCAATATCCGTAATAACTCTTGCGGGTACCGTGGGAACTCCTGCGAACGGTGAACCCGGAAGCTGGACAGAGGGGACAGAAGGTGAGTAAAAATTATCTTCTGTGGGATTGAATTTAAAAAATAAATAAAAATAAAGATTTTCATCCGCATATGGACATCAACTTATTCATGAGTTATGTTAATGAGATTCAAGAAAATAACTATAATCTTTAAAAGGGACTTTACTGAAAGGTTACGCATTTTTATGGTCCGTGAGAAATTTTTCACATGTACTTCTTTGAGAGATACAGGTCGGAGTCCTCGGGTCCAGGGGTCCGGAACGCTACCAATCAATGTTGTACAGAGACCCGTGTAAGGAGTGAACTGCACATGCTGGTTTAAACCGAAGACAGACACAAAAAGCTGGAGTAACTCAGCGAGTCAAGCAGCATCTCTGGAGAAAAAAAGCTGATGTTTCGGGACGAGACACATCTTCAGACTCAATTCCGATTAGGCTGTCTGAAGAAGGGCTCCGATTCGAATCGTCACCTATTCTTTTTCTCCAGAGATGCTGCCTGACCCGCTGACTTACTCCAGCTTTTTATGTTTTTCTTCCCAGATCTGACTTACCTGCTGAGTTACACCAACATTTTGTGTCCTTCTGTGCGTATTAACCAGCATTAACCAGCGTCTGCAGTTCCTTTAGACATTACCTAACTTCAGATTTTAGAGATATAGCGCGTGGGAACTCCTGCGAACGGTAAACCCGGAAGCTGGACAGAGGGGACAGAAGGTGAGTAAAAAACGTGGTCTCAATATCGACAAGGGAACATGTGTCCTTCGAGGACATCCCACCTAATTGTCATTGTTGGATAATCTTTTTAACAGGAACACTTGCAGAGACGGCTCCCAGAAAATCTCAAAGAAAGGGGGTAAAGCGTGTCAGAGATGTTTTTGCCATGTTGCGCTATTCAGTTTCTATATTGTTTCAGTTTCTATATCTATATTGTTGCTCTATTCAGTTTCCCAGGGGGTCAGGGACGGGACTGGAGTTGGGAGGGAAAGGTGGGGGAGTCGAGGGAGAGGAGGGGGAGACAGATGGGGGTGTCTTCATTTACTGGCGGCGGGTGTCTGTCACTGAAACAGGCAGGTGAGATTTCACATCCACCTTGTGTGTGCCTCTCTCTCTCTCTCCCTCCCTCTTACACAGGCTGAGAGACTCTGCCTCTGTGAGTGTACGTCTCTTTCTCCCCCTCTCCCACACACAGTAAGACCGAGGTACTGTGCTCAGTCCATCTGTGTCTCCCACATACACAGTAAAATATGTCTCCAAATGAGCCAATTCAACCAAGGGAGGATATATATAGTGTGTGAAAAAAAAAGTTACATCATTTGTGTCACGTGTAGTTCACGATGTTCATTCAAGATTTAACGCGAAAGCTCGGGAAACGGACAAGTCACTCGCACAAATAACAGAAATGCCGAGTACCGTGGGAACTCTTTATCTACCCCCGTTATATCGTGCGAGACTCATGCTGGACCACGACCTCTTCACTCTGGTGACATCTTGCGTCAACTCGCCCCGTGAAAAAGCCCCATAACAGTCTTTAACCATGTGTGCTTTTTTCAAACATCCAAAACAGATTCCCTTCTCTTTTAAGAAATCCACCCTTTCTTTATATTCCTTCTTCTTGAATCTTCGACACCAACTTACGGTGTGACCAACTTCATCACATAATAAACAAAATTATTTTTGCTTGATAGTAGATACATCTCCTTTCATTCCACCTGTCATTTCCACGGGTATTATAGCGGTAGCAAAACTGCCTCCCTTAGGTCCTAATCTTCCTTTAGTTTTGGTAAAGGTAGAACCTTTGACAGTTGCAATTGGTTTATGATCTACAATAGTCCCGTGGTGTGGATCTAACATGTACCGTACTTCCCTTTCCAAGAATGCACCAGGTCTGGTAACGTGGCTACTCGCTTCTTCTTATCCAATATTCGGCCTGATTTATCTCTCCACTTTTCTCTAAGACATCTGGGCAGTTTTTGAATGATGGCTCTAGTATTACTAACAAGATTCATCTCCTCCATGTGGTTGAGATTTTCCATCAAGCTACAACAACCTCTAAGAAATATTGCAAAATCACTTAATACCTCTACATCTTCTGGCTTGATATCTTTCCAAGCATAGGCCTTCTCCATGTATGCGTTAGCAATCCGCTGTTCATTACCAAAACGTTCTTTAAGTAACCTTCTTGCCTCTTGATAGCCTAGGCTGTCAGGCTTATTTTGACAACTTTCTACAAGTACCTTAGCTCTTCTACTTGTGTAATGCACCAGAAATCGTAAGCGTTCTTTTTCATCAGTAATTTTCATTTCTACTACTTCGTCAAATGCCATAATGAAAGCTTCATATCGCAAAGGATCACCATTATATGTAGGAATTTCTATTGGTGGTAGGGTGAAAGAAATTTTGTTTAGCTATGAGCATGTTGAATTCAGCTTGCTCCTCTGCCAATTCACGTAATCCATCTCAAGATCCTTGCCTTGGCGCAAACGAATGATAGACAGGTCTCTGATAATAATACTGGCTTGCTCGAGCCTGTGTATCAAGCCTCGGAAAAGCGTACTGAGATGTTGGCTCTCTACAGACGCCCCATAAGTAGTTTGCTTCGGTCTAGCACCCAGTTGCAGAGATGAAGTTTTACCGGCCCGCCACTGTTCCAATGGGTGTTCAAAGCCATGAAATCTGGTGGTCCTCGGTTGTGGAATTGATCCAACTGCTGTCTCACTTTGAGCAGTTCTTCCTCTCAAACCAGAGTTCATCATATCAAATGCTTTAGAACCACATCTTGAACCCTCACTTTCCATTATCTTCTTCTTCGATTTGCCAACTGCCAACTTTCTGGCCAATTCCAGGAGTTCATTTTGTCGCCTCATCTCTTCTTTCAGCTGTTCTTCTTGTCGCCTCATCTCTCCTTTCAGCTGTTCTTCTTCTCGCTTAATCTCATGTTCTTTCTCCAAGGCGTCCGCTTCTATTGAGAGAGCGGCTAGATCAGCTTCAACTCCCAATCGAGCAGAAGCCCTTGATGCTGAACTGGCTATAGAACCAGATTTATGTCTTGATCTTTGTGTAGATACATTCGAGATACTATCTTGTGGTGTAATCTCCACTTCCATTTCAGCACCTTGTTGTATCGGACTTCCAACTGTAGCATAAGTAAGTTGACCAATTTCGACCCCTTGATGAGTAGCATCTCCTTCTATAACACACGCAGTCCTTTGTTCAATTTCAGATAACCATCTCTTGGCATCCTCCAGAGAATCATCAAATAACTTCACCTTTTCTTTGAACTACTGGATAATATCTTTTGCGTTCTTCCTGAGATGGCTGTGAACCCAACAATGCTTTATGCTTATCTCCAACCTATTTACTGAAGATGAAGATTCCACTGTTCACATTCTTATCTGATACCATTAGTTCTTTCTGGCCATCAAATAGCTTCATCACCTTCCTCCACAACTTGTTTCTCTCTTTCTGGGTTTCTTTCAGAAATGCAACTAGGGCCTTTTCAGTCTAATTAACTTGTCTCTTCCCATATCTTGGCTTTCATCGCCACCTTGTGGCTCCTCTGACTCACCTAATCCATCTTGCTCCATGGATTTTAACAGGTCTTGGCAGATTGCCAAATCTGGATTTTGGCCAAACAGGGGCTTCTTCAGTTTGCTTCATCTCTGTTGATAAACATTAGTTAGACAATAGACAATAGGTGCAGGAGTAGGCCATTCGGCCCTTCGAGCCAGCACCGCCATTCAATGTGATCATGGCTGATCATCCCCAATCGGTACCCCGTTCCTGCCTTCTCCCCATATCCCGACTCCGCTATTTTTAAGAGCCCTATCTAGCTGATGTTGATGATCTCATCTGATGATGATGACGATCTAGTTGAATGGACTGATGATGATCTAGTTGAATGTTCTATAAACATCAGATAAGAAAGCAAAACAAACTGGACTTTCAGACAACATCCAAAATGTTCCAGGCTAGCTCGCAAACAAGCTTCTTGGCAACTTTCCAAGCTTAGCAGAACTTGATTTTTAATCACTTTTTACAGATTCTTCAGAAGCTGTTCAAATTAAAATGTTTCAGCTTTCATATTCAGCATAGTATAATAGTTGTTCTACTCCAGATTCCGTGGAGCCCATCCAGCCAAGAAAACCAGCAATGGAGAAAAAGATCAGCGGAAGAAAACCTTGTGTGAAATGGCCTGGAGCCTCGGAGAATGGGAGACCATAAATGCAGATCTGACCAGTAAGGGGTACAGTCGAAAGAAAGCTTGACAAGATGGGGGTCATTATCTATGGCTATGGAGCAGAACGATATGGAATAAGGGAGAAAAAGGAAAAGGCACCAGCTTTGGAAAGCAAGTCCAGACAGCAAAAGGAGATGGAATGCCTAATCCGAGAGAGAAGGCAGCTCAAGAAGCAGTGGAAGAAGGCTTCAGATGAGAAGGAGGGCATCAACATTCTCCAGGGAAATATCAAAGGTCGTTTAGCAACCCTGAGACGAGCAGAGTACCTGCGGAAATCATGAAAAAAGAAAGAACGAACGAGATCACGCTTCTTCAAGGACCCCTATAAGTTCGTAAAATCACTTTTCATCAAAGAAAAGGGAGGAAATCTGAAAACTGAAGGCAGGAGCTGGACAAGCATCTGGAATGAATGCATGCGGATGACAAGAGACACCAGAAGAGCTATTCCATCGGACATTCCACCAATTGAACAACCAGAGCACCAGATGGACATTAGTCCTCCAAAGTGGAGGGAGGTGGAACAGACAGTAAAGCGGGCAAGAGCATCTTCAGTCCCAGGGCCAAATGGGGTTCCGTATCGACTCTATAAGGGTGCTCCTGATGTTCTTCACTTCCTGTGGAGGCTAATGAGAATGGCTTGGGAGAAGAGTCATACCCAAAACATGGCGCAGAGCAGGAGGAATCCACAGATATCAGCCAATTTCGCCCTATCAGATTCAGATTCAGATTCAATTTTAATTGTCATTGTCAGTGTACAGTACAGAGACAACGAAATGCATTTAGCATCTCCCTGGAAGAGCGACATAGCAAATGATTTAAATAAATAATAATAAGTGATAATAAGTGTCCGGGGGGTGGGGGGGTGATTGGCAGTCACCGAGGTACGTTGTTTCCTCAATGTAGAGGGTAAGACCTTCTTCAGCATCATAGCTCAGAGGATGACCAGCTATTTAGAGAGAAACAACCTTGTGGATACAACAGTCCAAAAAACAGGCATCCGAGGGTTCTCTGGATGTCTTGAACATACTAGCATGATTTGGCACCAAATCCAGACTGCAAGAAAAGAGAAGAGAGATCTGCATGTCATTTTCCTTGACCTTGCCAATGCGTTCGGAACTGTCCCTCAGTTTCCTCTGGGCATCCTTTGACTTCTTCAGGATACCAGAGACTATCGCAAGCCTTGTCAAGGCTAATTTTCAAGATCTGCAGCTCTGTTTCACCACGCCTGACTTTACGACCACAGGGCACTGCATGGAGATTGGCATTATGGCGGGGTGTACCATCTCCCCATTGATTTTTACAATGGCCATGGAAGTCATCATAAGGGCCTCCAAGTGGGTATTGGGTGGCGAGTGGCTGAAGTCTGGAGTCCGTCTACCACCCATCAGGGCCTACATGGATGACATGACAATCATCACAACAGCACCTTGCACCAGGCGCCATTTAGGGAAGCTTTAAGAGAACATCACTGGGGTCAGAATGAAATTCAAGCCATCCAAATCAAGAAGTATTTCTATAATCAAAGGCAAACTGACAGATCAAAGGTTCTTCAATGATAAAGAACCTAACCCAACTGTGTCAGAAAAGCCAATCAAAAGTTTGGGAAGATGGTATAACTCTAAGCTGAAGGACAGATTAATAAGTTTAGGCAAGAAGTCATCAAAGTTCTGGCGAACATCGACCGATCCATGCTGACTGGAAAGCTGAAAATGTGGTGCCTGCAGTTTGGGTTATTACCTCGCCTTACGTGGCCACTAACCATGTATGACATCACCCTCACAAGAGTCGAGAAGATAGAAAGAACAATCAGCTCTTTCGTGAGAAAGCGGTTACATGTTCCTCGGTGCCTGAGCAGTTTAGGCCTGTACGATCAGGGGGTACTCCAGCTGCCTCTCTCTAGCCTCACAGAGGAGTTCAAGTGTACTAAAGAGTTGTGATGGGAGCCTTATGCACTCACCTATGCTCCTCCGATGTAGAGAATTCTGGCACTTTGAATTTTTAATATCTTGCCCTGTGTATTTGGAAACATTCCTCCCTTAAATAAGTCGCAATAAATCACGAAGCCATGCCGGCTGAGATCTATTTTCTTCAGTTCCTCTTCCTAGGAACTGATTTTCAGTTCTTCTTCTGGAACTAATTCTTCTAGCCGAACCCCTCACCAGAGATCCAGCCCAACTTTCTGTCCCTCTTCCTAGGGACGGATTCTACCACCTCCTGTCTGCAAGGTAGATTTCGACCTGATATAGTGGCAGATTAATATATCGTTCAAGGAATAATAATAATATCTTTTATTGTCATTGCACATCAGTGCAACGAGAATTAGTATGCAGCTTCCAACCGATGTAAAGAAAAGTAAAATAAATAAATAAGCTGTGTGACGTGACCATCAGAGGGAGACAGTCCAGGGGGGATGGGGGGCACTCTGCAGGGCCGGTTCAGTGCCGCTATAGCTCTGGGAATAAAGCTGTTTCTGAGTCTGGAGGTTCGGGCGTAGAAGGCCTTGTAACGTCTGCCGGAGGGAAGTAGTTCGAACAGTCCGTTACAAGGGTGTGAGGAGTCTTTATGGATGCTGACGGCCTTCCTGAGGCACCGTGTGTGGTAGATGCCCTCCAAGGCTGGTAGCTGTGTCCCAATAATCCTCTCCGCTCTGTGGACGACGCGCTGAAGAGCTCTCCTCTCCGCCTCCGTGCAGCTGAGATACCACACAGAGATGCCATACATTAATATGCTCTCTGTGGTGCAGCGGTAGAACGTTGTCAGCAGCTCACGGGGCAGACCAATCTTTTTTAATGTCCTCAGGAAGAACAGTCATTGCTGTGCCTTCTTGACCAGCGCAGTGGTGTTGGTGGACCATGTGAGGTCCTCTGAAATGTGAGTGCCCAGAAACTTAAAGCTGGACACTCTCTCCACACTTTCCCCGTAAATGGAGATTGGGGCGTATTCTCCATTATGGGACCTCCTGAAGTCAATAATCAGTTCCTTGTTCTTGGAGGTGTTTAGTGACAAGTTGTTACGTGCGCACCAGTCCGCCAGGTTCTGCACCTCCGCTCTGTATTTTGTTTCATCACCGTTGGTGATCAGCCCAATCACTGTTGTGTCGTCTGCAAACTTCACAATGGTGTTGGTGTCGAATGCAGGAACACAGTCATGAGTGAAGAGGGAGTAGAGCATGGGGCTTAGTACACAGCCCTGTGGTGTGCCGATGCTCAGGGTGATAGTGGAGGACAGGTGCGGGCCCAGTCTCACTGCCTGCGGTCGCTCCGTCAGAAAGTTCAGGATCCAATCGCATATCGGCGAGCTGAGGCCTAGCTGGTGGAGTTTGGTGGTGAGCTATAGTCAATGAAGAGCATCCTCACGTACGTGCCGTCTGTCCAGGTGAGTCAGGACAGTGTGAAGAGCCAGAGAGATGGCATCCTCTGTTGATCTATTTGCCCTGTATGCAAATTGATGAGAGTCCAGTGAGGCAGGGATGCTGGATTTGATGTGGGAGAGGACCAGCCTTTCGAAGCACTTCATTGGGATTGGTGTTAGGGCAACCGGACGGTAGTCGTTCAGGTTAGTGACTTTAGACTTTTTCGGCACCGGCACTATGGTGGCTGTTTTCAGGCACTTGGGGACCGTTGCCAGAGATAGAGATAGATTGAAGATTCTCGTGAATACCTCCGCCAGCTGTACAGCACAGTCCTTTAGTACCCTTCCCTGGAATCCATCCGGGCCTGCAGCCTTGCGTGGATTGATCCTACGCAGAGCGCACTGTACCTCCTGAGTGCTCAGTGTTAAGGCCTGTCCCTCCGCCATGGCCGGGGTTATTCCACTCCTGGTGGTGTTGCCAGTTTCGAAGCGGGCAAAGAAGGTGTTTAGTTCGTTGGCCAGTGTGATATCACCGTGGGGGCAGGCGGGGCTGCTCTTGTAGTCAGTGATGTCCCTGACACCCTGCAGCCCTCTAGCCACTATGAGAAAACACGGGGTCAGGAGATAGTATCGTTTTACGCATGGGAGCTCTCCACGAGACTTTCAAAGCCGTCGAAAGATAAATCTTCAAATACACTCTTGATAGTTTCTTTATTGTCGAAGTTAAACAGTAGGACATTCACCCAGACTGATCAATGTTAGAAGGCTCCACATGGCTCCGACCGTTCTCTAGAAAGCTCCGTATGGTCGAAAGATATGCCTTCCCGCCATGCTTCCTCCGAACTAACTAAAAAACTACAAGCTTCAGGCTAGGAATCCCAGCAGCAAACATGCCCCCGACTATGTAATAAATCCCACCCACATAATTACAGGCAGGCAAAATTTAAAGGCAAATGCCATAATTTATGACACCCAAAATTAAGCCAAATGGCCACGACACATAGTAAAGATGAGGGAGTGAGGGCATATGAGGTATCTTGGACATAGTTTGGAAGAGATTGGACCAGGAGGGATAGGATGCAGTCGAGGTACGTAGAAATCATTTCAGTGGGAAGGACCAGGCAGAAACAATGGGTCTGCCAAGACAGTTGTTTTTATGGATTTTGGGGTTACTTTGGCGCCTTACATGTGGGCGACTTTTACTTGTGTATGAAACACAAAGAATCTCACTGTGACATGACACATGTGATAATAACGTATCCTGTCCCATTTACACACTTCCCACACTGACCTTTCTGTTCTGGGTCTCCTCCACTCTCGGTGTGAGGCCCAACACAAATTAGTGAAGATCAATAGGGAGGTTGCACGGCAGTCGAGGTCACGACCCATGACCCGTACTGTTGCCAAGGAACGCCTTCCGGAGTATAAGCGGTGAACGTAAGGTAAGCACATACTATGGCTGCCACTACAGCGCACGTATTCTGTCCCAGCATCCGGACTCCACACTGACTGGTTCCACACTCGCAGACCGGGTCTGTCTGTCCCCACGTGGGGGAGGGGGTGGTCGGGTCGGGGGGGGGGGGGGGGGGGGGGGGTCAGGGTGCTGGTGGGGGGGGGGGGTCAGGGTGCCGGTGGGGGGGGGGGGGGTCGGGGTGCCTGTAAGGGGTGTCAGGGTGCCGGTGGGAGGGGTCGGGGTGCCGGTGCAGTTTGTTTTTGCTGTAACTGTCAGTAACTGTCATTCTAGGACCACACTTGTGGAAGAAACATCGTTTTTGTTGGCTGTCTTAAGGGCCTGACCCATCAGCATGCTATAGCATGCGTCTAACGTGACCAAACGTGGTCGCTTGAGGCGTACGGTCTCGCGGGGCCGGTTCCACTTCGATCGGCGGAGGCGTATGAAGCTGTGCGGGGCTGATCCCGACATTGCGCGGGGCTCCACAAATCTTGCACTGCCCGAAGATCCTGCGCGACAACAGCCTGTCGGCCCGCAGCCGCATTGAGACCGTACGCAGCGTCTTGACGGGCGTACGCAACGTCTCGACGTCATACGCAGCGTCTTGATGCCGTATGCAGCTTCTTGACAGCGTAAGCCTAGCGAGTGGCGTTGCGCGATTACGTCACCGCCCGGCGTGCCGTTGCGTGATGACGTCACCGCCCGATGCCGTACGACGTCCAAATTCAGTCGGCCCGCCTCCTGCCCAGCTGATTGGTGAATATGATGCCAGCGAGGCCGTACGCCTCAAGCCACCACGTTTGGTCGCGCTAGACGCATGCAAACGCATGCTGGTGGACAGGCCCTTAATCGACCAGAGTTTATTCATTGATTTACTGTTTCAAAATAAAACCCTTTGAATTCACTCACTGTCTCGATTCGCCAAACTGGTGACCCCGGCGCGTCCACCCGTATATTGGACGCCAAGAATGCAAGCCGCCGCCATTCCCGAAGCTCAGCAGAATGTCGTTGGCCTCAAACTACCTGCGTTCTGGGCCCAACAGCCACAGGTTTGGTTCGCCCACGTAGAAGCGCAATTCCATCTCCGGTACATCGTGGTAGACGACACCAAATACTTCCATGTCGTCGGCGCGATCACACAGGAGCCAGCGCTCGCTAAATACGAAGGCCTCAAAGCCCTCCTCCGCCGTACGAGCTGAGCCGCAGAGACCACGCTGCTCACCTCTTACACATGGACGGGTTGGGCGATAGCAAGCCATCCATGCTGATGGCTGATGCTCACCCTGATAGACGGCCACCGCCCGTGTCTGCTCTACGAGCAGGTGTTCTTAGAGCAGATGCCTGGCAATATCCGCCTCATGCTCGCCGGTGCCAATTTTGCTGACCCCATACAGTTCGCCGAGAAGGCTGATGAACTCTGGCTAGCAAAATAGCAAGATGGCGGCTCCATCAACCGGGTCTCCGCGCCAGTCGCCTCAGCAGGACCGCGGTGACGCCCCGCCCACTGCTTCCATCGCAGAGCCACAGCCACGCGCTCAACAACCTCTGCTGGGGTGCTGAAGCCCGACGCTGCTGTCAACCTTGCTCGTTTCAGGGAAATGCCTTGGCCGATCGTCTGTGGAGGCGATCGTGATCGGCCCAAACAACCGCCTCTACGTCCGTGACCATCACTCCGGCAGGCGCTTCCTCGTCGACTCCGGGACCATCGTTAGCATCCTCCCGCCGACCGGACGTGACACCTGTGCTGGTAAGCAGGGCCCTGTGCTCACGGCCGTTAATAGAAATACCATTCACACTTATGGCACGCGGGCCCTCTCGCTCTCCTTTGATTCCCGCCCATATGAGTTGACTTTCATAGTGGCCGACGTCGTTCAACCGCTCATTTGTGCCGATTTCCTGCGGGCTTTCTCCCTCCTAGTCGATGAGAGGGGCAGGCGAATGGTTCCGGCATCAGCCCTCGGCCCTCGACTCCACCCAGCACACAGGTCAGCGCCGTTGCGAGGTCGATGGCCTCTGTGCCTCCCTCCTCACCAATTTCCCTGAGCTCCTCACTCCCCGTTTCAGCGCGGCAGCCCCCAAGCACGGGGTTGTCCACCACATCCCCACCGTGGGACCTGGTGGCGTCTTCCACCGGACAAGCTGCACATCGCCCGGGAGGAGTTCCAGCTCATGGAGGACATGGGAATCACCCGGCGCTCGGACAGCCCGTAGACATCACCGCTAAAAATGGTCCCGAAAGCATCTGGGGGGTGGAGACTATGTGGGGACTGTCGGCGTCTGAACGCCCAGACAACTGCGGACCACTACCCAGTGCCCCACATCCAGGATTTTTCTGCCCACCTCGAGGGTGCCACCTTCTTCTCTAAAGTCGACCAGTTCACCCGGCCGACGTCCCCAAGACAGCGACAATCACCCCGTTCAGGTTGTTCGAATGGCTGCGTATACCCTTTGGATTAAACAATGCCGCTCAGGCATTCCAAAGGCTTATGGACAGGGTTTGGAAGGGTCTGCCATTCGTATTCATTTACAGTGCATTGAGAAAGTATTCAGACCCCTTCACTTTTTCCACATTTTGTTACATTACAGCCATATTCTAAAATTGGGTACAGTCATTTTTTTTATCATCAATCTACGCACAATACCTCATAATATAAAAGCGAAAACAGGTGTTTAGTAATTATTGCAAAATAATTAAAAATAAATAACTGAAATATCACATTTACGTAATTATTCAGACCCTTTGCTGTGACTCTCAAAATTGAGCTTTGGTGCATCATGTTTCCATTGATTATCCTTGAGATGTTTCTACAACTTGATAGGAGTCTACAAGTGGTAAATTAAATTGATTGTACATGATTTGGAAAGGCACACACCTGTTTATATAAGGTCCCACAGTTGATAGTGCATGTCAGAGCAAAAAACAAGCCATGAAGACGAAGGAATTGTCTGTAGACCTCCGAGACAGGATTGTGTTGAGACACAGATCTGGGGATGGGTATAAAACATTTTTTGGAGCATTGCAGGTCCCGAAGAGCACAGTGGCCTCCGTCATCTATATTACTAAAAGTCTGTTCTTGACCGGTTTTGGCCATCTGTGCTGCGATTTCCGAGAGAACGCCGCCACCTACGGCCGTCATTTTTGGCCACCTTGCTCAGAGCCTCCCTCCGCCGCATGTGTGCCGAGGATTTTTCCCGTCGATTAAAAATGACAGAGATATTAATGCTTTTACACAATTCCCCATTCTCTCTGCTGCCCCCGCTGGCGGCAGGGGGAGGGACTATAAAACCAGGAAGTGGTGTGCCACACAGTCTCTTCAAGGTGGAGGAAGGCAGAGGGTCACGTTTCTCTGAGCTGTGAATAACACTGAACACATGTCAACTCAAATGTAAGTGCCCTTAGTGGTTCTAAAATGCTTGCAGAATGTGTCTATTGGTTCTAAACTTGCAAAAAAAAGTGTCTATTGGTACTCAAGCTTGCAAAAAAATGTCTATTGGTTCTAAAGCTTGCAAAAAATGTCTATTGGTTCCAAAGCTTGCAAAAAGTGTCTCTATTGGTTCTAAAGCTTGCAAAAAAAATGTCTATTGGTTCTAAAATGGTTCATACTAGCGCTCCAGAAAGTGCCCCCCTCCCTCCCCTGGTTGGCTTGGCTTGGGTGTGTCTTGAAATTGAAAGGCACTACTTACTGCAAATGGTGGCATGAGTTGAAAGGCACTATTACTGCAAATGGTGGCTTGGTTGCTTTGGCTTGAAGTTGAAAGGCACTACTTACTGCAAATGGTGGCTTGAAGTTGAAAGACACCACTTACTGCAAATGGTGGCATGAAGTTGAAAAGCACTGCTTACTGCAAATGGTGGATTGGGAGTTTTGGCTTGAAGTTGAAAGGCACTATTACTGCAAATGGTGGCTTGGTTGCTTTGGCTTGCAGTTGAAAGGCATTACTTACTGCATATGGTGGCTTGGTTACTTTGGCTTGAAGTTGAAAGGCACTATTACTGCAAATGGTGGCATGAAGTTGAAAGGCACTACACTGTAAATGGTGGCTTGGGTGCTTTGGCTTGAAGTTGAAAGCACTACTTACTGCAAATGGTGGCTTGGGAGCTTTGGTTTGAAGTTGAAAGGCTATTACTGCAAATGGTGGCTTGGTTGCTTTGGCTTGAAGTTGAAAGGCACTACTTACTGCAGATGGTGGCTTGGGTGTGGCTTGAAGTTAAAATACACCACTTACTGCAAATGGTGGCTTGGGAGCTTTGAAGTTGAAAGGCACTACTTACTGCAAATTATGGCTTGGGTGTGGCTTGAAGTTGAAATACACCACTTACTGCAAATGATGGCTTGGGTGTGGCTTGAAGTTGAAAGACACCACTTACTACAAATGGTGGCATGAAGTTGAAAGGCACTACTTACTGCAAATGGTGGCTTGGTTGCTTTGGCTTGCAGTTGAAAGGCATTACTTACTGCATATGGTGGCTTGTTACTTTGGCTTGAAGTTGAAAGGCACTATTACTGCAAATGGTGGCTTGGGAGCTTTGACTTGAAGTTGAAAGGCACTACTTACTGCAAATTGTGGCTTGAAGTTGAAAGACACCACTTACTGCAAATGGTGGCATGAAGTTGAAATGCACTACTTACTGCAAATGGTTGATTGGTTGCTTTGACTTGAAGTTGAAAGGCACTACTTACTGCAAATGGGGAGCGTGGGTGCATTGGCTTGAAGTTGAAAGGCATTCCTTACTGCAAATGGTGGCATGAAGTTGAAAGGCACTACACTGTAAATGGTGGCTTGGGTGCTTTGGCTTGAAGTTAAAATACACCACTTACTGCAAATGGTGGCTTGGGAGCTTTGAAGTTGAAAGGCACTACTTACTGCAAATTATGGCTTGGGTGTGGCTTGAAGTTGAAATACACCACTTACTGCAAATGATGGCTTGGGTGTGGCTTGAAGTTGAAAGACACCACTTACTACAAATGGTGGCATGAAGTTGAAAGGCACTACTTACTGCAAATGGTGGATTGGTTGCTTTGGCTTGAAGTTGAAAGACACTACTTACTGCAAATGGTGGCTTGTGTGCTTTGGCATTAAGTTGAAAGGCACTACTTACTGCAAATGGTGGCATGAAGTTGAAAGGCACTACTTACTGCAAATGGTGGCATGAAGTTGAAAGGCACTACTTACTGCAAATGGTGGCTTGGGAGCTTTGGCTTGAAGTTGAAAGGCACTACTTACTGCAAATGGTAGCTTGGGTGTGGCTTGAAATTGAAAGACACCACTTACTGCAAATGGTGGCATGAAGTTGAAAGGCACTACTTACTGCAAATGGTGGCTTGGTTGCTTTGGCTTGAAGTTGAAAGGCACTACTAACTGCAGATGGTGGCTTGGGTGCAATGGCTTGAAGTTAAAATGCATTACTTACTGCAAATGGGGGCGTGGGTGCATTGGGTTGAAGTTGAAAGGCACTACTTACTGCAAATTGTGGCTTGAAGTTGAAAGGCACTACTTACTGCAAATGGTGGCTTGGGTGCTTTGGCATGAAGTTGAAAGGCACTACTTACTGCAAATGGTGGCATGCGGTTGACAGGCACTACTTACTGCAAATGGTGGTGTGGGTGCATTGGCTTGAAGTTGAAAGGCTCTATTTACTGCTAATGGTAGCATGAAGTTGAAAGGCACTATTACTGCAAATGGTGGCTTGGTTGCTTTGGCTTGAAGTTGAAAGGCACTACTTACTGCAAATGGTGGCTTGGGTGCTTTGGCTTGAAGTTAAAAGGCACCACTGTAAATGCACTTACTTCCTGTTTGCACTGTATATTGATTTTAGATAAAACGCTACCACTTACGGCTGTGATTTTTGGCCATCTTACTCAGTCCCCCTCCGCTGAGCAGGCGCAGATTTCTTCCCATCAATGAAAAATAAAAGTGTTATTAGTTTTTTTTTAAATGTTGAGGATCTCTCTCCTGTCAATCACTCCATGAAAGCCACACCTTTTCCGGCGGGGGGGAGGGGTTATAAAACCTGGAAATGTGGGTGTGGCTCAGTCTCTGCAAGATGGAGGAGGGAGAGATCACGACGCTGTCTTTAGTGGCTTTGCACCCTACTTCAAATGGTATGAAACTGCACTTGAATTTGGTGGCCTTGCACCCTGCTAGAAGTGGTAAGAAACTGCACTTGAATTTGGTGGCCTTATACCCTGCTTGAAATAGAATTTCAAGGATTAGCCGTGAGTCAACTACCAGCCCACCAGCCGTGAGTGAGTGAGTTGCCAGCACAACAGGCTTGATTGACTGAGACGCCAGCCCAAGAATCCATTTGGCGCACAATTTGCATACTAGCCCTCTAGAAACCAATCCCTTCAGCCCACAACACCCATACTAGCGCTCCAGAAAGCCCTCCCCCCCCCCACCCCAACTGGCCACCAATATTAGAATTGGTGGAGAGGTGGAATATTGCGTTGGATGACCAGCCTTCCTGTGTGATGCTGGGACCCAACGGGTCCCACTTAGTCTAGTTCTTAAATAAAACTTTGAAACCACCAGGACTCTCCATAGAGCCTGGCCAAACTGAGCAATCGGGGGAGAAGGGCCTTAGGATAGAGACTTACTAACATATTCAGGGAGGTGACCAAGAACCTGATGGTCACCTGGCCAATACCATATCTAGGGTGAAGCATGGTGGTGGCAGCATCATGCTGTAGGGATGTTTTTCAGCGGTAGGAACTGGGAGACCAGTCAGGATCGAGGTAAAGATGAACGGAGCAAAGTATAGAGAGATCCTTGATGAAAACCTGCTCCAGAGCATTCAGGACCTCGGACTGGGGCAGACGTTCACCTTCCAACAGGACAACGACCTAAAGCTCACGTCCAAGACAACGCAGGAGTGGCTTTGTGACAAGTCTGTGAATGTCCGTAAGTGGCCCGGCTAGAGCCCGGACTTGAACCCGATCGAACATCTCTGGAGGGACCTGAAAATAGCTGTGCATCAACACTCCCCATCCAACCTGACAGAGCTTGAGAGGATCTGCAGAGAAGAATGAGATAAATTACCCAAATACAGGTGAGCCAAGCTTGTAGTGTGATACCCAAGAAGACTTGAGGTTGTAATCACTGCCAAAGGTGCCTCAATAAAGTACTGAGTAAAGGGTCTGAATACTTATGTAAATGTGATATTTCAGTTATTTATGTCTAAACACCTGTTTTCACTTATTTTATTGTGGGCTATTGTGTGTAGATTGCTGATAAAAAAAATGAATTTAATCCATTTTAGAATAAGGCTGTAACGTAACAAAATGTGGAAAAGTGAAGGGGTCTGAATACTTTCTGAATGCACTGTACCTCGATGACACCCTTGTCGGAAGCCCCACCCAGGATGAGCACATCGTGCACATGCGGACTCTCTTCCAGCGCCTCCTCGACCACGGCCTCATAATCAACCCCACCAAGTGCCAGTCCGGCCTCCGTTCCATCTCCTTTCTGGGGCACAGCGTCACACCTCATGGCACCGCCCCTCTACCCTCAAAGGTGGAGGCCATTTGGCAGTTTCCCCGGCCGCGCACGGTAAAGGGGTTGCAGGAATTGTTGGCATTTTACCGCTGTTTCATGCCGGTAGCTGCCAACATCATGCAACCCCTTTTCCAGAGCCTCGCGGGTAAGCCGCGGGAGCTCGAATGGTCCTGAGGCGGACGTGGCGTTCGAGGCAGCCCTGGCCAATGCAACCATGTTGGTCCACTCGCAGGCCTCAGCCCCAACGCCCCTCACTGTGGACGCCTCGGACTCGGCTGTGGGCGGCGTCCTGGAGCAGGTCGTTGACGGCCGCTGACCTTTTTCAGCCATCAGCTACGAGCTCTCGAGCACAACTACTGCGCCTTTGACAGAGAGCTCCTGGCGTTGTTCCTGGCCATCAGGCACTTCCGCTACTTTCTCGAAGGTCGCATTTTCATTGCCTTCACTGACCAAGAGTTCAAGAGAGTTTTATTGTCATGTGTCCCTGATAGGACAATGAAATTCTTGCTTTGCTTTTGCACAACAGAACATACGAATACTGACCACACAAATACTGAACAGATCAGTGTGTCCCTATACCATTGCATAAATATATACACACATGAATAATTAAACTGATAAAGTGCAAATAAACAGATTATTGGCTATTAATATTCAGAGTTTTGTCCGAGCCGTGTACAATAGCCTGATGGCTGTGGGGAGGAAGCTGTTCCTGAACCTGGTCGTTGCAGTCTTCAGGCTCCTGTACCTTCCACCTCAAGGTAGTGGGGAGATGAGTGTATGGCCCGGATGGTGTGGGTCCTTGAGGCAGCGACTGTGATAGATCCCCTTGATGGACGGGAGGTCAGAGCCGATGATGGACTGGGCAGTGTTTACCACTTTTTGTAGTCTTTTCCGCTCCAGGGCGCTTAAGTTTCCGAACAAAGCCACGATGCAACCAGTCAGCATGCTCTCTACTGTGCACCTGTAGATGTTAGAGAGAGTCCTCCTTGACATACCGACTCTCCGTAATCTTCTCAGGAAGTAGAGGCGCTGATGTGCTTTATGATTGCATCAGTGTTCTCGGACCAGGAGAGATCTTCAGAGATGTGCACGCCCAGGCAGTACCGGACTGGGTCTAAATATATTGGTTGCCAGGAGACAAAGAGGGCCCACTTCATCAGGGGCCCACTTGATATAGGGGGCCCACTTCATCAGGGGCCCAACGTGCCATCGGGCAAGCTGAAAACCTGGCCAGTCCGCCACTGCGCCCAGGAATTTGAAGCTCTTGACCCTTTCCACCATCGACCCGTTGCTATAAACAGGACTGTGGGTCCCCATCCTACCCCTTCCAAAGTCCACAATCAGTTCCTTGGTTTTGCTGGTGTTGAGGGCCAGGTTATTGTGCTGGCACCATTTGGTCAGTCGGTCGATCTTAGTTCTGTACTCTGTCTCGTCCCCATCAGTGATACGTCCCACAACAGTGGTATCGTCAGCGAACTTGATGATGGCGTTTGCATTATGATCGGCTATGCAGCCATGAGTATAGAGTGAGTACAGCAGGGGGCTAAGCATGCAGCCTTGAGGTGCTCCCGTGCTGATTGTTATTGAGGCTGACACATTTCCACCAATACGAACTGACTGTGGTCTGTGAATGAGGAAGTCGAGGATCCAATTGCAGAGGGATGCGCAGAGATCCAGTTCTGCGAGTTTGGTAACCAGCTTGGAGGGGATTATTGTATTAAATGCCGAGCTGTAATCAAGGAATAACAGCCTGACATATGAGTTTTGTTGTCCAAGTGGGCCAAAGCGGAGTGGAGAGCCAGCGAGATCGCATCCACCGTTGATCTGTTGTGGCGGTAAGCGAACTGCAGAGGGTCCAGGTTTTTGTCGAGGTGGGAGTTGATTTGCGCCATGATCAACCTCTCAAAGCACTTCATCACCACAGACGTTAGTGCCACTGGTCGATAGTCATTGAGGCACGTCATCTTGCTCTTCTTGGACACCGGTATAATTGATGCCCTCTTAAAGCAGGCGGAAACCTCAGACCTCAGAGGTTGAAAATGTCAGTAAAAACTCCAGCCAGTTGGTCCGCACAGGTTTTTAGAACATGACCAGGTATACCATCAGGTCCAGGCGCTTTTCAAGGGTTCATCCCTCTGAAGGATTTTCTGACGTTGGCCTCTGTGACTGTGACTGAAATACCATCACAGCAAATGGGGGCTCGAGAAGGCACATCAGTGTTCTCCCTATCAAAGCGTGCATAAAACACATTGAACTCATCAGGGAGTGATGTTTCGCCGACATTCGACTTGCCGACATTCGACCACAAACCCCTCACGTTTGCCTTGGGTAAGGTCTCCGACGTGGTCCGCCAGCAGCGACACCTCGCTTACATCTCACAGTTCACCACGGACATTCAGCACGTCGCGGGCAAGCTCAACACCGTCGCTGACGCTCTGTCCCGCCCCGCCCTTCCCCCCATCTCGGCCATAGACCACGGCATGGACTACGAAGAGCTGGCTACGGGCGACCTCCGCGCTGGTGGCGGATAAATTTGTGTGGCACGGTCTCCGCAAGCAGGTGGCGGCCTGGGCCTGCCTTCCCTGTCAGACCTCCGAGGTCCAGCGGCACGTGCGGCCCCCGGTGCAGGATATCGACGTCCCCACGAGCCGTTTCCTGCATATTCATGTTGACCTGGTGGGCCCGTTGCCAACATCCCGTGGTGTCACCCATTTACTCACCGTTGTGGACTGCTTCACAAGGTGGCCGGAAGCTATCCCGCTCTCGGACCTCCGCCGCGTCTTGCCCTCGGGCCCTGGCGGCTAACTGGATTGCCGTTTCGGGGTCCCGTCGGATATCTCCACCGACCGGCGGCCCAATTCAAGTTCAAGTTCAAGTTCAAGTTAGTTTATTGTCATGTGTCCCTGTATAGGACAATGAAATTCTTGCTTTGCTTAAGCACACAGAAAATAGTAGGCATTTACTACAAAACAGATAAATGTGTCCATATACCATGATATAAATATATACACACATGAATAAATAAACTGATAGTGCAAATAACAGAAAGTGGTTGGTAATAATCAGAGTTTTGTCCGAGCCAGGTTTAATAGCCTGATGGCTGAGGGGAAGTAACTATTCCTGAACCTGGTTGTTGCAGTCTTCAGGCTCCTGTACCTTCTACCTGAAGGTAGCAGGGAGATGAGTGTGTGGCCAGGATGGTGTGGGTCTTTCATGATACTGCCAGCCTTTTTGAGGCAGCGACTGCGATAGATCCCCTCGATGGAAGGAAGGTCAGAGCCGATGATGGACTGGGCAGTGTTTACTACTTTTTGTAGTCTTTTCCTTTCCAGGGCGCTCAAATTGCCGAACCAAGCCACGATGCAACCGGTCAGCATGCTCTCGACTGTGCACCTGTAGAAGTTAGAGAGAGTCTTCCTTGACAATCCGACTCTCCGAAATCTTCTCAGGAAGTAGAGGCGCTGATGTGCTTTTTTTATGATTGCATTAGTGTTCTCGGACCAGGAAAGATCTTCAGAGATGTGCACGCCCAGGAATTTGAAGCTCTTGACCCTTTCAACCATCGACCCGTTGATATAAATGGGGCTGTGGGTCCCCCTCCTACTCCTTCCAAAGTCCACAATCAGTTCCTTGGTTTTGCTGGTGTTGAGGGCCAGGTTATTGCGCTGGCACCATATGGACAGTTGCTCGATCTCTCTTCTGTACTCTGACTCATCCCCATCAGTGATACGCCCCACAATAGTGGTGTCGTCAGCGAACTTGATGATGGAGTTCGCACTGTGGTTCGCTACGCAGTCATGGGTATAGAGTGAGTACAGCAGGGGGCTGAGCCGAAAAGCACCTGGTCCTGATGGTATACCCGGCCGTGTTCTAAAAACCTGTGCGGACCAACTGGCGGGAGTTTTTACGGACATTTTCAATCTCTCACTTCTGCTTCATGGATTTCCCTCGCTCAGCTCTACAGGGCACGGTTACATCACGCCACCGTCTACCACCCACAGGCCAACAGACTTGTTGAGCGCTTTCACCGCCACCTCACAGGTCTGGACTGGGTGGACCAGTTGCCGTGGGTGCTGCCCCCAAGGTGGACTTAGCCGCTTCCTCCGCCGAGCTTGTGTACGGCTCGGCCCTGAGGGTGCCTGGGGACTTTCTCCCTGCCATCCGAGGGCGGGTGGACTCTGCCCCGGCGTTGCTGACGACCCTCCGAGAGCAGAGTCCACCCGCCCTCGGATGGCAGGGAGTAAGTCCCCAGGCACCCTCAGGGCCGAGCCGTACACAAGCTCGGCGGAGGAAGCGGCTAAGTCCATCTTGGGGGCAGCACCCACGGCAACTGGTCCAGTTAAGAATGGCTCTTCAGATTAGTCTTTTCAACCATATTGGAAGAAGAGTAAGTTACCAGTTAAGAAGTGCAATATTAAGGATGTGAAGAAACAATCTGGACAGAAACGTGGCCGGAAACCAGTCAAACTTGGAAAGGAAAGATTTCTCCACCGTGTATCGGTCAGTGTAAGGGTTGCTGTGCTGTTTACAGAGGAATTGGTGGACTTAAGAAACATATAAAAGAGCAGCATGAAGAGGAGCGTGAAAGACCTTGCCCCACCCAGGAGGTAACTAGGTGTTTGTGATTGATCGCTACCTGCAGTGCCATGCAAAGCTGATCCATACAGAAGAAAGAATGGGTAATCAGTGTGGGTAATCAGTGTGATGACAATCAGGACATTGATGAGGATGGCAATGATGGCGTTTCGGATGAGACGGACAATTGCTGTTTTGTTCCCAACCCTGACCAGATCGATACGGATGGTGATCTGGAAGAAGAGACACCTGCAAGGACTTTGATACCATCCCAGACATCTATGAGGTCAGTGAGACTGACCTGACGACGTTCCAAAGGGGACGATGCAGATCGTTCCTAACTGGGTAGTGCGCAACAATGGCAGGGAGTTACTGCAGAAACGGCCAACTCTGACCCTGGCCTTGCTGTCGGATTTGAGGAGTTCAACACCATCAATTTCAGTGGTACCTTCTACGTCAACACAGACCACAATCTACGGTGGCTTTGTCTTTGGCTTCCAGTCCAGCAGCCTCTTCTACGTGGTGATGTGGAAGCAGGCCACCCAAACCTACTGGGAAGGGAAGCTGTCCAATACGCTAGCGTCTAGCTCAACCCCACCACGGGCTGAAAGGGGGGGGGGGGGGAACACCTGTGCAACGATCTACAAAGAGACTGGCAACACCCTCGGACAGGTGCAAACTTTACGGTACAACCCCAATATCGGCTGAAAGGATTACACTGCCTACAGGTGGCACCTGATCCATTGATCCTAAACAAGCTTCATCAGGATCGTTGTCAATGAAGAGGGAGAACTGGTTGCCATACCATTGGTTTGATGTACTTTGGGGTACTATTGAACTGGGAGCCATACCTTTGGTTTGGTGGACTTTGGGGTACTGTAATACATTATGGCTCTATCATTCAGCATTCTCTAGCATTCCCTCTCTCTCGCTCCCCCACCCAAGTCGCACAAGCTTCTCATTTTCACCCTACAAGAAACAGCTTACCTGTTTCCTTTATCATCGTTACTTTTTTGCATATCTTTCATTCATTCATTCATTGTTCTTTAATTCTGCACATCATAGTCTACACCTCGCGTTTCCCTTATCCCCAACCAGTCTGAACAAGGGTCTCTACCCGAAACATCCCCCATTGCTCCTCTCCAGATACATTGTATCTTTCAGCTGTTTCATTCAAAGATCTTTGGTCTAATTCGGGCAGCGCCTCCCCAACGACTTTTGGCGGTTTGCTGGCGCTCAAGCCCTGGCCCCAGCGCGCGTGCGCGTGCCCGCCATCGCGGACGAGTGGGACCAATAGTATTTAAGAAAGAACTGCAGATGCTGGAAAATCGAAGGCACACAAAAATGCTGTAGAAACGCAGCGGGTGCAGCAGCATTTATGAAGCGAAGGAGATAGGCAACGTTTCGGGCCGAAACCCTTCTTCAGACTGATGTCTGAATAGCAAAGATACTATCTTTGCCGAATAGTATCTTTGAGTGGGACGACGAGGACGTGCTCGCTCTCGCGCGGGCGCGCCCCCCACCAACCCATGGGACGCCCTTGGACGCGGTGACGTAACGCCACGCCAACGGCAGCCCGCGCTTCAGGCGACCGTTTTCTTTTGAGATGAGCAGTGCTGCGCATGCGCGAGCCGGAAGCGCACCCCTTTAATCTTTGTGGTGCGTGCCCGCCCGCACACCAGTTGTGGTTCGCGCCCGCCCGCCTGTCTACTGTTGCAGTTGATTCTCCCGCTAGCAGCTCCCTCAGCGCTCGGCCTAGGCCTACACCGACTCCGCCAGGACTCGCCCGTCGTGCCGGCGCTCCGCTTAACCTCCCACCACCCGCCGTTACTGATCACATGTACGTCGTTTCAAGTTTAAAAACAACGATCTTTAATCCGTAACCTGTCCAGACTTTGTTTTATCGCGGGAAGTTTGCGTTTATGCCCCTCAAGCAGCTGCTGAAAAGTTTTTTGGTGTGTCACATAGAAAGGAAAAGTTTAGATGCTGAAGCGCAATCCTCTTTATAATTGGTGTAGTTGGTGGTTGCAATGAAGGATTGGTGGAAGGCGATTCATTAATAGCATTTTACATGGAACTGGATAAATATTTGAATCATAAACCTGCAGAGATGTGAGGAGAGAGAGAATAGATGAGGGATTAAAACGGCCAGGTCCTCTTGCACGATGTTAATTTGCGATTGTTTTTATTATTAATGTTATAATAGAGATAGTTTTTAGGTATTTGTATACAACGAATATTTGATTACAAGCGCTCGACAACAGAACGCGAAACGCCACCTCTTGCGCTACCATAGACTTGTTTTCTCATTGTGTATTTCTGCATTAATGTCATACTTTCTGCTTTCTTTCTCTTTTCACTCCTAGAATTGTTATAGAATTATTTTTTGTGTGTTGTCTGTGCCTGTGATGTTGCTGCAAACAACATTTTCACTGCACCTGTACCTCACTAATGTTTATACAAACAACTCAATTTGACGTTTCTTGCAAGCAAAACACAGTGTTGGAGTGTCAAGAGTGTACTGAAAGGGAACAATTAAATTCTTACTTGCAGAAACAAAGCAGGTTTGTAAACAGCATTCAAAAGATATAATAAATAAACATTTTAAAAGACTCAGTGAGTCGGGCAGCATCTGTGGAGGTAATGGGTCTTGCATGAAATTCTATGTTTCGGGTTGGATCCTTCAGACTTCATATTTATTTCAATGTATGTACTGACCAATTTCCCTCTGGGGATGAATAAAGTATCGTATCGTAATTCCTTCACAAAATAATTGCAACTTGTTTAGCTGTGTAAAGTTCTGATTGTATTATTGAGTGTTTTTATTATGAGAATTTGAAAAGTTTAAAAACTATTTCAAAAGTTTTAGAATAAATGTTAATATTATTGACAAAACCACAGCAATTTGTTTTGAACATATTGGCCTCTGTGTTCCTGACATTTTTTTTCCCTTCAATTTTGTAAGTGAATTTTTATTCTGTACCCAAGACTTTTTGGTAGTTATTTATGAATTCCACAAGGGCAAATTTCTATTACCTGAACTGTAGTAATGTGGGAGTCTTCTGTGTTTATTGTGGCTGTTTCTGGAATAGCATGTACAGATTTGGTCTCCATATCCATAGATTTGGCAGTGAGGAGGTGCAGCAAAAATTTGTTTTGTTTTTGTTTCAGTTCTGAAGAACAGTCATTAACCTGAAAAGTTACATTTCTTACTCGGAAGATAGTACCTAACCTGCTCAATAGAATTGGGGTTTTTTAACAGAAATTTGTTTTGTAATCATTTTCCAGAAATGGACATTGTGAAGATTACCAAAGAGAACGTGTGTTATTTTGAAATGTTGTTTATTTATTATTATATTGTTATTTCTGACTTGATCAGAAGGGCTACATCTGAACTGAAGTGACACATGTAATCGAAACTTGAAGATACATTGTTTTGCATGTATTTAGCATGTTTATTTCTACTTTGCTTTCAGGTGACAATCAAATGCCCCAAACATAATGGAAAGTGTCAGGAATCTGGAAGATGAGACGTTTCCAAGTTTTTTGTTGCAGTCTGTCAGGAGCGATGGCAGTGAAATGCTGGAAAATGTCACTGTTACTTCAAATTTTGGACTTCCTGTGGCTGCCTCAACAGTTGCTAAAAAATATGATATGGGTAGTAGGTGAGGTTTTTGTCTAAATATACATTTTATATATGGGAACAGGAAAAGCATTTAGCCCATTAAGTCTGTACAGAACTCCAATAATTCCATATGAAGCTCCCTTTTCCCTATAGGGTGATTTCACGAAAGGTCACTGGAGCGTAGATCCTCACCCACGTGACCGCAAAATTTAACTGGGGTATATGCGTCACTTCCGGTACATGTTAGTGATGCTGAAAACACGCACTTTCACACCCGTTAAAAACGACGAAAACGGCCAGTTTTTGAGCTGTAAATTACTGTGCCAGTCGGGGTGACGGTGAGACACAGCTACCTAACTTTACAGTCCAGAAGAAACATAAAAACTAAGGTAAATTCAAGAGGGAGCTGAAGCTGCAAAAACAGCGGAAGTGGTCAGCGGACATTTGCCGTGGAGATATAAAGATCGAAAATATCGGGAATTATCCCGTTTGCTCGCTACATTTCATCAAAAGTAAGGCATTATTGACTTTTTATCTTTATTCATTTGTTATATGAAAAGTTTTAAAAGTGAAAAATCCGTCAGTAAAATTGCAAAATCGCCCATGGTTCTCAGGTGGGTTTTAACATGCAAAATGAAAACGCTTCTGAAGCTCCATTTACCATTTAAATAATCGTAAACTATCAATGCGTTTTGAAATAAATTTTACTCAGATGCAAGCTAAGGAATGGGATAATTGTCAGCTGTTAATTGGACAAAATCAGGACATTTTATTATTTGCCAAAATATATTTCTCAATGTTTCTTGTTTAAAGCCTGCACAATCACCCAAACTACTTATTTATTTATTTATCATCTAATAACAGACAAGCCTGCAGCATGGAATTATGTCAACAATCCTGATTGGGCACCCACTGTGAGCATTGAGAAATATATTTTGGCAAATAATAAAATGTCCTGATTTTGTCCAATTAACAGCTGACAATTATCCCATTCCTTAGCTTGCATCTGAGTAAAATTTATTTCAAAACGCATTGATAGTTTACGATTATTTAAATGGTAAATGGAGCTTCAGAAGCGTTTTCATTTTGCATGTTAAAACCCACCTGAGAACCATGGGCGATTTTGCAATTTTACTGACGGATTTTTCACTTTTAAAACTTTTCATATAACAAATGAATAAAGATAAAAAGTCAATAATGCCTTACTTTTGATGAAATGCAGCGAGCAAACGCGATAATTCCCGATATTTTCGATCTTTATATCTCCACGGCGAATGTCCGCTGACCACTTCTGCTGTTTTTGCAGCTTCAGCTCCCTCTTGAATTTACCTTAGTTTTTATGTTTCTTCTGGACTGTAAAGTTAGGTAGCTGTGCCTCACGGTCACCCCGACTGGCACAGTAATTTACAGCTCAAACTGGCCGTTTTCGCGGTTTTTAACGGGCGTGAAAGTGCGTGTTTTCAGCATCACTGACATGTACTGGAAGTGACGCTTGTACCCCAGTTAAATTTTGCGGTCACGTGGGTGAGGATCTACGCTCCAGTGACCTTTCGTGAAATCACCCTATATCCAGAGTCGGAGTTCTGCAGCACTGAAAGAGGTGCTTTGACCCACCATGTCTCATCTCTATACTCATTTACACTAATCCCATTTGATCTTCATCCTTCTCTGCCTTACCTATTTAAATATCTGGTATGAAAGTTTACATTATAGTGATTGCATCTGACTCTACCACCACTTTGGCAGTAAGTTTTAGATAGCATCCAATTGTTTTGGGGCAAGGAAAATGTCCCCCTCAAATCCCCTGTAAAACTCATTTCTCTCACCTTAAACCTTTGGTCTCTATTTTGATGCCCTTCCTATGTGAGAGAAAAAAAAATCCTGCCCTATCTGCTTCTCTTGCAAGTCATACAGCATAGAAACAGGCTCTTTGATCCACCGTGTCAATGCTGGCCAATTCCAAACTGTACTCGTCTTACTAGCCTGCTTTAATTTCACATCCCTCTTTAACTTGCTCATTCAAGTGTGAGTAAAGATACCTCTGAAATGATGTTATTGTTCCTGCTTCTACCATCTCATGCAACTCATTCCAGATAACAGCTATGTATCTTTTTAAAATCTCCCTCCATACCTTAAAATTGTGCCCTGTAGTTTTAGACATCCTGCGCTGTGCCACTGAACCTTGTGTAAAGTCCCAATAGCAGAACATGAACTTAGTGAGGAATCTGACTGAAAAAGATGTTCCCATTTTGCTCTGTCATGAAGGTCAGCAATTCCACATCTTTTGCTTGGAACTTTTAAGCTATGGGATGACGTACATTTAAGAAGAATTGGTGGTGGAAGAAGAACAAGTTCAGTAGATGGCAATGCTGGGAATGTATTTGCGGACTGTCTGTTTTTGCAGCTGTTTGTTTTTGATAGGGCATCTTCAGGGCACTACCATGTAACCTGATTGCAACTGGCATGCTCACCTGCCTTACAGAGCTGCTATTGTCGAGGAAACTCATCTTTTCACATATGAATTATTGGGTATTTCTAAAGTGGGGGTTGGCAAGTTCTTGTTTGGTAAAGATGTCAAAGGTTATGGGGAGAAGGCTGAGGAATGGGGTTGAGAGGGAAAGATAGATCATCCATGATTGAATGGTGAACTAGACTCATTGGGTCGAATGACCTAATTCTGTTCCTATGACTTATGGACACATTAGTTAAGTCTACAATCTTTGGGAGACAAGTTCAAAAAGTATCAGGCCATTGAAATAACAGCATTATTGTTTCCTCAGCAAACATAGATGATTATGCAATTTACATATGAATTGATATTTTTCTTGCAGAATTCCAGATACACAAACTTCATACTTGGAAGAAGGAAGGCTTTCTGTCATGGAAGCACATCAACGTCGTGTTTCAAATTCTGAAACCTGTAAAAGATTTGTCCTTAGTTTTAAAGATGATTTGTAAGTATTCAGTTGATACTAGACTTGATATGTACTGTCATCAGATAAAGCTGACAAGCCTTAGCATTTGCATTGAGAACATATTAACCTAAGGAAAAACTCTCATGGAAAATGAAAAACGTAAGCTTATGACAACATTAACAATCATTTTCTACATTAAATTTGCATACATCTTTCTGCGCATTTCATCAATCTGTCTGCCAGGTGCGGTCTGATATCTTTCTCGTTGTAATTATAATTGAACGTTTTGCGTTATCTATGAACTTGTGTTATGATTTCTCGCAACCAAGTTCAGTGCAATTTGGATTATATAAACACTTGGGTCACATC
Organism: Amblyraja radiata; assembly: GCF_010909765.2. Lineage (NCBI taxonomy): Eukaryota > Metazoa > Chordata > Chondrichthyes > Rajiformes > Rajidae > Amblyraja > Amblyraja radiata. Next base: position 51,774,187 of record NC_045959.1, on the reverse strand, counting down.
ACTTCCCTCATATCTCATGTGTTTACTGTGTTTTAGCTCTCTGTTTTCTGCTCTCAGACATGTATCCACATTGATTTTCTCCACTCCATCAGCTTCTATATATAGTCCTGATTTAAAAAATATATATATGCAGAGGTATTTCTAAATGTATTTGAAGACGTTGTGGTGCATCTAACAAAAGACGCAAGCATATTCTTGAAACAAAGTCTACCAAAATAGAATGACTGTCTTTGTAGAACACAAAACTTTAAAATAAAACATCCTGCTTGTCAATTTAATTGTCAATTTGCCCAGAGTCAAATCATGGATGTCCATTGATTGTCTCAACTGTCACTCAAATGCAGAAACAATTATCCTGTATATTACAGTTACCAAAACAATATATTTCATTAAAGTTTAAGAAAGAACTGCAGATGCTGGTAAAATCGAAGGTAGACAAAAATGCTGGAGAAACTCAGCGGATGAGGCGGCATCTATGGAGAGAAGGAATAGGCGACGTTTCGGGTCGAGACCCTTCTTCAGATTGTCGTGGAGGAGGGAGGGGGGGGGTCGGGAAAAAGAAAGGAAGATGCTGAGAAAGTAGGCTTGTGGGAGAGCTGGGGAGGGGAAGGTGGGCGAAAGCAAGGACTATCTAAAATTGGAGGTCAATATTCATACCGCTGGGGTGCAAAGTAGTTGGAATGCTTTGGAGTAATTTGGTCATCTCAATTGCGAAATTAAGTGCAATTGCAAACCTGATGCATTTTGCTGTAGGATCTTTCGGAAATATCCTGTAGGTTGTGTATTCTGATTTGATTAAAATTATTGATATTTATTATTTTGAGTGTTTAGCTGCTGCATTGGCCTAGATTGAGGCAAGGATTACATTTTGGACAAACCTTTAAAAAAAAATGTTGGTAGTATTAAGGATAAATTGTTATTAAATTGATGGTGGCTTATATCCTCATATTACCAAATAAATAAAGAACTTGTTTAAAATATTGTTATGTAATTTCATTCATTTGTTTCTTGGTAGAGAAACCTTCGATGATTTCATTGGTGCTCGCATGGATGAACTTGATTCTTCTGCATCAGAAGGAAATGCACAACATGGGTTATCAAGCCAGTTCCACCACAGTCGTAGTGCCAAATCCAGGATAGCTATTGAAAGTCTTGATGGTATGTTGGGGTCGCTGGAAATACATGCTCTTTAAACTAGACTTGTTTTATTCCTTGAGTATAATAAATAAACTTTACAACTAATTCATTCAACAAAGTTAATTGAAATTGCCATGGTAACCAAAATTAAATTTGAATTATAAGGGAAAATATAACAATAACAAATTATTTCAATACATACTTGCAAATGGACATTAAGTTAAAATGCTCTTTTATTGTAATTGGGTCTATGCTATTGGGAGAAAATATCAGATTAAGCAGACTGGCTTGCACAGACAACGGACACCAGCTTGGTGAACCAAATCATACCATGTGTGCAGAAACGATCCCTCAAATCAAGTAAACTGATTTGACTGGTACAATATTGTGTGCAAAGTAACCTGCTGCAGAATATGTTTTGTTTTGGAGGGTTTAATAATTTGATGTATTGACGGCTCCTGACAATACCATACCTGGTAAGTCATTTGTTATCTCTAAAAGCTCCTAAACCATGGTAAATTGTTTAATCTGCAGCAGCAGTGATCAGATACCAGAAATTGAAAACTTGATCTTGGTTTGCATTAAAATGTCAGTCTTTGATTAAACTCGTCACTTAGATCCATTTAATGCCCATGATGAGACTCATTAGTGTTCTTTACGCTGCCAACATCGAAAGGCAGACTAAGGTCCAGCTTGAAATTTTATAATCCACCAACATCTGGTGCACTTAGTATAGAGTTACTGAGCGCAATACAGTGTTGGAAATCAGCCAGCATTAGTGGAGGGAATGGATAGACATTCCTTTTGTGGTCCCCTCTCGCTACTCACCCATCTATGATTCCTGCTATTTGACCATGTTCTGACCCAGATTTGCTACTGCAGCCATGTGTATTTCCTCAACATTTGACTGCACTGTCGATTCATATCACTTGCTAGACTTTGTCACACTCCCGTAACCCTTTTCCAGCTTTCTCTTCTCCCCCACCCCACTACAATGAATCTGAAAAAGGGTCCCAGTCCAAAATGTCATCCATTCCCTCCAGCACTTTGTTTTGCTCAAGATTCCTGCATCTGCGGTTCCTCATGTCTGCGTTTTACTACTGAGTGATTGAATTGTTTCAAAATCAGGTCATTAAGATACCACATGGCAATGGCTATAAGAGTGGACAAATAATCCAAAGGTAGACACAAAAAGCGGAAATAACTCAGCAGGACAGGCAGCATCTCTGGAGGCTGAAGAAGGGTCTCGACCTCAAACGTCACCCATTTCTTCTCTCGAGAGCTGCTGCCTGTTCCGCTGAGTTACTCCAGCTTTTTGTGTCTACCTTTGGATTATTTGTCCACTCTTATAGTCAAATATAAGTGGACAATAATCCGAAGGCTTTCACTGACCTAGAAAATAAGTCCATCCATCATGGTTTGGAAATGTTTTAATTCGGTTCTAATTTGGTAATAAAAGTAATATCGATTGAAGAAATATAGTACACAAATTTACAGAAAGAGGGGCAGGACAAAGCCTTGCAAGTAATACACGGAAACAAAGAACAGTAAATGCTGATTTATATCAAAGCTAGACATGAAGGGCTGGAGAAACTCTGCAGGTCGGGCAGCATTCCTTGGGGAAAAAGGATGGGTGATGCTTTGGGTTGGTTACCCATCCTTATTGAGTGTGAAGGGTCCCGACCCAAAATGTCACCCATCCTTTTTCTCCAGAAATGTTGCCTTACCCGCTCAGGTACTCCAGCACTTTTTTATCGATCTTAAGTAATAGGTGTATACAGATGAGGTCGGGGCAGGGAGGGGGGGGAAAAGGCCAGAGATTGAGACGACAAAGTGTGAGAAAGAGGTATTGAAGAGTTGTGAATTATGAAGCTAGAGGAAGGATCAGGAGATATAGGAGGATCCTGACGTGGCCGCGACCGTTATGCTGAACATGCGTTTGATCTACCTGGGGCTACTGGATCTCCCAGTTGCTAACCATTTTAACTCGTCTTCTCATTCCCATTTACCTTTCTGTCCTGGGCCTCCTCCATTGCCAGCGTGAGGCCACACGCACACTGCACAAACAACACCTTGTATTCCGAAGATAGACACATGGTGCTGGAGTGGCTCGGCGGGACGGGCAGCATCTCTGGAGAGGAGGAATGGGTGACGTTTCGGGTCGAGACTCTTCTTCTCGACCTGGGAAGTCACCTAGTCCTTCTCTCCAGGGATGCTGCTTGTCCCGCTGAGTTACTCCAGCATTTTGTGTCGATTTGAACCAACATCTGCAGCTCTTTCCTGCACACCTCGCATTCTGTTTGGGTAGCATGAACCACAGCGTGAACATTTAATTCTCCAATTTTAGGTAACCAAATGCCCAAACCACCCTATCTCCTCTGGCCCACCTGGACTGGCACCTATTTCTCCCTTCCCCTGGCATTCATTCCTCCAGCTTCACAATTGGCAACTCTTCAAGCCTTTTGTCTCACACCTTCTGTCTTGTCATCTCTGGCTTTTGTCGAACCATCTGTCTATCGATTGCATGACCTGTTATGCAAATACTTTGCAGCAATTTTGCTCACAAGTTCTCATACATATTAGCCTAGCTTTCACTAAACAGCATCCACAATACGCAGCCTGGCCCACTGTGTTACTTCAGCATGCTCATTTTTTTGTAAACCAGTACCTGCAGTTCCTTGTTTCCTTATCCACAAAATGCATTCTAATTGCAACTGACCCAGGCAAAGTTGCCATCTCAGGAGAAACCTCCAATGTAGATTTATGTGGGTATCAAAGAATATTTTAAAATACCAAAATTGACTATTTTAAAAAACGTGTTTATTTCTGAAATTGCTTGTTTGATGTTGAGCTATTCCGTGAGTTAAATACCTCGGCTGGTGTTCCTTACATATTTTCATCATTTGAAGGTTGCCTTGTCAGTGTAAATAAATGCAATGTACATATTTTTATGTCAAAGATTAGCTTACGCCATGTGGATGTTTAGCAATTGCCATTTGGCACTTTGTGTAGGTGCAGGTGGTACGACTGACAGAGTATTCTCTCAAGCTGCCAGTCTGAAGAAGGGTTTCGATCCGAAACGTTGCCTATCTCCTTCGCTCCATAGATGCTGCTGCACCCGCTGAGTTTCTCCAGCTTTTTTGTGTACCTTAGAATATGACATCTGCTTAGCAACCAGATATTAGCTGCAGCAAAGTTCAAGCTGTTTTATGTGAATCCTGCACTCGAGCAAGGATTCGAATGAAACAACCACGCAATAGAACACAAAGCTCGTCATTATTTAAGTACTCATTATGTACCGCTTCATAATAAAATCAATTCCTTTTTTTTAATGTTGATTCAAATACATTTCAAATTAAATCAGTTTATCTTCACCTAAAGACACAAATGTCTATTAAATATTTGCATCATTCCAGGCCAAATTAATAAGATGAATATTACTGATCTCCTCTAATTTAGTGCAGCTTTCCTGGGGGTGCACTTGGTCATAAGCTGAAACAGGCCTTTCCCTTTGTGACCTCCTAGTTTAGTTTATAATTGTCACGTGTACCAAGGTACAGTGAAAAGCTTTTTCTTTGCATGCTATTCAGTCAGCAGAAAGACTGCATAATTACTATCAAGCCGTTCACATTGTACAGTTACAGGATAAAGGTAATTGATTGATTGATAATTAAGGGCTAAGGGAATCGAGGGATATGAGGAAAGACCATAACGGGGTACTAATTTTGGACGATCAGCCATGATCATATTGAATGGCGGTGCTGGCTTGAAGGGCCGAATGGCCTACTCCTGCACCTATTTTCCATGTCTAAAGGGCCTGTCCCACTTGGGCTGTCATTTATGCGACAGGCCGGTAGTGACTGAGGCGCGACAGCCGCCTGGAGCGGGTGACGTCATTTGAAGATGGACACAAAATGCAAGAGTAACTCAGCGGGACCAGCAGCATCTCTGAAGAGAAGGAATGGGTGATGTTTCGGGTCGAGACTCTTCAGTATGAGGAAGGGTCTCGACCCGAAACGTCACACATTCCTTCTCTCCAGAGATGCTGCTGGTCCCGCTGAGTTGCTCCTGCATTTAGTGTCTATCTCGAATCGTCTTGGCCTCGCTCTAGGAGTGCAGGGCTCTCACTTAACTTTTTTTTCCTGTTGCCAGTCGGGCAACTTTGGCAACTTTTTAGGTTGCCAAATGACAGTTTAGGTGGTCATTTAAGACGGTTTGCATGACGCATGCGATAATGTGCTCGGACGAAGTGCGTAGTTACCATTCGGAATTATGCGTATAATTGTTCAATGCTTCTAATGCAGGGCTCTCGCTTAACCTTTTTTCCCTGTTGCCAGCCGGGCAACAGTGGCAGCTATTTAGGTTGTCAAATGACATTTTAGGGGGTCATTTAAGATGGCTTGCATGACACGTGCTCGGACAAAGTGCGTAGTTACCAGTCGGAATTATGCTCAATGAAGCATTCACATATTATTTCTGCTTCAAATAAAGTCACAAACTAAACATTCACCAATCAAGACATGATATGTATACCACAATGACAAACAGCTAAATTGTAATACAGTATCTCAACTCTTTTTACACATTGCAATTAATGCAATTTCTATTAGTACTTTCCACTTCCAAACAAAAATGTGGTTGGATTATTCAGCGTGTGATTAACCTGTGTCAATAAATCCTGGACCATGGTAACATATATGCTTAACCATGCACACTACAGATTGATGCAAGCATCTTTTCTGTGAAGGACCGAAAATTACCATGACATGGCCATAGCATAGGTCGTTATTGCTATTGGTACAGAAACACTCTCGCTTCCCACATAATTTATCCATAACAAAATATACAGGTTGCAAGGAAATTTCTAAAGGCATTTTATGATAATAGCTGTTAAAACCGACTATACCCATCTGACAGGTTAAACATTACATTAACTGACAAGAGATGACCAAAGGACATAACTGCAGCAAATGTTCTTTTGGTAATATGTTTAATGGTGTCAAAACGCCACATTACCGGACATTCAGATTAGATGTACGTGTTGTGAACAGCAATGAAGATATCCAGTTTGTACGCACCAGATTTAAAAAAAATAATGGATAAACGCTTTTCCATCATTTCCATTTCAGAATTAACGTTAAAATTTCAACCGAAATATCTCCTGATTAAATTTGTGATGTATATGACCGACTGTAGAAGTAAAACCTGGATAAATCCAACGTATAGTTGTGAATGTTTCTGATTAAATAACTACAATACTGATACTTCATATTAAGAGCATTGATTTGCAGAGTTAAAATGAATTCTGTAATAACGTGTCAACGGTAGCAGTAACAATAGAACACTGCGGTTTTAATGTTTCACGTGTTCACAATTTAATGAATCCATCTTTATGGACTAAAACAAATAATAACATTGGGAATTAAAACACATTTGATTGCATTCCATTATCAAATATAGTCAATGTTCGCTCGGAAGACATTTCCAGCACAATAGGGTCGGGGGGGGGGGTGTGTGAATCAGTGCGGGGTGGATAGATGGTGGGGGGAGAGGGGGTTTAGAAGTCAGTCGGTGCGGAATGGATGGATTGAGGCAGGTGAATTAGTACGTGTTGGTTGGAGTATGTAAAATTGTGAGGGGAGAGCACGGGGGATGTCAGTGGTGTTGAATGGGGGGTATCAGTACAGGATGAATGGGGAGGGGGGTTAGTGCAGGATGAATGGGGGGGGGGATTGGTGCAGGATGAATGGGGGGGGTCAGTACAGTGTGGATCGGAGGGTCTGTGCAGGATGAATGGGGAACCAGTACAGGATGAATGGGGGTAGACAAAAGTGCTGGAGAAACTCAGCGGGTGAGGCAACATCTATGGAGCGAAGGAAATAGGCATAGTTTCGGGTCGAGACCCTTCTTCAGACTGTTCCCACAATTCTTCTTGAATGGGGGGATCAGTACAGGATGGATGGGGGTGGTATCAGTGCAGGATGAATGGGAAGTTCAGTACAGGATGAATGGAGGTGGTCAGTACAGTGTGGATCGGAGGGTCTGTGCAGGATGAATGGGGGGGGGGAGGATCAGTACAGCATGAATGGGGGGTTCAGTAAAAGATGAATGGGGATCAGTAAAAGATGAATGGGGGATCAGTATAGGATGAATGAGGGGATCAGTATAGGATGAATGGGTGGATCAGTATAGGATGAATGGGTGGATCAGTATAGGATGAATGGGGGATCAGTACAGGATGAATGAGGGGATCAGTACAGGATGAATGGAGGGATCAGTAAAAGATGATTGGGGAGATCACTACTGGATGGATGGGGGGGGGGGGGGGATCGGTGCAGGGTAAATGGAAGGTGGGTCAGTACGGGATGAATGGGGGGGGATAAATGCAGGATGAATGGGGGGGCAGTGCAGGATGGATGGGAAGGGGGGTCAGTACAGGATGAATTGGGGGGGTGGCAGGAGAATCAATGCGAGGTGGATAGGGAGATCAGTGCAGGATGAATATATGGGGGGGGGGGTAGATGGGGAGGGGAGCACAGGGTATATCAGTGAGGATTGAATAGAGGCGGGAATGGGGATCAGTGCGGGATGGAGAGGAGGGGTCTCAGGATAAGGGGGGTGGATGGGGGAGTACGATAGAGAGAGGGGGGGGGGAGGAAGGAAGGTCGGCGCTCCTCGGACAACATCGCCCCGCTGCCTTGGCCGTCCCTGTCCACCGCCAAGTGCCGCCTCCAAAGGGGGAGGCGGTTGGGATCTCCTCGCCACCGCTCTCGCCTCCTCCGCCAGCCAACAGCAATGTGCGGGACCGAGTGGTGCAGCTCAAAGATCCTATAGCTATAGGATCTTTGGTGCAGCTGCTTCAGACGGCGGAAGGAGGCCTCCCCCTCCCTCCCTCCCTCCTCTCGGCGTGCGGGAGTGTTTTGTTTTTTTAAAGCACCGTTGGCAGAGTGGCATGCAGCGGCCGCTATCACGGCGGGTGGGGTGCGGGAGGAGGAGATGGAGCCGCTGTTCGGGGCCACTGCTGCCGCTGTTCGGGGCCCATCATTCGCTCCGACCCTTCGTCACCACGCACCTAGTATCTTTGTCCCGCAATACAGCAGCCGCTGACACGAAACGTCACTTTCCTTTTCTCCAGAGATGCTGCCTGACCCGCAGAGTTACTCCAGTTTCTTGTGTCTATCTTCAGTATAAAACAGTATCTGCGTGCCAAGCCGGGCAAAATCACTCGGCGTTTAGGTTGCCTGGTGGCACTTTGGGTGGTCATTGGCACCCGGGCAACCGTTAATTTCGAGCCCTGGAGTGGGGGTGGATCCGGATCCGCAACGGCCATGAGCCCCAAGCCAAGCTTGGCGATCGTTTGCCTGCTTCTGCTGCTGTTGGAGGTGAGACGTTGCGCCGCGCCAAGGTCTTGGGCCTGTCCGACTTTGGCCGTCAGTTACGCGACAGGCCGGTGGCGCGCGAAGTTTTGTTGAGGGCGAAGTCCACACCACTCCACACTCCTAAACTCCATGCGCTAGCAGGCTGCGTAAATGGCGCGCGAATGACAGCCAAGTGGGACAGGCCCTTAAGTCTACGAATGATGTTGTCCTGTGTGATTTCAGATCTCCCCAATATGGCTGTCTCAGCGATTCACCAAACCACTAAGTGCATCAAATTGCCTCCATGTTTATAGCATCGTGGTGCACCTTCACCACTCAAGCTGCAGCACTTAAAGAAAGTTGTCAACTACCACCTTCCTTAAAAATAGCCAATAACCTCTGGACTTGTCACACTGCAACTTCATTCTGAGAGTAACTTGACATGTTTGAAAATTGGATAAAATGTTGATGATTAACATGAACTGCTTGCTTTTTGCAGAGATTTCTTCTGGGTCAAATACTTTGACTGATCAGACCAGCAAAAAGAAAAATGAGGTAATTACAGAAAATGCCATAATTTTTCAGGAAATGTAGCATTGTCTACTTTAAATCCAAGTCCTGGTAATTTAAAATAAATGGATATATTTAGCAAATTAGGCATCATCTGTGGAGTGAGAGCGAGAGAAAGTAGTAGAATTCGTTTCATGATAATGTCCTTGCATCCACTGAGTACAGTCTGCAAGAACAGCTTTTCAGTTGCAGGGCAAAGTGAGGGATTGGGATAACTAAGCCAATGTTTGTGCTGTGGTAGAGGTCCAGAGAGCCTGAATAACACGTGCTCTCTTTGATCTCACTGAGTTCACTGAAAATTTTATTGTGTCAAAATAAAAGTGAAACAAAACGAAATTGTGGTATTAATGGATGTAACATCCAGTAATCTGAAACATCTGCTATTCTGGCACCTCAAAACTAAAGGGTACCAGATTATCAGAAGTTTTACTCTAAATTTGAATATCTAATGGTCTGTTCCACACTCACTAGGTTGCTACCATGAGGAAATCTGTGAATTGTCCTGCCTCAAGACGAACAGGTGTGGCACTTGGCACGGAGCGACGCAGTGGCAGCCTAGCTAGTTTGTTAGAAGATGAAAAGCTCCTATCACTGGCAAGTTTAGAAGAGCTGTCCACAGGTATAGTGCACAAACAAGTCGCCTTGCTTCCCCTTTTTATAATTAAGCCGTAAAAACGTGAAATGTAATATACGTAAATCACTTTAAAAATAAGGTGATTGTGGTTTAATTGCAGCACTGATTTTAAAAAATGGCTTAGTATCTTAGTTCAGTAAAAAACATTTTTATACATGGTCACAGAAGAGATTATGGTTGTGGTTACAAAGAAAATATGTGTGGTTGTACCTTCATTGCAGCACTGACTTTTAAATGCTGACTGAGTGTCATAATTCAGTTAAAAAATGCCCATTTTCATACGTAGTGTTTAGAATATTTTTGAAAGAACTTTCAAATTACTGCAAAATTCTAATCTAGCCCCCTTTGACATTGAAGATGATGCTCTGATAGATTTTGTGGATTATTAGTTGTTGCACTCTTAATACCCCAATGCACCGAGTTCACATTGTTATTTGAATTTTGTTTGAACTTCGGTTCAAATGACAATAAACGTTATCTATATTACTAAATCTCTGATCTTGACCGCTTTTGGCCCACTGTGCTGCGATTTCCGACAGAACGCCGCCACCTACGGCCGTCATTTTTGGCCACCTCACTCAGAGCCCCACTCCGCCTTACGGAGGATTTTTCCTATCGATGACAAATCAGAGAGATATTAATGTTTACAAAAAGTTCACCATTCTCTCTGCTGCCCCTCCTGGAGGGAGGGGGAGGGACTATAAAACCAGGAAGTGGTGTGCCTCACTCACTCTCTGCAAGATGGATGAAGCCAAGTCACGTCTCTCTGAGCTCTGAATAACACTGAACAAATGTCTACACAACTGTGAGTACCCTTAATGTGGTTTGAAAATGAAAATATGGTTTGTTTGAAGTAAAAAGGCACTGCCTGCAAATGGTTGTTTGGGTGTTTTGGCTTGAAGTTGAAAGGCACTACTTACTGCAAATGGTGGCTTGGGTGCTTTGACTTGAAGTTGAAAGGCACTACTCACTGCAAATGGTGGCGTGTGCTTTGGCTTGAAGTTGAAAGGCACTACTTACTGCAAATGGCAGCTTGGGTGCTTTGGCTTGAAGTTAAAAGGCACTACTGCAAATGCACTTCCTGTTTGCTCTATATATTCATTTTAGATAAAACGGCTGTGATTTTTGGCCATCTTACTCAGTCCCCCCTCCGCTGAGCAGGTGCAGAGAATTCTTCTCATCAATGAAAAATAAAAGTGTTATTAGTGTTTAAAAAATGTTGAGAATCTCTCTCCTGTCAATCATGCCCTGAAAGCCACACCTTTTTCGGTTGGAGGGGGAGGGGTTATAAAACCCGGAAATGTGGGTGTGGCTCGGTCTCTGCATAATGGGGGAGGGAGAGGTCATGACTGGCTGATCTGTGAATCAACTGAACACATTGAATGTCTACTGAACTGTGAGTTTGGTGTTTGTGTGGTTTTATGGTGGTTTCACCCAGCATGAAATGGTATGAAGCTGCATTTGAATTTGGTGGCCTTGCATCCTGCTTGAAGTGGTATGAAACTGCACTGAATTTGGTGGCCTTGCACCCTACTGAAAGTGGTATGAAACTGCACTTGAATTTGGTGGCCTTGGATCCAGCTTGAAGTGGTATGAAACTGCACTTGAATTCAGTGGCCTTGCACCCTGCTTGAAGTGGTTGGAAACTACACTTGAATTTGGTGGCCTTGCACCCTGCTCATAGTGGTAAGAAACTGCACTTGAATTTGGTGGCCTTGCACCCTGCTTGAAATGGTAGGAACATGGATTTGAATTTGGTGGCCTTGCACCCTACTTGAAATGGAATTTCAAGGAATAGTCATGAGTCAACAGCCAGCCCACCAGCCGTGAGTGAGCTGCCAGCAGATCAGGCTTGAGGGACTGAGCTGCCACCCCAAGAACCTATACCAGCACTCCAGAAAGCCCCCCCACTGGCCACCAATATTGGAATTGGTGGAGAGGTGGAATATTGCGTCGGGGGACCAGCCCTCCCGTGTGAACGTGGGACCCAACGGGTCCCACTTAGCCTAGTTCTATATTAAATGTTGCTCAATGGTATAATTGTTCAATGCTTCTAATGCAGGGCTCTCGCTTAACTTTTTTTCCCTGTTGCCAGCCGGGCAACATTGGCAGCTTTTTAGGTTGCCAAATGACATTTTAGGTGGTCATTTAAGATGGCTTGCATGACATGTGCTCGGACAAAGTGCGTAGTTACCAGTCGGAATTATGCTCAATGAAGCATTCACCTATTATTGCTGCTTCAAATAAAGTCACAAACTAACATATTCACCAATCAAGACATGATATATATACCACAATGATATGCAGCAAAATTATAATACGGTATCTCAACTCTTTTTACACATTGCAATTAATGCAATTTTTATTATTTCTTTCCACTTCCAAACAAAAATGTGGTTGGATTATTCAGCGTATGATCAACCTGTGTCAATAAATCCTGGACCTTGATAACATATATGCTTAACCATGCACACTACAGATTGATGCAAGCATGTTTTCTGTGAAGGACCGAAAATTATCATGACATGGCCATAGCATGGGTTGTAATTGGTACAGAAACACTCTCACTTCCCACATAATTTATCCACAACAAAATATACAGGTTGCAAGGAATTTTCTAAAGGCATTTTATGATAATAGCTGTTAAAACTGACTATACCCATCTGACAGGTTAAACATTACATTAACTAACAAGAGATGGCCAAAGGACATAAATGCAGCAAATGTTTCGTAATATATTTAAAGGTGTCAAGACGCCACATTACCGGACATTCAGATTAGATGTATGTGGCAATGAAGATACCCAGTTTGTAAGCACCATTTAAAAAAAAAATTGTTGATAAAAACACTTTTTCCATCATTCCCACTTCAGAACTAATGTTAAAATTTCAACTGAAATATCTCCTGACTAAATTAGTGATGTATATGACTGACTGTAGAAGTAAAACCTGGATAAATCCAACGTATAGTTGTGAATGTTGCTCATTAAATAACTACAGTACTGATACTCCATATTAAGAGCATTGATTTGCCATTAAAATGAATTCTGTAATAACGTGTCAGTGACAATCGAACACTGCGGTTTTAATGTTTCATGTGTTCACAATTTAATTAATCCATCTTTATGGATTAAAACAAATATTAACATTGGGAATTAAAACATATTTGATTGACTATGTTTGATAACGGAATGCAATGTTAGCTCTGAAGACATTTCCAGCACAATAGGGTCGTGAGGGGGGGTGTATGAATCAGTGCAGGATGGATAGATGGTGGGGGGGAGGGGGGCTTGAGAAGGCAATAGGTGCGGATTGGATGGATTGAGGCAGGGGAATTAGTGCGTGTTGGTTGGAGTAGGTACAATTGTGAGGGGCGAGTGCGGGGGATGTCAATGGGGTTGAATGGGGGGGGAACTGTGCAGGATGGATGGGGGGGAGCAGTGCAGGATGAAGGGGTGAGCAGTGCAGGGTGGATGGGAAGGGGGTCAGTACAGGATGAATTGGGGGACCAGTGTAGGATTGATGGGGAGTGGCAGGAGAATCAATGCGAGGTGGCTAGGGAGATCAGTGCAGGAGGAATAGATGGATGGGGAGGAGTGGGGAGCGGAGAGGAGGTGGTCTCAGGATAAGGGGAGTGGAGGGGGGTGTATGAGAGAGAGAGAGAGAGGAAGGGGCAGAGGAGGTGGGAAGGAAGGCCAGCGCGGACCGGGTGAACCGGCTTGCGCGCACACGCGCGAGGCTTCTGTGAACGGTAATTTCAGCTCAATCCAGCGCTAAATGCAGCTGAACTGCCTGTCTCGCCTACAGCCCTGTCTCAATCCAGCCAGGGCTCTTGGTTAACCTGGCGGGACAGGCAGAGTGAGCTGGGTTTAACGCTGCTTCTCTGCGCTGGCTGGGGGCGCCGCGCCCGTCTGACTCCCGACGTCTCTGGCCACCCCCGGGGGTGGGGCTCTTGGGTGGGGACGGGACGGGGATGGTCCAGTGGCGGTTCGGCAGCGATTGCAGCGCCGGAGACCGGGATCGCTCCTGGCTGTGGTGCAGGTCTGCCGAGAGTGTTTTGGCTCGTCTCCCTCCTCCAATCATCGCGCTCTATCCTCAGCCTCCCCTCCCTACTACTCTACTTCCGCCTCTGACCGACACCTCCCTCCTCCAATGGTCTGTTTTGGAAGCGCCGTTGGCGGAGTGGCAGCAGCGGCTGGACCCGCGGAGTTACTCCAGTTTTTTGTGTCTATCTTCGGTATAAACCAAGTTGCCAAGCCGGGCAAAATGACTTGCCGTTTAGGTTGCCCGGCGGCACTTTGAGTGGCTGTGGCACCCGGGCAACCGTTAATTTCGAGCCCGGTAATGCGTTTAAAGAGAACATGGGGAAATCAAGCCAGGTGAGTCAAATACCACACCATCAAGTCATCAAATATTAGACCATCATAGTTGTACTGTTTGTCCACTTGCCCTATTTCCCTTGCATTTTCTTCGCTGTTAGTGCAAATATTTTGCTACTTGTATTTTTAACATATTTTTGAGTCCATTCTTTATCATAACTCAAAATATAAAAATGTTCTCTTCACCTCGCAGTTTGTCATCTACATGTATACATCGTCTTTGGCTGCGCATGTTTTCACTGTATTTATTCCAACAGATGATGAGTTTGATGCAGATGTCTTTCGGGATGATAGACTGGAAGCATATTTCAAAAAGTTGGTACCATTAGGAATGCAGAGGGGTCATATTGAAGGACAGGAGCTTCCTGAAGTCCACTCTACAGTTCAGGTAATCCGCAAGTCCAAGATCTCGTTCTTGATCCCGGTCTCATTCACGATCAAAATCGCGATCCCGATCCAGATCGCCTTCTGCTGAGAGTGCTGAATAAATGTATTTGTTAATTCATAATTTGGACTGATATCCTAAGTAAGTAAGCCTTCAGCCAGGTGTCACCAGGGAAAAAACTGTAATCATGCTGCACATCTATGCCCAATTTTTAAAGTGTAAAATAAAATGTAATTTGCTTTCGTTAAACTCTGGGTCAAGATATTAGATGGTCTTGTGGTAATGCAAATCATCAAGAGCATTTACCTCCTCAAAAGTTTTTTTTTAATTAAAAAAAATATATATTTCCCTCATTGGCTCAAAGTTTGAGTGGTAAAGGTCCAATATTTTTCAGGTTACATTTATGCAGCAATTCCCACAGGTTAGTGTGTTGATCTTGCCAATGAGAAACTGAGCCACACATTTTCCAAGGTCCCAATTGTATACACATTATCTTTAAAATATTTCACTGAAGTTAACATTTTCACTCATTTCTTGTTCTAATTGTTGAATTTTAAATGGCTAAACAGACTTCAAGATTTGATTTAGTTATGTCCCATTAAAATACTTGTTGACAGTTTTACAGAAATTCTTTGGTTCTGATTGAAAGATACAGCTTGGAAACAGGCCCTCTCCATGCGGCCATCATTCACCCATTCACGTTACTATGTGATCTCACTTTCACATCCACACCCTACATACTAGAGGCAATTTATAGAGGTCAATTAACCTACAAATCCGTATATCTTTGGGATGTGGGAGCATCTGGAGAAAATTCTACGGTCACTGGGAG
Organism: Amblyraja radiata; assembly: GCF_010909765.2. Taxonomy (NCBI): domain Eukaryota; kingdom Metazoa; phylum Chordata; class Chondrichthyes; order Rajiformes; family Rajidae; genus Amblyraja; species Amblyraja radiata. The sequence continues at coordinate 51,758,893 of NC_045959.1, read as the reverse complement.
AACATGCAAACTCCACACAGACAGCATCTAAAGTCAGGATCGAACTTGGGTCTCTGGTGCTATGAGATAGCGACTCTATGAACTGCTTCACTATGCCACCACTATTGCTAATATATTTTCCATTAATAATCCTTGGTAAATGTGACAAACTCAGCAAGCCCAGAAAATAAATCAAAATAATTTAAGTCTAACCTTGAACAGTAGCAAGACAAATCTTTCTGACTGAAGAAGGTTATGAATACACCACCCATCCTTTTGTTCAACGTTTGAATACCACATAACTCGTGTATATGTAGTATATTATGGACATTATCACCCTATTTTTCATCAATATATCAGTAGACAAATAACTGTTGCCTCTCTCAAGTTCTGTCAAACGACCTGTCATTTTTATTTTTCAAGCTCTGCAGACCATTTTACTGTGACACTACATTGAAAAGTGTAGAATGTATTGTTTCTTTTGCTATTTGTTTAGTACAGCCCTGCGCAACAAACAGATGTGTCTGAGAACATCTGCAATGGCGTACTGCATGGAAGAGTGAAGATTTTGAACCAAGAATTCTCAATCTACCTTTTCTGTTTTAGGAGATCAATCAGCATGAATTGGATTCCTATTTGGGGAAATTAGGCAAAGCTCCTTTGCAGCCATTGGATTGTGATGAGGTAGGGAATTTGGCTATTCAATGAAGGTTTAACTGATTTTTTTAAAAATTTCAATTAAAAATGTTCTAAGGAAATAAATAATCTCTCCTTACAGGTAAAATTAATAAGGCATGCAGTCCAAAATAGTCCTTTTCCCTCCCAAATGCTATCATAGGTAGAATCATTCCACAAATGAAAATATTTTGAATAAAATTATCACGTCATGTTCATATTACTTTCAATTGAGTGGTTATGTCTGCACTGTCTGCTAGTTGGTGTGCAGTTAAATGGGAATCAAATGGAAATGCATAGCAAGTTCTCCTGATGCCTATTATCTGCTTGAACCCAGCCAGGTGGGTTAAAACGAGGCAAGACTCAAAAATCAGCACCACTGGGAACTTGTTAATAATATTGTAATTAATATTACAAATAATTAAAACACTGCAAATAATTTAACGTTAAAATATTTTAAAATAGTGTCTGAGGATGATCTAAGAGATTCCCTTAGGAATGCGACAGTGAGACCAAAGTAGGATCCATAATGGAGGAGCCAAAAAAGATAATTCAAAGTAGGATCCATAAAAGATAATGTAGGCAATGCTACTGTCTATAATATACTACTGCTGATTTAATGCTTAAATCTTGCACAGATTTTAAATTTCAATTTATATGTAATTGGTTTTCATTCTGAAATTTGCTCTCTCTGATTCTGCATACATCTTGGCCAGTCATGAAATAAAGGAGGAAGAGGTCCCAATCTGTGCAGGTGGATAAGACAGAGGGCAGACGGGTCGGTGTGGGAATACGAAGGGGAGTTGAAATGACATGAACTGAAAGCTTGCGATGACTGTTGCAGACTGAGTGCAGGTGTTTTTCAAAATAGTCGCTAGGACTGGTCTTGCAGATGTAGAGAAGATCACATTGTGATGCTACTATGGAATGCAGTGAGATAACGCTTCCATTTGTGGAGGACAGTGGACATTTTCTATTTCTATCCTGCAAAGAGTCATTGAATCTTTTTTTGGGATATTTACGTCACTGGGAAGGCCTGCATATTGGCATTTTCCTTAAATCCCCTTGAACGTTTGTGTGAACTGCTGCAGTCATTATGGGAAGATATTCCTAGTAGTTTTGAGAAATGGATTACCAAGATTTAAACTGGAGATAAAATTACTTAAATGGGAACATGGAGATGGTGGTGTTCAAATATGTCTGAAGACTTGTCCTTGTTGAGTTCAAAGTTAGGTAGAGCTGCCTCGGTGAGTGACTGCAGTGCTTTTTACCCTGGTCTCAGTTTCATAGTCCATCTCTGGCTCTTCCCTTTCTGGGTTTCTCTGTCCTATCTGGATGGTGTGGTGGGGAGAGGTGGGAGTAATTACCGATTGACAGCCAACATGGTCCCATTGTTATCTTGACTATACCTCTTCACACCCTGCTGCTTTTCTGCTCTGATTATAAGAATCCCCACGCAGGTTCTCCTGAAATGTTTTCCTCTTACTTGAATCATAATATAATTGTTGAAGAGATCATGGCTGCAGAATTTGACAGGTCAAGTATTCGGTTATCCATTTGTCATGTTAACTCTGCTTTCCCCTCTCCACAGAATTTGCCTGACATGCTAGGCATTTCCAGTATTCGTCAAATGGTTTCAAGTTCAAAAAGAGTTCCGCTCTGTATTTCACAGATTTAGCCTGACTCTATGTCTCTCAGTGCCCTTGTTTGTCTTTAACAAGATGGCTCTTAAAATCATTGGAATCACCTGGGTAGCTCTGCCCCCATCTTATCAGAAATCGTGCTGTTGACTGATCTAAACCCCACTTTCTCTGCAACTTAAAATAACTTACTCAATTTCCAAATTCTGATTGAGAATCTTCTACCTAAATCATTAACTCTTTCCACAAATCCTACACGACATGAGAGTTCCTGGAATTTTTTGCCTTATTTCATATTTTTATTGGTTTCATATTTGCTTCGTTTTATATGCGCATGCTTAAATTCTGTTAATACTTTAAAATGACGATTTTGACATTTTTTAAAGTATTGTCTATTTAAAGGATTATTTTGACTATACCTGTGCACTAGGATGGCTTTCAAATGCCACCTGTTCGGCAAGCAGCAACTGGAATGGATTCTGCACCTTCAAGTGGCGAGGATACAGAAGATGAGTTGGACGCTATTCAGAAACAGAGTACTTTGCCAAGAGAGGCATTATCCCATGCAGCCAGGGAGATGGTGTGTATTTTCTAACTTATTTTGAAGTGTTGGCAGGGAGAGGGTCGAGCGAGATAGTCAATATTAATTTATGTGTTGCTAGAACTGCATAAAGTCATAAAAGCTATTAAGAAATTATTTATTTTCTTTATATCAAAGCAGGAGCATAATACCCAGCCTCTTGTGCCTATTCTCTCATTATTTAATAGTCTGCTTGAGTGCTGCTAGCCTGCACCCCATACAACTGGATTCCCAAATGAATAAATATACTATCTATTTCAGTCTTGAAAATACTTCACTTCCACAAAATTCTTGGAGAGAATTTCAAAGATTCTTCTCGTCTTTGTCTTGAATAGCTGACCCCTTATTTTGAGTTCAAAAGGGAACTGCAGATGCTGGAATATCGAAGGTACACAAAATTGCTGGAGGAACTCAGCGGGTGCAGCAGCATCTATGGAGCGAAGGAAATAGGCAACGTTTCGGGCCGAAACCCTTCTTCAGAAGAAGGGTTTCGGCCCGAAACGTCGCCTATTTCCTTCGCTCCATAGATGCTGCTGCACCCGCTGAGTTCCTCCAGCAATTTTGTGTACCTCCCTTATTTTGAGGGTATGTTACCTGGTTCTTGGTATTATATGTAGGAGAAATATTAACGTTGTATCTGGCCTTTCAATCCCGTTGAGTTTTGTATATTTCAATGAGATCACCTATGTTTCTTATGAACTTAGATGATATGTATCCAAACTGCTTAAATTTTCATGACGAAACATCATGCCAGGAGTCCGGTGAACCTTCACTCCATTCCCACTATCCCAACCATATACTTCCTTGGTTTTGTGCTTATCCACTTTTGGCAGTTTTCTGAATTTTAATTTATTAATACCAGATATTTTCTTCGCTATAACTAATCCATCTCGAATGGGACAGTTTCTCCTCAATGTTTTGGAGTTAAAGTGCAGTTGATACTTGAAGCTTTTGGCAGCCTTAATGTTAAGTATGGACAGATGAATTAATCTTATGAGATATGAGCATTGTCCTGTTCTAGGTTGATTTCCTTTTTACCTGGTTACCCAGGTTAGGTAAATTATCCCGCTCTGCATTTTTGATTTAATTTGTCTTTAAGTGCCCTTGTTCATCTTTAACCAGACAGCTCTTAAAAATCTTATAGTACCAATAACCTGCCACAAGAATTTTTTTTTTAAATTAAAAAATCACTTTCTTGTCACACTAATGTTGGCCAGAAGCCCAATCGCTCATTAGGGGTAAAAAGCTAGTTAGATCCAAAATATAATTTGTGAACTTTGCATGAATTTCTCTTGCAGCTTGGAGAGAGCAATCAGCCCAGCTTTCGACCAGGATTGGAAGGTGGTAGTTCTGACGAGTCCATTGGGCCACTTGATGAACTAAATGAGGTTGGACTTGAATTCAGAAGATCAGTAGAGGGTCGAGTCATAAACTCCCCAATTGTAGGTGAGCACATTATTGACTATATCATGTAAAACAACTAGCAATGTTCTTTAATAAAGATTACAGGGATTATTATACTCCCTTGACTATAATTGATGCTGACATTGATGATGGGCATCAGTGTGCTTTTATTTGCATGACATTTCTGATGGATGCATGTTATGGATTCCCAAACTTCTTTACAGAAGAACTTGCAGAACAAACTATACTTGCCTTCATAGGTCGAGGCATTGAGTGTTAGAGTCAGGTTGTCAAGATGCAGCTTTACAGGACTTTGGGACTGCTTTTGAAGTATTACTGGCAGTTCTTGTGGCCCCAATACTGTGGGGCAAGTTTTTTTTTTAAATAGGGTGGTGGGTGCTTGGATGGAGCTGCTGGGGGTGGTGGTGAAGGCAGATACAATTGTGGCATTTAAAAGACTTATGGATAGGCACATGGATATGGATTACGTGCAGGCAGCTAAGAGTTGGTATTGGCATCATGTTTGGCACAGACATTGTGGACTGAAGAGCCTGTCCTTGCCTCCCTCTGAGAAATGGGCAGGATAATTTAATTTGCTTCCATTCATTCTTGTATTTAAACAATAGAAAATAGGTGCAGGAGTAGGCCTTTTGGCCCTTCGAGCCAGCACCGCCATTCACTGTGATCATGGTTGATCATCCACAATCAGTACCCCGTTCCTGCCTTCTCCCCATATCCCTTGACTCAGCTATCTTTAAGAGCATCTTGAAGGCATCTTGAAAGACACTTTGACTGGAGTGAAAACCAATGACTTCCTTCTCCATTACTATGACCTGAATAATGTTGCTGTCATTTGTATTGTGAACCAGTCCATCTTCAAATATACTACCCACCCGCACATTTTATCCCTCCATTTGCCACCACCTTAGTGTGTTGAAAGTAATTTCATTTTCAGGTTAGTTTATTGTCATGTACACCAGGGTGCAATTAAAGTCCTTGTTCACATTTAGCTCACAGTAATCGGTATACATGCAGCAATGAGGAGTGCAAAATGGTGCATGATTGTAGTGCTATTTGAATGTACAATAGAAAATATCAAGGCACAATAGCGGAATAACTAAACAAGGTAAGAATACGGACAACACCTCCGGGAAAGGGTTGTGAAAGAGATGATTGGTTCAGGAGTTCAATAGCAGCGAGGAGGAAACTATTCTAAAGTCTTGACGTCCAGGGTTTTGAGTTGCTGTGTCTTCCCAAAGTGGTGCGTGCACAAAGATACACACAACCCTGCCATGCACATCATTACATTTTCTCTGTCTACCTTCCTATATCCTGATTAACTCTCAGGCAGCTGCTTATGTGGGCCAAATAGTCAATGTAAAAGGCATCACTTCTCCAAAAGTGGTTCAGCTAAGAAGCATTAATAAGTAAAGTTCCTGCAGAGATAATGATGGTTAAAAGTCAAAATGTGTATCTGTTTTGTTAAGTTAATGTCATATCTTCCCGAAGTGGCAGGCACTTTTGATTCTATTTCCAGCCTTCGTGATGCAGCACACCATGAAGAAGGAGTGGATGGAAGAAAGTAACATGCCTGACATGGACTGGGCTGTGTTCACCATTCTCTCAAGTTCAGATGGTCAAGAGCAGAGCAGTTGCCAAGTCAGGATGTGTGTGATAATGGAGATATTGGGCTCTACTAATTGTTTAAAGCACCATTAGATCCAGTTGAGCTCATTTTCACATGAACTTGTGATTGTGCATTAATTAATAGTGTATGTGTTAATATTGATATATAAACGTTCACTGATGTTTCAGGTGATGGAGGAGATGGCAGCAGTGGGAATGAAGATGATGGAATTGGTGTGTCAACTCGTCCATCTGCAACCTCCAGTCGCTGGAGACGTGAAATAGCAGACAGAAATATAACAGGAGGCGATGACCATGATAGCACGGCAAATCTATCTTCTAATAATGCAATATCTGATCATTTCCAAGACCTCCGAATAGTGGATAGGAATGTAGCCGGACAAGATCAAATGCTTGGTACACTTCCGTTACAAGGAAATAGGGAATGTATTCCTGGTCAGAATGAGGTAAGAAAACAAAATGTTTCCCATTTTCTGTCGTCTTGTGACTTCAACTTATTTTCTAAACTTTAGAATGCATCTGATTTGAATTGTATTGATCAATTTTTCAGAATCATCACATTTCATTTACCATTACATAGAACAGTACAGCACAGGAATGGCTCCTTCAATCCACAATATGTGTGCTGAACATGATGCCAAGTTAAACTGATCTCATCTGCTTGTACATGATCCATATCCCTCTATGCCCTGCCTTCCATGTGCCTGTCTAAAAGCCTCTTAACTCTGCTATCATATCTGACTCTGCCACCACCTCTGGCAGTACCAAGCCCCCCACCACTCTGTTTATAAAAAAAAACCCCCGCGCCCCACATTACCATTAAATTATCTCTGTTTATTTTAGGGAGGAATGGCACTGGATTGTTCATTTCCGTTTGTGAGTGAGATTATAGGGTTGGCTTTCCTTTCCCAGTGTGCTACGATCTTTGCGAGGAGAGTACTCCCCTCTGTTGTGTACTTGTTATCTTGGTAAAACAATTGAAGTTGTGTTTTTGGAATAATTTCATGGATCTGTGAAATTGGATCTGGATGGAGATTTGGCAATATGCTTGTAGGGAATGACCCTTGCAAGTGCAGTCACTTTGCCATATCTCAATAACCTGGGATGAATTGAACCCAAATTAAACAAAGGCTGTGGGCCGAGCATCAAAAATGTGTCTAGAAATCGTTTTTTGTGACCCAGGTCACCAAACTACATGAAATATTCCACAGATTTAGATGAAACTAGACCATGTGCAGACCCGTTGGGTCTGTTCCCCCAACGTGTGGTTTTGGGGGGGGGGGGGGAGGCGGCATGCAGCGTCACACACACTAACTATCCCCCCCCGCACTCACGCTAATTACCCCCCTTGATATTATATTAATATTATTAATTTGCTTCTGTTACTCCAACCACCCTATCTACTGACGCATAGCCCCCAACTTGCAGTCACATCTAGAGGGGGGGGGGTGGGGGCGGGGGTAGAGAGTGAGGGCAGAGACAGAGAGATGGGAGGAGAGAGAAAGGGTGAGAGTGAGGGTGAGAGAGAGGGGGGAGAGGTGGGGAGGGGGAGGGAGGGGGGGAGGGAAGAGGGCAGGGTGTGTGGAGGGATGGAGGGGGGGAGGGATAGAGGGGGGTGGAGGAGAGAGAGGGGAGAGGAGAGGTGGAGAGGGGGGGAGGAGGGGGAGAGAGGGGGGAGAGGAGGGAGAGGAGGGAGAGGGGGGGAGAGAGAGAAAAGGAGAGAGACAGGGGGGGGAGAGAGAGGGAGAGATAAAGAGAGAGAGAGAATGCCTTTTTACTCAACCCAAACCCCCCAAACAGCCATTTGCAGGCAGTGCTTTTTTCCTCAAACTAACCATAACCATATTTTCATTTTCAAACCAAATTAAGGGTACTTACTCACAGCTGTGTAGACATTTGTTCAGTCATTCAGAGCTCAGACCTCCATGTTGTAGAGAATGATTGGGGCACACCACTTCCTGGTTTTATAGTCCCTCCCCCTCCCACTAGCAGGAGCAGCAAAGAGAATGGGGAATTTTGTAAAAGCATTAATATCTCTGTCATTTTGCATCGACGGGAAAAACCCTCGGCACACATACGGCGGAGGGGGGCTCTGAGCAAGGTGGCCAAAAATGACGGCCGTAGGTGGCGGCGTTCTCTCGGAAATCGCAGCACAGAAGGCCAAAAGCGGTCAAGAACAGACTTTTAGTAATATAGATATAATTGAGAAGGATGTCATAATAATAATAATAATAATAATAAACTTTATTACGGACTCGAGGTCCAGACAAGGGGCAACATTACATTAAAAAAATGCATTGCATATTAAATATCATAAAATACATATAAAATCTTAGTATATCACTGATAAAAGCATCATAAATTATATTTAAAAAAACCACAATACATAAGTTAAAAATCCAGATTAAAAAGAATGATCAATGTCCTACATCGAGACAACGATACCAGTGTCTCCACAGCTGGGATTCGTAGTGTGAAGTGCTGACCCTTATGTTTGACAAGGCCACAATAATTACATTTTTAGAGTCATTTATGCTGAAAATGAATTTATACATGTGATGTCTTAGGATAGCTTCTAAAGTACTGACTCCTGCAGCCACAAACATATTACTGGCACTACACCATCTAGGTTTCCTTAGCAGTGTTCTCATGGCATCGTTATATGCCACCTTAAGTCTCTGCAAACTTGTCTTTCCATAGTTCGACCACAGGTGCGCAGTGTAGAGTAGTGTGCAGTATGCTCTAAATAGCGACCACTTCACCACATCTGCACACGCACCAAATTTACGCAAGAGAATATTCACCTGTACATACAGCATGCGTCGTTGCTATAAATATCCTCATCATCTGTCATTTGTTCTGTAATAATATGCCCTAGATATTTTACCTCATAACTCGTCATTGCTAAAAGTTGCACATTAATTAATTAAACTAATTAGAAAATGAAATCGGGAAAGTAAGCGCCATCTAGTGGCCAATACCCATATTACACCATGGGCAGCCTATTTCCGTGTTGCAGTCCATTTAAACTATATATTATTACTAGACCAAGTGCAGACCCGTTGGGTCTGTTCCCCCAACGTGTGGTTGTGGGGGGGGAGGCGGCATGCAGCGTCACACACACTAACTGTCTCCCCCCCGCACTCACGCTAATTACCCCCCTTGATATTATATTAATATTATTAATTTGCTCCTTTTACCCCATAACCACCCTATCTACTGACGCATAGCCCCCAACTTGCAGTCACATCTAGAGAGGGGGAGAGAGGGGGGGAGGGGGGGTGGGTAGAGAGTGAGGGCAGAGAGAGAAGGGGCAGAGACACAGAGAGAGGGGCAAGAGGGAGAGGGGGTGGCGAGGAGGAGAAGAGGGAGGGTGGGTGGAGAGGGGAAAGGTGGGGGTGGAGGGGAGGAGAGAGGGTGAGAGTGAGGGGGGGAGAGGTGAGGAGCAGGGAGGGTGGAGGGAAGGGGGTAGGGGTGTGTGGAGGGGAGGGGGGTTTAGGGGAGGGACGGTGGGGGAGGGGATGGAGGGGAGGAGTGGGAGAAAAAGAGGCGAGAAAGAGAGAGGGGGGAGAGGAGAGGGGGTTGAGGAGAGGAGAGGGGGAGGAGAGAGGAGAGGTGGGAGTGAGGGGGTGTGCTGAGAGGGGTGTGAGGTGAGGTGGAGGGGTGGCGGGAAGGGGGTAGGGGTGTGGGGGGTGGGTGTTTAGGGGAGGGAGGAGGGGGAGAAAAAGAGGGGAGAGAGAGAGGGGGGGAGAGGAGAGGGGGGGAGAGGAGAGGAGAGGAGAGCGGGGGGAGAGGAGAGGAGAGGAGAGGGGGGGGAGAGGAGAGGGGGAGAGGAGAGGAGAGGAGGGGGGGGGAGAGGAGAGGAGAGGGGGGAGAGGAGAGGGGGGGAGAGAGAGGAGGGGGGGGAGAGGAGAGGGGGGGGGGGGAAGAGGAGATGGGGGAGAGAGAGTGCCTTTTTATTTCAACCCAAACCCCCCAAACAACCATTTGCAGGCAGTGCCTTTTTACTTTAACCATATTTTCATTTTCAAACCACATTAAGGGTACTTACTCACAGTTGTGTGGACATGTGTTCAGTGTTATTCACAGCTCAGAGAAACGTGACCCTCTGCCTTCCTCCAGCTTGCAGACTAATTGAGGCACACCACTTCCTGGTTTTATAGTCCATCCCCCTGCCGCCAGCGGGGGCAGCAGAGAGAATGGGGAATTTTGTAAAATCATTAATATCTCTGTCATTTTTCATCGACTGGAAAAATCCTCGGCACACATGCGGCGGAGGGGGGCTCTGAGCGAGGTGGCCAAAAATGACGGCTGTTGGTTGCGGCGTTCTCTCGGAAATCGCAGCACAGATCGCCAAAACCGGTCAAGAACAGACTTTTAGTAATATAGATACCAAATTAACATCCACCACAGTGAGTTCACCAGGCACCTCCTCACTGTGATGGAAGGCAAAAGTCTTAAGTCTTTGTCTCATCCCTTATTCTCCCTCTGCGCCGAGGCGATCCAGGCTTCAGATGTTGTGACCCCGCGGGGCGATGGTAAGCAATGTCAGTCCCGCGGCTGAATCCGAGCTCCGCGAACGGGCCGGTTCAACTCTGCGGCCCGGGGTGGTCGAAGCTGCGGCCCTCCAGTCCAGCAGACGCAGCTGTTGTTGCGGGAGCTCCGGAGAACAGGTCACCAACCTGTTCCCGACGAGGTCGTCCACTGGGCCCACGGTCAGGTCGGGTGGCCGCCGGAACACTGTACCAGCTCCGAGGCCGGGTCGCCGCTGCCTCTGCCGCTGCCCCAGCTCCGAGGCCGGGTCGCCGCTGCCTCTGCTGCTGCCCCAGCTCCGAGGCCGGGTTGTGTGCTAGCCGAGTGAATGAGTGAGTGAGTGAGTGAGTGAATGAATGAGTGAGTGAGTGAGTGAGTGAGTGAATTAATGAATGAATGAATGAATGAATGAATGAATGAATGAATGAATGAGTGAATGTACAGCTTCCAAATCTCATTTTTCACATTATAAAAGGGTGCAATTAAATTAATTGAAGTCCATACAGATTAATTTTCATAAATTCTGCATTTAGATCTTACCTTTCAGTTCCAGTTGATTCACAAAGTTTGACTGCAGCACCTCAGCAGCGACTTTGCTTTCAAGACTTTCTTCCTCTTCTATCCACTTAGCAGCACATTCTTCAGCCTTCTTAATGCTTTTTTGACAATTCAATTACCCTGCTGCAAGCTTCCACGACATGTATTCCACAGAACTAGAAAAAACCTTCAACGGAATCTCCAGTAAAACAGGCATCAGTGAAGTCCACTCAGCTATGTTGTGCTAGCCTGAAACAAAGCGCGTGATTGGCCAACTGGCATACAACTCAATGTTAAACATGCTTTGATTGGACTAAAAATACCCGAAATATTTCCGTTTTTTCTCTAATTTAATTAAAAAATGTGCAAGTCTTGTTCATGACAAGTTTCAGGGGTGATTTATATAATATTTTTACACAATATGTGAAAATTTCATGTAGTTCTGTGACTTGGGTCACGAAACACTGGAATAAAGCTCCTCGGCCCACAGCCTACAGGGTTGTGCAGTAGGTTGTCATCCAGTCTTGATACATGTTCTTAATTATTTTAGATGCTCAGTTTACTAAATCAAAATTGAGTGGATCTTGCAATAACCTTGTTTTAGTTTTTAAGAAATCGTTGTGTCCAATTGATTGTCTTATTTCGCTTAGTGCATTTGAAGGCATTTTATAACTTTTACCCACTCTTACAAGTGTTTGTCTGGCTGAACCATTAATAGACAACTATTTTGTTCTACAGGATACTTTGGACACTGGTTTGAACGATGACATGAAGCTGGATTCTGTATATTTTCGCTCTGGCGGCGGTAATAATACCGCAACCAATCAGACACTTTCCATGCCTCTACGTCTTTCACAGATCACCTGCTCGCCAAGTGGTGATAACAGCTTGGGGCTTAGAGACGGACCTTGTGGCATCGCGACAGCAGAACAGACGTATGCTATGGAAAATAGCGATGTTGCTGACCAGTCTTCAAATGCAGGTGCAGGCCCACCTCTTGCAGCTGTCTACTTGTCTCCTGCTTATCAAGATGAAAGCGACTTGTGGCAAAATTCCTCGAAAAATATCCTGTTTTATGACAAGCAGGAAGCTGAATGCAGCATAGATGACTCCACAATGAATAATAAAGGTACTAGTTGTAATTGCTATTTCTATAAGTAGTCACAATTTTAATTGTCAACAGTTTATTTAATCTGTTAAATAATCGTGTGATTTTCGTCTTGGTACTTGTCATTGCTTGGATTAAACTCCAGCTGCCAATTCTCTGCCCATATCTATGATTAATTTATATCTTTCACTGTCTGCAATACCACCAAATGTTCTGTTCTCCATAACCTCACTAACCAACCCAGCTACAGTTTCGGCCAAATAATTTGTACATATTGTAAATGAGATCCCAGCACTGATCTCTGTGGAATACCATTAGCCATGTCCTCTAGCCAAAATGACACCCTTCCATCATGACCCATTTACCAAAGGTAAACTAGTTCTGAATCCTAAACTGCCAGGTCACTGGATCCCATTTATCTTAATCTGCTGGAACAGCTTTCCATGAAGCCATGAAGACAATATCCATTGCTCTATTAATCTACTTCGTCACCTCTTCAAAAAACTCTCAAGTTTGTAAGACATGACAAACCCTGCACAAACCCATGCTGATTGTCCTTAATTAGCCCTTTCTCGTTCAAATGGGTGCAACCCTTTCGCCAAAGATCAATTCCAATAGCTTCTCTACCATCATGTGAGGCTGTGTTCTACAATTCCCTGCATTAGAGCTGACTACAAATACAATTGAAATAGATGGCAGATTATTGGTCAGGCCTATTGCTTCCGATTAGATCCAATAATGCATGTGTTCATGTCAGGTGAGTGGACTAATTCACTTATATTTCTGTCAATTAAAGTGTTCTTGAGATTGAACATATGAATTAGATAAAGTCATGGAGAGACTTAAACTGGGTCAACTCTTCACTCATTTTGCAGAGGCGAAATCTGGTGTGGTTTACCAAAATGAAGAAGGTTGCTGGGTGACTGATCTGGCTTATTATTATTCATTGGATCAAGAACAGGATCAATTCCATTTGCCAACTGATCTCTCTCATAGTATTCAAGAAGAAGATTTTATAAGTGGTGGTACGATTTTGTCAATTGTAAAATATTTTTCAAGAAATTTTCAAATGATTGTCCTAATTTTGTTTTGGTGCTATCTACAGACAAAGCTGCTGCATTAATTGAAGAAGATCAAGAAGAATTTGAGGAAGACCACAAGTTTATTCAGGTTTGAGAAGGTTATTCATGTAAACTTGGCAGGTGTAGAAGCTTTTTAAGATCTAGGGAATTAGGCCTTGTCTTTGAAAGCAAATAAGTAAATGGAGGCTGAGAGCCAACATAAAAAAGCCTGTGACCTTGGACAACATGGTTGAAAGAGTGTAGGAGATCTCGCACCTTGCGGATGACTGGAGCATAAGTTCTTGGAGCAGAATTGGGCCATTCGGCCCATCAAGTCTACGCTGCCATTCAATCACAGCTGATCTATCTTTCCCTTTTGACCCAATTCTCCTTCCTTCACCACAAAACCTCTTTGACACCCTTATTAGTCAAGAATCTGTCAATCTCCACCTTTAAAACATTCATTAACTTGGCCTCCACGGCATTGAATTCCACAGATTCATCACCCTCTGATGAAATACATTCCTCCATCTCCGTTCTGAAGTTATGTCCTTTTATTGTAAGGTTTCAAACACCCTTGACTCCAAACAATTAGTGTTAAGAATAGAGCTGAACTTTTCATGGGCAGAGCTAGTCATTGTTGCTAGAAGCAACAAATTGAAGATTTCCTGTTCCCTCACTAACTTCACCCATTTCACCACTAACATCCATCTGGCACTCAAATACACCTGGACCATTTCTGACACCTCCCTATCGTTTCTAAACCTCACCATCTCCATGGCAGGTGACAGACTACTGATCAACATCTATTATAAACCCACTGACTCCCATGGCTCTCGACTACACTTCTTCCCACACTGCTTCCTGTAAGGACCATCCCCTACTCCAAATTCCTCCGTCTACGCCGCACCTGCACCCAGGATGAGGTGTTCCAAACCAGGGCAACGGAGCTGTTCTCATTCTTTAGGGAAATGGGGTTCCCCTCTTCTACTATAGATGAGACTCTCACCAGGGTCTCTTCTATATGCCGTAACTCTGTTCTCACCCCCCATCCCCCCCCCCCCCCCCCACTCGTAACAAGGGCAGAGTCCCCGTTGTCCTCACCTTCCACCCTACCAGCTGCCACATACAACAGATAATCTTCTGACATTTTCGCCACCTGCAATGGCGTCCCAGCACTGGCCACATCTTCCCATCTCCTACCCTGTTGGCTTTCCGCAGAGACCACTCCCTCCGTAACTCCCTGGTGAATTTGTCCCTTCCCACCCAAACCACCCCCTCTCCTGGTACTTTCCCTTGCAACCGCAGAAAGTGCTACACTTGTCACTTTACCTCCCCCCTTGACTCCATCCAAGGACCTATGCAGTCTTTCCAGGTGCGCAGAGGTTCACCTGCATCTCCTCCAGCCTCGTCAAATACATCTCCTCCAGCCTCGTCTGCTGCTCTACATATGTGAGACCAAGCGTAGGCTTGGCGATCGCTTCGCCCAAACCTCCACTCAGTTCGCAATAACCAACCTGATCTCCCGGTGGCTCAGCACTTCAACTCCCCCTCCTATTCCGAATCCGACCTTTCTGGCCTGGGCCTCCTCCATGGCCAGAGTGAGGCCCACTGTAAACTGGAGGAGCAGCACCTCATATTTTGCTTGGGTAGTTTACACCTCAGCGGTATGAAAATTGACCTCCAATTTCAGGTAGTCCCTGCTTTCTCCCTCTTTCCCCTCCCCATCCCAGCTCTCCCACAGCCCACTATCACCGCCTCTTCCTTTCTTCTTTCCGCCCCCCCCCCCCACCGCCACATAAGTCTGAAGAAGGGTCTCGACCCGAAACGTCGCCTATTTCCTTCGCTCCATAGATGCTGCCTCACCCGTTGAGTTTCTCCAGCATTTTTGTCTACCTTCGATTTTCCGGCATCTGCAGTTCCTTCTTAATCATTATGGCCTGGTATTTGTGCATAATTAGAATTGGATCAACATTTGGCAAAATTGCCAAACATGCTGCAAAGTTTAAGTCTTTGTTCAAATTCCTGCAGGAGGATAAAATGGAAGTGATATGCGCTGATGAGTCACTTAGAAATGATTCATGGAAGATGCCTTCTAGTCTGAAATTTGCAGGATCATCAACCACACCTGACGTTGTGCGAGAAGATCAGAATTACCCTCAACTCACTCCAGGAGATTTCTTTGGTGAAAGATCAGAGGCACTTGGATGTCTTGGTGAACAAAATAGTAAAATAAAACGAGTGAGTTCCAGATTGGAATAGACAAATGTTTTTTTTTTAAAACACAATTTCATGTTTTCAGTTAATTTTCCATGTCTAGTAAATCAGCATGAAAACAGGTCCTTCGGCTCACTGAGTCCATGCTGACCATAGATCACCCATTCACACTAGTTCATTTTTATCCCATTCCCGACAAGTTAGGGGGCAATTTACAGACCTGCACGTCTTTGGGATGTGGGAGGAAACTGGAGCACCCAGAGGAAACCCACACAGTCAAATCAGTATAATGTGGAAACTAAAAGGCATAGATAGAATGGATGTGGAAAGGATGTTTCCACTGCTGGGAGAGTCTAGGACCAGAGGTCATAGCCTCAGAATTAAAGGGCATTCTTTTAAACTGGAGGTGATGAGGTACTTTTTTAGTTAGAGGGGAGTTAAGTGGAACTCATTGCCACAGAGGGCTGTGGAGGCCAAGTCAGTGGATATTTTTAAGGCAGAGATAGACAAGTTCTTGATTAGAATGGGCGTCAAGGGTTATGGGGAAAAGGCAGGAAAATGGGATCAGGTGGCAGAGATCAGCCATGATTGAATGGCGGAGTAGACTCAATGGGCCAAATGGCCTAATTCTGCTCTTATAACTTGTGAACTGGACACAGACAGTACCTGAGATCAGGATTGTACCCAGGTCTCTGGCGCTGTGAGGCAACTGCTGTATCAGCTATGTCACCCAATTTTGATGAACAAGAGGCCCTTGAGTAGAGAGTTGTGCAAAATTAAAAGCATACATTTAAACATCTGTTTACATTTTTTGCTGAATATTTTTTGATAACATTCCATGTCATTTCCAAATTTCATAGCCTTCGTTTGGATATGCCATAATATCACCAAAAAGGAGAACACCAGTGGCTTTAATTCGACCTTCTGATTTGTCAGAAATCCAGGAAGAAGGCAAACAACTGCTCAAGGATGATACACTTTGTTCAGGTAATTTTAAATATTGAACACTTACCCCACATATCTCCTTTTAACCTTCCTCCTCACACTTTAAAGCTCTGCCCTCTAGTCTTTGGCATTTCTACCCTGTCTCTACCCCTCAGAATTTGATATACTTCTATCTGATTTCCTCAAACTCTAACGTTACAGAGTAAACAATCAAAGTTTATCTGACATAGCTAATACGTTCTAAACTGGACGACATTCTGGTAAACCTGCACCCTCTCCAAATCCTCCACATCCTGTCATGGGGCAACCTGTACTGCACGCAATGCTCCAAGTGCAGTCCAACTAACGTTGCGTGGTGACTTCCTGACTCTTATATTCAATGCCTCGACCAAGTCAAGAATACCATACCATTTGCCACTCATTTCCACTTGTGCTGCCACTTTCCAGACATTCCCCAAGATCCCTCTTGTACACCATTTCTGCTAAGAATCTAGCCATCAACTGCATACTGTCCTCTTGTATTCACCCTCATAAATGCCTCGTACTTGGATTAAATGCCATCTACATTTCTCAAACTATATCTATAATTGATATATATCCTGCTGTATCCTTTGATTGCCTACCTGACTGTCCACAAATCCACCAATTTTGGTGTTGTCCGCAAACATACTAACCAAACCATCTACATTTACATCAATGTCTGATCACAAACAAAGTTCCAAACACTGATCACTGTGGAATACTGCTGGTCACAGACCTCCAAACAGAATAGCACCCTTTCACTACCACCCTCTGTCAGTTATGAATCCAAACTATTAAGTCACCATTTATCCCATACATCTTAATCTCCATCGAATTGTTAATTTGGAGACATTTTAAGTTGACTTGTTTTAAATTGTCAAATCTGTTTTCATTCAACTCATTGTATTAGATAATTTTGTATTGCCTGATGAACATTTCACTTGTTTATTGTTTGTTTGGAACACATCTACAAACAATATTACACTTAATAGCTGCTACCAATTGGTTCATTATGCTGATATTTTCTCATTTTACATGATATTTAATGATGCAACAAAGATTTAATTTTCATGCAGACGATCTGGATCAAACTCTTTGTGGAACTTCTGCGGAATTTTCAACTGCATTTCTGGTTGATAAGCAGACTGAAGATCACAGGTTTAACAAGGAACCAAGTTCAAACATTCAAACGAAAGAAAGTATGGTCAGTAACGGTATTATCTGAATCTTGCATATATAAAGTGCAATTATATTTAACCTAAATTTAAATCCAGTGAAAGCATTAATCTGAACGGGGTTAAGAATGAGCTAGTTCCGCTAGAGTTCTATGGTTTCCACGTTGTATGAATAAGCCTGCCTATAGGTTCCACAGTTGGACAAACATGTTTGATGAGGGTGGGTAGACAGTTTGGGAAGTGGTGTTGCATTCTGAGAATATAATTTGCATGTTTAGTATAAATTGTACTGAAAAGATTACTGAGATCTATTTTTCTTTCTTAGAATACAGGATTAAGTGCAAATTTGAAGGTTGAGGAAACTAAATTGAACACAGATTCAATCTTGAGCATAAGTACAATTGCTTCTGCTATAGCTGATGCTTCAGTAAGTGCTGACCCTGCTCAGCTGGCATCTATGATTTTGGAACTTTCTAATAAAAACCGGAAGAAAAATAAGCCGCAAGCAATGAGTGGAGAACCCACTCACGTGAAGAGCCAGAAAAGCCATGTGATCAATAACATGGCAAAAAACCTTGAAATCCCAGAGGCCACTAAGAGTGAGATACCCAAATCTGAACTCAAGCTGTTGTCTAAATCTGTTTCTTCTGTTTTATCTGAAAGTTCCAGGAATCCTCAAAGCATGTTAAATTCATTTTCAATGGAATCCATATCGAATGGCACAAGCAAGCAGAAAAACAAGCATATTATGCATTCCGAAGAGAAGTTTCAGAAAGGAAATGTTGAAATGGCCAATTCACTCAGACCGGTTGAGGGTGAAATCAGATGCAACAGTCAAAATGCGCGCAATGAAACCTGTGCACTTGAGACTCAAAATCCATCTTATTCCAAACATAATAGTAGTAAATTGACTGATCCGAATTTGGTGATAAATAAAAGTTATTGTGATCGTGCACCTGTATCAAGTGTTGGAAAAGTCCATGAAATGCCAGCCATGAATGGCACCACCATAAGAACAGCAAAACAAATCAAAGCTCATTGTTCAAGAGATAATGAATCAAGTTTGGACAAAATTCAATGTAAAACAGGAACTCAAGGTGGAGCAGGAATGATGCAACTCCGAGAAGGGCAGTCTTCAGAAAGGATATCGGCAAGTGTGTCCAGGTCAGGTCAAAATATAACTCAAGTGTTTGCTACTTGTCAGTCCTCAGCTGTTCAAGATGCAATGAGAAGTGATTCCAGTTTGTCATGCCCAAGTATGCAAAATGTTGGACCTGTGGAGCAAAGATTTAGAGGATCAAAAATATATGAAAACGATAGAGCAATAATTAAAACTGCAACACCGCATTTAGGAAGAGATGTGCAGGAAACTCCCGATCTCCATGGAAAGGCAAAGAAAGACAACATTGTGCAGTCTAATTGCACTCCAGCTACACCTAAAGACTATAAATCTGGTGAGCTATCGATAAATCAAGTGTTCAAAATGATAATGTCCACCAGTGGGTTTTTTTGTGATGGTATTTACCAGTATGACATACTGACACCTCTAATGTGATGCATATTTATTGTATGGCTAATGGATAACTCAAGTGAATAAATTAGAACATTTAATTTGTTAGATTTCTTCAGTTATTAAGAACGTAGAGCAGCACAACACAGGCCCTTCGGCCCACAAAGCCTGTGCCAAACATGATGCCAAGATAACCTAATTTGCTTCCAGTTGATTCATATCTTGTTCTCTGCATATCCATGTGCTTATCTAAAAGTTTCTATTGTATTACAAGTTCAAGGGTGTCCAACAATGGGTATATTGATGGAAAAGATATTGTTGATAATTGTAGCATAATTTTAATTTAGCTTGGCACCTTTATTTCTACGTAAAAAGCACTGGTGACCACACTAACTAATTTATGCAATAACCAGTTTTCAACGGTACCTTTTAGAAACAATCCAATGGAAGTTATGTGATGAATTGTTTACCAATGTTTACTTTAATATCACTCTTTTTTAATACATGTATAAGCTCCTACCAACTGTTCTTCTATTATTTGCTAGTTTACTTTTGTAGTCACTTTTTTTAATTGCCATATCTGACAGTTTTTTTGTAATTTCAGTGTAATTCATTAATGATCAGACAGAGCATGGAGAGCTATGTAAAATATGTTCCTTTACCCAAGTGCCATTATTCTTCATAATGGAACCTAGTGCTGTGATTAAAACATTAATGCAAGTGTGCATAATCTTTTCAGTAATTATCATGTCTTTCATTGTAGAACATGTATCTGAAGCAGATCAGCTAAATTTGAGACCACTAACTTCTCCATTGATTCATTCTTCACCAACCAATGTCACAGAGCTACCAACTGCCACAAGGTAAAAAAAAATAATCCTCTTGCACATCTGTAGATGCTGATTTATCAAGGAAAGACACAAAATGCTGGAGTAAATCAGCAGGTCAGGCAGCATCCCCAGATGAGGGAATGAACGGAGTAAAAATTATCCTTGATTGGCTGTTTTTCTTGAACTGGTGTCAGGTGCAGATGGGGTCACGGTAGGTGGGGGGGGGGAGACTGAACAACATCCACAACTGCAATTTCCTGCGGTCTTGGAGTAGAGCTTTTGTCAAACCCAGTCCCGATAGAATGCTTTGTATAGTGCATCTGTAGAAGTTGGCAAGAGTTGTTGGAGATGTGAAAATTCCATAGTCTTCTGAGGAAGTGGAAGCATTGTGTGTGCTTTCTTGGCCGTAACTTCAACGTGGTGCCTAGTGTAGAATAAAACCAAATTGATCAGAGCCCAATTATATTTCTGGTGAGATGAGCCGACTGGTCACAACTGAATTAGTATTAGAACGTCAGAGTTGTCTTCGTAGAAAATGTGTACTTTGTCCAAGTGTGAGGTTCAGTTTGGGGGTTTTGGCGCCCTACGTGGTTCAGTAGTGACCTGATCATCATTGTCTCATGATACTCGTGAACCCTAGCCATGTGGGTAACAACTGGAGGTAGTTTGGTGTCAAAGTAACCATAGAACTGGGGAATGCCTTGAGAACAGGAAAAAAAACTGCCAGATTTCTGCAATGATCTTGCTGTGAATGTGTGTCTATTTGACTGCAGCGCTAATCCTAATGTCTGAAAATATGACTTTTTCTCCAGCAGTTCATCCTCTTTGATGTACTCCAGCTCAAATCTCAGTAGACTGAGTTATATTTCTGGTATTGATGCAACACTACAGAATAGCACAGCCATTTATGGTCCAGTGAATACTAAGGTAGGAAAAGCTTATGAAATTCAAACAGAATTATTGGCTGAAAACATTATTTTTAATATAATCACGAGACCCTATCCCATGTTGCTTCACAAAAACGATCAACTCTATGAGATGCATAAGGAAGATGAATAGAAACTGATATTTAGGAAAAGAATTCCAGAACACCCAAGTTGGGAAAAGTTGAAAGCATTGGCATCAGAAGTGAATATTGAAAGTTGGGTGTAGAAGTTGTCAGAATTTGAAGTGTGCATTAACGCTCAATGGCTGAAGCAATGGAGGAGATCGCAAGACCTTTGGGGACAATGCCAAAAAGAGATTTGTGAGCCAGGTTGAGAATTTTTTTTTTTAAGTTTGTGTATTTACAACAAGCATAGGATGCTTGGTAAATGGATGTTAGTGAGAGTTAAAGTTAGTGTTTCAGAACTTGAGCTGCAGTTTTGGAGACTGACCGGAGAAGGGTTGAAATTGTTGAGTCTAGTGGTACCAAATTTCAGGAGACCGGTTTCAGAGATCACAGGTTATAAACCAAATGCAATCTTTCAATTATGTTTGAAGAAATATGCAGCAAGTCGGGTAGCCTGAGGAAAGGTCAATGCCTTTTATCTGTTTATTAGCACTAACGATTATTTGCATAATGAATCTTCCACATGAAACCAAACTTCTACCTGAAGTCTACCGATTATTGTATCCCTCAGAATCCAAAAACCTATTGGGTTCTGTCTCGAATAGTTTCAGAACAAGCATCCACAATCCTCTTGGAAGATGTTTCCAAGGTTTTCAGTCATTTTTGAGTCCAAGGCCAACTCCTTAACTTGTGGTGACGCTTGGTAACAGTCAAAGAAAATATTTTCCCATCTGAAACGTAACAACAATGATGTCTGGTTTAAGGAGTATTAGCTAAAGGGAGAGGATGGACAGACTTGGATTGTGTCCTCTGGAATGCTGGCATTTGTGAGGAGACCTGATACAAATAAATAAAATTATCAGAAGTATAGACAGGATAGATGGTCAGAATCTTTTTTCCCACTATGGGAATATCAAATACTCGAAGGCATAGCTTTAAGGTGAGGGGGGCAAAGCTTCTAGAAGTGTGGGGGCAATTTTTTTTGAGAGTGGTAAGTGCCTGGACTGTGCTGCCAGGGGTGGTAATTGAGACATATATGATAGTGGCATTTAAAAGACTTTTGGATAGGCATATGGATATGCAAACAATGGAGGGATATGAGTTACGTGCAGGTCATTAGGAGATGGTGTTGGTATCATTTTTCTCACAGCCGTTGTGGACCAAAGGGCCTGATCTTCTTAGGTATTGTTTTCTATGTTCTTTGTTGAAGTTCCTGAAAATGTTTAATGTGATTATTCACATCCTTGTAAATGCTGGGGAAAATAGTGTTAGTCAAGTTGTGTAGGAAGGAACTGCAGATACTGGTTTAAACAGAAGATGTCACAAAAAGCTGGAGTAACTCAGTGGGACAGGCAACATCTCTGGAGAGAAGGAACGGGTACTGGAAACTGGTCTGAAAAAGGGTCCATCGTTAGTCAAGTTGTTGTCTCTTCTTAGAATTATCTGCCATCCTAAGAATTAATGCAAATGAGTATTTATTGCATTTATGCAGTGGTGCAGCTAGTATAGCTACTGCGTCACAGCTCCAGCAAACTTGTTTCAATTCTAATGTCTGCTACTGTACATCTTGAGTTGGCACGTTCTCCGTGTAACTGGATTTTGTTTGTGTTCACTAATTTCTGCCTACATCCCATAGACATGATTATCGGCATGTTAATTGGCCATTGAATATTGCCCCTCATGTCGATGAGTGATAGAATCCAGTTGGAGTTGTGGAGAGAATAAATTATGATTAGTCCAAATGGATGCTTGATTATTGGCACAATCTCGGTGGAGCAAAAATACCAGTTTCCACGCTTTCTGACTTTCTTTGTAAGAAGCCAATTATTTACACAATATTCAAAACCTTGTTTAAACAAGACAATTTATAATTTCTACAAGCATAACAAACATTTAGAATTGACATTTCTTCCTGTATTGTAATAGCCCATTTCAATGCTGTATGACTAACTCCATTTCAGATTTCCAATATTTGCTGCTTTTTCCATTTTAAATCTCATATTTCCAACATGATCTTTTTCCCCCTATCACCTTTTTTTAAATTTGCTCTAGACAGATCAATTGCAGTTAGCAAGATTCTCACCCTATTAACACCAATACGATTTTTGTCAGTCTAAATCTAACCGCGGGCTTTCCTTTTTGTTCATGACACATCTCTTCCTCTGCTGCTTAAACGTGTTGGATTTAGAATTTTATCTAATACTAGACCAAGTGCAGACCCGTTGGGTCTGTTCCCCCAACGTGCGGTTGTGGGGGGAGGAGGCATGCAGCATCACACACACTAACTATCCCCCACCCCCCGCACTCACGCTAATTACCCCCCTTGATATTATATTAATATTATTAATTTGCTCCTTTTACCCCATAACCACACTATCTACTGACGCATAGCCCCCAACTTGCAGTCACATCTAGAGAGGGGGGGGGGGGGGGGTAGAGAGTGAGGGCAGAGAGAGAAGGGGCAGAGACAGAGAGAGAGAGAGACACAGAGAGAGGGGCAAGAGGGAGAGGGGGTGGAGAGGAGGAGAAGAGGGAGGGTGTGTGAGGGGGGAAAGGTGGGGGAGGAGAGAGAGAGGGGGAGAGTGAGGGGGGGAGAGAGGGGAGCAGGGAGGGGGAGGGAGGGTAGGGGGTAGAGGGTGTGGAGGGGAGGGGAGGAGGTTTAGGGGAGGGAGGGTGGGGGAGGGGATGGAGGGGAGAGAGAGAGGGGGGGAGGGGGAGAGAGAGGGTGTGCTGAGAGGGGAGGGGGAGGGAGGTGGGGAGCAGGGAGGGGGAGGGAGGGTGGAGGGGTGTGTGGAGGGGAGGGGGGTTTAGGGGAGAGACGGTGAGGGAGGGGAGGAGGGGGAGAAAAAGAGGAGAGAGAGACAGAGAGAGAGAGAGAGAGAGAGAGGGAGGAGGAAGAGGGGGGGGAGAAAAAGGGGGGGGAGGGGGGGAAGGAGGAGAGGGGGGGGGGAGTACCTAAAAAAAAGATTTTAGAACCAAAAAAGGCACATTCTGCAAGCATTGTAGAACCAAAAGAGACACTTTTTGCAAAAAGTTTAGAGCCAATAAACACTTTTTGCAAACATTTTAGAACCAATAGACACATTCTGCAAGCGTTTTAGAACCACTAAGGACACTTACATTTGAGTAGACATGTGTTCAATGTTATTCACAGCTCAGAGAAATGTGACCCTCTGCCTTCCTCCAGCTTGCAGACACTGATTGAGGCACACCACTTCCTGGTTTTATAGTCCCTCCCCCCTGCCGCCAGCAGGGGCAGCAGAGAGAATGGGGAATTTTGTAAAATCATTAATATCTGTCATTTTTCATCGACGGGAAAAATCCTCGGCACACATACGGCGGAGGGGGGCTCTGAGCGAGGTGGCCAAAAATGACGGCCGTAGGTGGCGGCGTTCTCTCGGAAATCGCAGCACAGATGGCCAAAACCGATCAAGAACAGACTTTTAGTAAGATAGATAGATAGATAGATAGATAGATAGATAGATAGACAGACAGACAGACAGACAGACAGACAGACAGACAGACAGACAGACAGACAGACACAGACAGACAGACAGACACAGAGAGACAGAGAGAGAGAGAGAGAGAGAGAGAGATTTGCACCATACCTCAGTTTCATTCTGCAGATGTTGCCTGGCCCACTGAACATTTCCAGCTTTTTCTATTTTTTATTGCAGATTTGCAGCATCTGCATCTTTGGCTTGATATTTTTGTTGATGTAGCACTGTTATCCACTCTTATTTTCTCTATAAATTTCTTGTCCTTTTATCTATTTTAAGGTTCCTGTAATCTTTAAGCACACTCATCTTTAACATAATGTCTCCTTAATCCAAGACATGTTTGCACCACTTTTCCCAGGATTTAAAAAAAATCTTCACACACAAATTAGGCTGTGGGCCGAGGAGCTTTATTCTGCAGTTTCGTGACCCAAGTCACCAAACTACATGAAATTTTCACATATTGTGTAAAAAAAATTATATAAATCACCCCTGAAACTCGATATGAAGAAGACTTGCACATTTCTATTAAATTAGAGAAAAACCGGAAAATGTTCGGGTAATTTTTAGTCCAATCAAAGCACGTTTAACATTGATTTGTCTGCCAGTTGGCCAATCACGCGCTTTGCTTCAGGCTAGCACACAAAATGGCTAAGGGGGCTTCACAGATGCCTGTTTTATTGGAGATTCCGATTTGTTGTTCTGTGGAATAAATGTCGTGGAAACTTGCAGCAGGTAATTGTATTTAGTGGGAAAAGCATTAAAAAGGCTGAAGAAAGTGCTGCGAAGTGGATTCGAGTGCAAGAAAGCCTTGAAAGCAAAGTCCCTGCTGAGGTCCTGGAACACAAAGATTTAGACAGTCAGGAACCAACTGTAACTAAAAGGTAAGATCTAAAGTCTGAATTTATGAAAATCTATCTGTATGGAGTTTAATTAATTTAATTGCACCCTTTTATAATGTGAATAAATTCATTCATTCATTCATTCACTTACTTCATTCATTCACTTACTTCATTCATTCATGAAATTGAGGGCCTAAACTATATGTATCCAAAACACAGTAAATTAAACATTGTCACTAATGCCAGCCTGTTGTAGAGTAATAAGTCTTTAACAGCTAATCTCGGAGCTGCCTGCGAAAACTTACCGGGAAAAAGTGCTCCGACCGCGGGACATAGGTACTCACAGTAAAGTGAAGCCGCGGTCTCAATTAATAAGCGGCCGATTCGCGAACGCGGAGCCGCGGATCATCTCCGCGGGCGGGCGGGGGGGGGGGGGGGGGCTGTACATAGTGCCGTCTATAGCGGTCGTTATCAGACCCCGACAACGGGGGGAAAAACGGAGGGATATCGGCTTTTATAGGCTTCCATTGCAGTGAGAAATGGTCAGATATCCCTCCGTTTTTTTCCCGTTGTCGGGGGTCTGAAAACGACCGCTATAGACGGCAATATGTACAGCCTCCTCCCCCCCGCCCGCCCGCGGAGATGATCCGCGGCTCCGTGTTCGGGAATCGGCCGCTTATTACTCTACAACAGGCTGCCATTATTTCATGAATGAATGAAGTAAGTGAATGAATGAAGTAAGTGAATGAATGAATGAATTTATTCACATTATAGAAGGGTGCAATTAAATTAATTAAACTCCATACAGATAGATTTTCATAAATTCAGACGTTAGATCTTACCTTTTAGTTACAGTTGGTTCCTGACTGTCTAAATCTTTGTGTTCCAGGACCTCAGCAGGGACTTTGCTTTCAAGGCTTTCTTGCACTTGAATCCACTTCGCAGCACTTTCTTCAGCCTTTTTAATGCTTTTCCCACTAAATACAATTACCTGCTGCAAGTTTCCACGACATTTATTCCACAGAACAACAAATCGGAATCTCCAGTAAAACAGGCATCTGTGAAGCCCCCTTAGCCATTTTGTGTGCTAGCCTGAAGCAAAGCGCATGATTGGCCAACTGACAGACAAATCAATATTAAACGTGCTTTGATTGGACTAAAAATTACCCGAAAATTTTCCGGTTTTTCTCTAATTTAATAAAAATGTGCAAGTCTTCTTCATATCGAGTTTCAGGGGTGATTTATATAAAATTTTTTACACAATATGTGAAAATTTCATGTAGTTTGGTGACTTGGGTCACAAAATCCCATTTCTAGACACATTTTTGATGCTCGGCCCACAGCCTAAATGTTCTTCTTTAGCAGCTTTTTAAACCATAGCATTTTCAATTTGCTATTTATCACTTTGGAACCTTTCGTGCATTTAAAATTTGCATTTGTGTAAATAATTGGTCATGCAAAATCACCCAGAGTTCAGAAATGAACTTTTTTAAGATTAGGTCTTGACTTCCCAAGCCCCAGAAGATCAAACAATGTCAAGCTAGTTAGTGTGACAGTGTGTGACCAGTTAGATTAAGCTAGTGTGAAGTCCATGGGAACCAGTGAGAACAGTTCATGCTATTGCTATAGACAGCCCTTCGTTTCTCAACTATATTTTATTATCCATCTTGCAATTTAACTCGTATATTTTTCCTACGAAAAAAATTTCTTCCACAGAATGATAAAATTATTGAACTAAGTACCACAATTATTCGAGCAAGTCCAACAGCAACACCAGATCAAACTATAGTTAATACAAGCGAGCTGACGTCATTGGATGGATGTACAAATGATTATTTCAATACTAATTCACAACCAAGGAAATTGTGCAATGATGAGCAGCAAGAAAATGAAATCAGAAGTTCTGTAGGTAAACATGAAAGTAGACTGGACTTAAACAAGTTACCTTCTTCACAATCTGAGAATGTGAAGATACAGCAATTGGATTCTTCTCCATCAGTGTCAAGCAAGTCAATAACGTACAAAGGATCACCTGCACAACACAAAACTGATAATGTTGGTGCACCTTCACAGAGCAAGATGAATGAACTGCATTGCATGGAATCCTTGGATGCAGCCTCCACAAATACCAATGGATTGGGTGACAAATGGATGCCTATTTTGAGTTTTCAACCTCATGGAGCTGTGTCAGATATACCTGCAGTTCCGACATTACTGACTGCAAATTCATTATTAACAACTCCACTGGCCCAGCAATATCTGAGCAATCTCACCACCAGCACCAATTGCCTAAATGTACCTTTGACTTCATGTTACTTGGGGAACACTTTGTCATCAAACATATACAGGCTTCCAGGTGGTTTGCCTGCTGCTAATTTGTTCATGGGGAATGTTCAAGCTTTTGGAACTCAACTTGATCCAAAATTGGGAATGAGGATCCAAGACCCAGCTCAGTTCTACAATGCACATAGTATACCACAGGAACCTAATTTTCAAATGCAGTCTGTTGGTTATCAGCCTTCGAGAATCGGCATGCTTGATCATTGGTCAGGCGGTCCTCACATGAGTGATGTCGGTAGGTGTTTTTTTTTCCAAAACGTTTTAAAGATTGTTGCTTCTTGAATTATGTTTTATTAATTACTCAAGAAACTAATGTTTTTATTAATCTACCAATTCCTCATTGCCCTTGATTGAGAAGCTGGTGTTGTGTCGCTGCTTTAAACCACTGAAGTTTTTAATAAAATTTACTCCCAGAGTGCTGTTGGATAAGGAGTTGCAAGATTCAAACCCAGCACTGATCAAGGAGTGGCAATATTTCCAAGTCAGCGGAGTGTGCACCTTGGAGGGAAACCGACAGGTGGTGGTGTTCTCATTTGCACGTAAACATCTTCAGTGATAGTGATCATTTGGTACTTGTATCACAACGTACTTGTGCATATGACAATAAACTCAACTTGATTTGGTTTGGGAGATGCTGACAAAGTTGCTTGGGCAAGTAACTGCATCTTGCATTATTTAGATGATGGATATGGCAGCCAGTGTGCACTATTGGTCGTGGGAATTAATACTTGTGGCGGTTAATGGATACCAATCGAATTATCCTCGATGTTATTAAGCAGTTGCTCAAGCTCAACTCCCCTCGGCGAATTGGGAGTATTCTATCACACATGAATGAATGAATGAATGAGTAAATTTATTGGCCAAGTATGTTCACATACAAGGAATTGCCTTGGTGCTCCGCTCGCAAGTAACAACATGACATACAGTGACAATTAAGAATGACACTAAACATTAATAATAAAACATTATCGATTAAACATGTGAATTAAATAAAATACCAGAGCAAAAGGAAGCTACAGATTTTTGGTTATTGAATAGAGCTACTACTCATGGAAAAAAGCTGTTTTTATATCTGGCTGTGGCAACTTTGACAGTCCGGAGTCTCATTATGGAGGGAAGTGATTCAAAGAGTTTGTGGCCAGGGTGAGAGGGGTCAGAGATGATCTTACCCGCTCGCTTCCTGGCCTTTGCAGTGTACAGTTCGTCAATGGAAATAAGGTTGCAGCCAATAACCTTCTCAGCTGATCGGACGATTCGCTGTAGCCACCGGATGTCGTGCTTGGTGGCTGAGCCAAACCAGACCATGATGGAGAAGGTGAGGATAGACTCTACGATAGCACTATAGAATTGGGCCATCGTTGCCTGTGGCAGATTGTGTTTCCTCAGCTGTCGCTGAAAGTACATCCTCTGTTAGGCCTTTTTGACTGTCGATGTGGTGTCGATGATGGCCCCCCAATTTCAGGACCTTGGAGATGATGGTTCCAAAGAACTTAAAAGACTCCACAGATGTGACTGTGGTGTTGTTATTGGTGAGGGGAGGGGGAGCTTTCCTAAAGTCCACAATCAATTCCACTGTCTTAACAGCATTGAGCTTCAGGTTGTTGTGATGGCACCAGGACGTCAGCTGTATCACTTCCTGTCTGTAGGCAGATTCCTCCCCATCCTGGATCAGTCCAATCAGGGTTGTTGTCTGCAAACTTGAGAAGTTTGACAGAGGAGTCTGTGGAGGTGCAGTCATTTGCGGGTCCGAGATTGTGTAACTCCCTGGAGTAATTTGTTTCTTGGTTTCCTGATCCTCCAAAAATATTCCAAATGGAATTTAAACTGGAGGTGGTGGAGGGTCCACCACCAAACTCCAAACTCTGAACAACATGGTCTATGGTATATAGACATACTGAACTTTTATCTCCTGTTCTGTATTATTTTTCCATATTCTGTTGTGTTGAAACAAGCAAGCATGTCATTGTCCTATATGGGACACATGACAATAAAACTCTCTTGACTCTTGACTTAGACTTAAGCAAAAAAAGGGTTCTTGGGGGGAAAAAAGAGCTACCTTAAATTTAGGTGCGTCTGGTTGGGTAACTATTGTAGCGTGAAGACTATTCCATGCTTTAATTGTGCAGGGGAACTCCATGGAGCAGGAAGCATCTCTGGATAGAAGACATTGGGTGGCGTTTCAGGTAGAGACCCTTCTTTAGACTCCCTCTG
This sequence comes from Amblyraja radiata, assembly GCF_010909765.2. NCBI lineage: Eukaryota > Metazoa > Chordata > Chondrichthyes > Rajiformes > Rajidae > Amblyraja > Amblyraja radiata. The sequence goes on along the minus strand of NC_045959.1, from coordinate 51,729,090 downwards.
GTTTTAGTGTTTTTACCCGCAAATTTTTTAATAAAAATGTGCAAGTCTTCTTCATATCGAGTTTAAAGATACAGCGTGGAAACAGGCCCTTCGGCCCACCGAGTCCAGCCGACCACTGATCACCCGTACACTTGTTCTATCCCACACATTAGCAACGTAAATCAAGAGTCAAGAGTGTTTTATTTTCTCACGTCCCAGTTAGATCAATGAACCTTACTTGCAGCAGCACAACAGAATATGTAAACATAGTACTCTGTAAATAATGTTATAAACGAGAAAACAAAACAGTTTATATTTATATATGAATATATAACTATATATGTGTGTGTGTGTGTGTGTATATATATATGTGTATTGTGTGTATATATATATGTGTGTGTGTGTGTATATATATGTGTATGTATATATATATATGTGTATAAGAAGTTGGCGCTTCTTCTCCGCACTGGCTGTGGGCCTGGCTCTTCTCCGCACTGGCTCCCGTCTGACACCCGTCGGTCCAGGGTCGCCCCGGCCACCTAGGGCACTTGAGAGGGGACGGGGTTGATCCAGTGACTAATTGGCAACGCCGGAGACCCGGGTTTGATCCTGACTATGGAAGAAATGCAGGTCTGTATACATGCAGCAGCACAGTTGCTGAGAATGTTTATCGCGAGTGACCTATGACCAGGGCATGCGGTCAGAATACTGAACTCGCTTATTAGAAAGAATGTTGTGGTTTAATCATTTTATTTACTGATGGATTTTGTATTTTTTCTCTTAAATCTTAATTTTTGGTTTAGGTTGTATATTGCTCCCTGAGGAATTGAGGTTTCCAAATTCATGCTGTGTTGGAATAGCATCACAAACATCACTCAGCATGTTCAATCCAACCGAGAGATGGATGCAAGTATCGATTGGAGTAGTTAGTGTTGCACTGAATGGGGAAAAGGTTTGTATTGTAAAATTTGAGCAAAATTATGCTTTACAGCTACCAGTGGTTCATTTTACCCAAGATGTATTCACATTTTGCTTTTGGATAAATTTTAAGTTTTTTTAATTCTGTTTGGCTGTCCTTCAGCCATCACTAATCTTGAACGTTTCCTTCTGGCTAAGTTCGGAGTGGTACTGTTGTGCAGATCCATAATTAAACCCTACACTAAATGGAAATTTTACATTGCTACCGCTTATGTTCAGCACTAATTTTTTTAAAGAAAGATATGCTTTGCTTAAGTTGAAAAGGATTATTTTAAGCACAATCACTTGCTATACCACTTGCACAACAAGTCACATCTTGCTATAATTGATTTGTGTGAAAGTAGAAAGTCTGAAGAAGTGTCTCGACCTGAAATGTCACCTACCCATTTTCTCCAGAGATACTGTCTGACCTGCTGAGCTACTCCAACATTTTGTGTCCTTTTGAAGTCTTCAGTTTTGTTGACCACTGCAGACATTTCAGAGCTTTTAGCAAAATAAATGATTTGAAGATGTCATACAGTGCCCTCCGTAGTGTTTGGGACAAAGACCCATCATTTATTTATTTGCTTCTATACTCCACAATTTGAGATTTGTAATAGAAAAAATCACATGTGGTTAAAATGCGCATTGTCAGATTTTATTAAAGGCTATTTTTACACATTTTGGTTTCACCAGGTAGAAATTACAGCTGTGTTTATACATAGTCCCCCCCATTTCAGAGCACCATAATGTTTGGGATTAGTAAACTCACCACGTGGCTTCACATGAGTTTGTAATTACTCAGGTGTGTTTAATTGCCTCCTTAATGCAGGTATAAGAGAGCTCTCAGCGCCTAGACTTTCCTCCGGTCTTTCCATCCCCTTTGGAAACTTTTATTGCTGTTTAACAAAATGAGGACCAAAGTTGTGCTAATGAAAGTCGAAGCCCTTATGAGACTGAATAAAACTGTTAGAGACATCAACCAAACCTTCGGCTTTCCAGAATCAACTGTTTGGAACATCATTAAGAAGAAAGAGCACTTGTGAGCTTACTAATTGGACTAGCAGGCCAAGGAAGAACCCTTTAGACCTCCACAGTGAATTATTGTGGACCTCACTGTGGAGGTCTAAAGAAAAAAAACCCAAACACCAGTCCGTCAGATCAGAAACACTCTTCAGGAGTCGGGTGTGGATTTGTCAATGATCACTGTTCGCAGAAGACTTCAAGAGCTCATTGTGGACTACAGAAGTTCTAGGGGTGGCACGCACACCCTTGTCCATATTAACAGGACGGAGGTGGAACGTGTTTCTAGCTTCAGGTTTCTGGGGGTCAACATCTCTGATGACCTCTCTTGGACCCACAATAATTCAAACACTGGTCAAGAAGGCTCACCAGCGTCTCTTCTTCCTGAGGAGACTAAAGAAGGTCCATCTGCCTCCTCAGATTCTGGTGAACTTCTACCGCTGCACCATCGAGAGCATCCTTACCAACTGTATCACAGCATGGTATGGCAACTGCTCCGTCTCCGACCGGAAAGCACTGCAGAGGGTGGTGAAAACTGCCCAACGCATCACCGGTTCCTCATTCCCCTCCATCGAGTCTGTCCAGAGCAAGCGATGTCTGCGAAGGGCGCGCAGCATCGTCAAGGACTGCTCTCGCCACAGACTGTTTACCCTCCTCGCATCCGGGAGGCGCTACAGGTCTCTCCGTTGCCGGACCAGCAGGTTCAGGAACAGCTTCTTCCCTGCGGCTGTTACACAACTTAACTCTGCACCTTGGTGATTGCCAGTCATCCCCAGCCTGGACACTCCTTCCCCCAGAAAAATTGCACTACTGCTACTATATGTACATATATATATATATTACTGTTCCATTATTCTATGTTCGCTCTTCTGGGCGAGATGCTAACTGCATTTTGCTGTACATTTTACTGTACACTGCACCATGACAATAACGATTGAATCGGAATCTGAACAGAACTACAGAGGCTACACTGCAAGATGCAAACTATTGGTTAGCCGCAAAAATAGGATAGCCAATAGTTTGCCAAGAAGTACTTAAAAGAGCAACCACAGTTCTGGAAAAGGGTCTTGTGGACAGATGAGACGAAGATTAACTTATATCAGAGTGATGGCAAGAGCAAAGTATGGAGGAGAGAAGGAACTGCCCAAGATCCAAAGCATGCCACCTCATCTGTGAAACACGGTGGTGGGGGTGTTATGGCCTGGGCATGTATGGCTGCTGAAGGTACTGGCTCACTTATCTTCATTGATGACACAACTGCTGATGGTAGGAGCATAATGAATTCTGAAGTGTATAGACACTTCATATCTGCCCAAGTTCAAACAAATGCTTCAAAACTCATTGGCTGGCGGTTCATTCTACAGCAAGACAATGATCCCAAACATACTGCTATAGCAACAAAGGATTTTTTCAAAGTTTAAAAGTTGTCAATTCTTGAGTGGCCAAGTCAATCACCCAATTGAGCATTCCTTTTATATGCTGAAGAGAAAAATGAAGGAGTCCAGCCCCCAAAACAAGCATAAGCTAAAGATGTCTGGCAGAGCATCACCAGAGAAGACACCTAGCAACTGGTGATGTCCATGAATCGCAGACTTCAAGCAGTCATTGCATGCAAAGGATATGCAACAAAATACTAAACATGACTACTTTCATTTACATGACATTGCTGTGTCCCAAACATTATGGTGCCCTGAAATGGGGGGACTATGTTAAAACCCTGCATTTTCTACATGGTGAAACCAAAATGTGTGAAAATAGCCTTTATTAAAATCTGACGATGAACACATGTGATTTTTTTTCTATTACAAATGTCAAATTGTGGAATGCAGAGGCAAATAAATATATGATGGGTCTTGTCCTAAACATTACGGAGGGCACTGTTTCTATTGAAGACCACAGACTTGGTATCAGCTCTTTATCAACCAGCATAAATATAATGGGACAAATGGGTTCCTTTGTTAATAATTTTATAAGATTAATAATTTGTAGATCATTGAGATCACTGCATTAATGTTATTAGGATTTGCATTTAACATAGGTTTATGGGATGTACGGGACAGGAAAAGGTTATTCAATCTGTAAACAATCTGCATTGGTGACCCGCTGAAACCTCCAAGTTTTCCTTGTCCAAGTGCATCAGTGCTCCCCTCTTTCTCCCTCATTCTTGCCTGGATTTCATCCTCTCGGATGCTTATAAACTATTCACAAAGTGCTATCCATGGAGAATCTACCCATGTTCTCCAGTGATGCTGCTTGACCTGCTGAATTACCCCAGTCCTTTATGTCTTTCTTTTATAAACCGGCATCCGCAGTTCCTTGTTTCTACATCTAAACTATTTATGTGATCCATCTGGTAGATTGTTGCTACTGCTTTTGGGAATACTGGAAATAATTTTTAGTTTTCCTTGTATTTTATACACCCACCTTAATGAATTTCAGTATTGGTTAAATACATTCCAATGTTCCAAGTTCCTTTCCAAGCCACTTTTATGTGAAAGAGGAATCCATCATTACTTTTTCCTGATAATAATAATAATAATAATAATAAATTTTATTTTCGGGCGCCTTTCAAATCTCAAGGTCACCTTACAAAGATTAAACAGAAGAGAAAAAAAACATATAGTCGGAGAAAAATAAATAATAAGGACATCATCAATACACAAATTAAAGATAGAAATCGCTCCAAAAACACAAAATCAAAAAATCAAAAAAACACAATGTGAAGAGAGAGCAGCGGCAGCTAAAGCGCGCCAGCGTCCACTCTCTCTTCCGACAGCCATCTTGGACACAGACTAACAAAGTACCTTACACACAGAAAAATCATCCCCCCACAGTGGTTACCACTGTAAGGGAAGGCACAAAAGTCCAGTCCCCAACCCCAGTTCTCCCAAAAGTCAGGCCTATTAAGGCCACCGCTGTTGCCTCAACGGAGGCCCGATATTCCTGGCCGTTCTAGCCGGGTGGTCTTGCCCCGGCGTCGGGAGAGTCCTCACAGCGGCTGGGCCACCTGGAACGGCCGCTTCCTAGCAGGGGATTGTCGGCTTCCGAAGCCGACAAGGACGCACCGAGTTGGAGCTCCCAGGCTCCCGATGTTAATGTCGGCGCCGCCCGCTCTGCTCCGCAGACCCGCAGCCCGGAGGTGTTGCTCTAGGCGGTTCAGCTCACCGGAGCTCCAGCGCGGCGACCCAGGCAAGGCATCGCCCGCTCCACGGTGGCGTTCCAGCGCTGTGCCGCCACCGAAGACGAGGTGCTGGGCGGTCCCCACCAAGCAACGGCGCTCCAAGCCCACTGGTAGGCCACGAGGATGGGTCGACGGGCAGCCCAGAGAAAAAGCTGCCTCACCGACCGGGTAGGGACCTAGAAGTAAGGTTACCTCCTTCCCCCCACAATAAGAAGTCCATTTCTCCGAAAAAACGACAAACAAAACTAACTAAAAACTGGGAAAAAAAATGAATTAAACGGACGGCTGCTGGTTAGCAGCCGTTCCCCAAGATGGCTCCTCCTGATCAAAAATCTTGTATGTAGCTCCCCACTCACTTATTTTAAATATGCATTCATTACAACTAATTTCAGATGCCTAACCAGTCAATAGAGAAGTATGACTTTTTTTGTGAGGGGTGGAAAAATAAACTATTTTTAAGCTGTGTGACCAGATTTCCATTCATGAAGCATTTCCCTTTTACTCTACAACTTGCAATCTAGTGAAAACTTGGTGATTTAAAAGTGCTACCTGGCTATCAAATGACTGTACTCAACCTGAATGCTGGCCATATTAGGTCATTATGCATCCAATGTCAGGATAACAATTTAACTTGGAAATGCCATTATGAGTCAACTTTCGGTGACTATTAAAATTTTCGTTTTGTTGAGAGGCACAGTGTGGAATCAAGCCATTTGGCCCACTGAGTCTGCGCTGGCCAGTGATCACCCGTGTAGTGGCCATTTGGCTTATTTAGTGTGTCATTAATTATGGCATTTGTCTTTACATTTTAGACTGCCCGTAATTATGTGGGTGGGATTTATTACGTAGTCAGGGGCGTGCTTGGTTTCTTGTACAGAAGCTTAGGGGTTTCTTGTACAGAAGCTTAGTTTTAGTTCAGTTTTAGAGCTACATGGTGAAGGAACACCCTTCAATCATGTGGGGTTTTGCCGAGACACGAGGAGTTTTCTAATGTTTAAAAGCGATATGCTGGAGTTTGACGGATGTAAAATGCACGAGTCAGAGTAGAAGGTCGGATGAATATCTTATTGTTTTTCTTCAACAATAAAGAAACTATTAATCAAAAGACTGTTATGAAGATTTAACTGTTGAGAAGCTCTAAAGGTCTCACGGAGAGCTCACATGCGTATTACAACATTCTCCTAAAGCCATGTAGTTTCTTAAGTGGCTGGAGGGAATAATCTCTTGAACGATATAAAAATATGCCGCTACAACAAGTACACTAATTCGATCTTACATTCTAGCGACAATTTAGAGAGCCTAAAACATACAAACCTGCCAGTCTTTCGAATGTGGGAAGAAAACAGAGCACCCAGGAAAAACCCATGAGTTCACAGGGAGAACATACAAACAGCACGTGCAGCCAGGATCGAACCCAGGTCCCTGGTGTTGTAAGGCAACAATCTACTGCTGCACCACTGTGCCGCCCCTTTAAGTTAGAAAGTGCATTTGTATCTTCATTCCGTGACTAGGATGGTTTGAAATCTATTTTAAGTAAAGCAATTCTAGTCTGTGATGTAGCGGATCAGCTACATTTAACTATTTGATTCACATTTATTTTGTACTTCACAGATGGATACATTTGCTCATCAGTGTTGGATATTCAAGAACAAAACCATAATTGGCCCTCATGTCACTGAAGATTTAAAACTGATGTTCCTTCCACGTCACCCTGGAGTTTTTCAGTGTGTGTTATCTGTCTCCTCGCATTCAGTTTCAGCAGATGCCAATACATTTGCCAGAGCAGAAGCACTTGCAGTCAGAGTGATTGTTACAGCTGTGGCAGAAGATCCTTTGGTTGAGGTGAAGTATTATTTAACATAGTTTAAATGCACCAGGCATTTATGTTGAATATGAATTAATCCTATGCTGTTAAATTAATCCAGTCCAATGTGGCATCACCAGTTATTATGTTGCTCATTTCTATGGTCTTTAAAAATTTTCCGCCTTTAACATTTTGCGCATCGGGTTATTTTGGATGCCCGAGGTGCTGTTTGGTTATGCAAGTAAGCAGGACTTATGCTTCAGTATGAGGAGACTGTAGGAGGGTCAATGGAGTGACTTTGAATGGAATTAATAATATTAATATCAACCACGTTTAGAGAAATTATTCTACGTAATAATTAATCTTGTTGGAAATCAAAGTGAACTCCAAGGCATGCTGAGACTGAAGTGTGAAATCAATTGTTCTGTTAATAAAATCATGTAATCATGTTCATGGATCCCCAACTTCCCCCTCCTGAAGTGCTTGGTCTACAAGTTTATATCTAACTAGACCAACTCAGACCCGTTGGGTCCCTGTTACACGGGAGGCCTGGTCCTCCAACGCAACCCGATCCCCAACGTAATATAGCACCACTAATCTGTTGCCCCCATGGGAGGCATGGTCCCCCAACTTAACCCGTTGCTGAACATAAGATTCCAGCACACCCCTGCCTCCCCCAGCACTGGATTAAAAAAATAATCAATTTGCACTTTCTCAATTGCAATACCAATTCACCCTCCCCCTCCTGTCCTGCCAGGAGCTGGAGTAAGTGTTGTATGATGGCAACATTGTTGCAAATGTCAGGTGGAGGACTGTGATATCCCATACAGGTGAAAAGTTGGTGGAAGCACAGAGTCTTCCTATATTGCAACTTTGTATCGAAGTCTGTTAGAAGCTGGCAGGAAGTATTTTAACACTAAAAATCTTGTTGAATTTGGCTTTTTAAAACCTTGAAATATCAATAACTTGTGAAATATAACATCAAATGTGAAGAAACTTGATACAAACGACCACGGGAAAAAGCTGAGCTGATGTTGCAAAAAATTGTTCTATTGTGTACCGTTTTGGCGTTGCTCCTGAGATCACAGACAGACAGACAGACAGACAGACAGACAAACAAGTCGAGACTTTTAATAGTATAAACTAGACCAACTGGGACCCGTTGGGTCCCTGTCACATGGGAGGCCTGGTCCTCCAACGCAATATTACACCACTCACTCATAGCTTCCACGGGAGGCAAGGAGAGATTTGGAGAGATATAGACCGTGGGACCCATTGGGCCCCATCCTCCAATGTGGGGGGGGGGGGGGGGCACCTGGTGTCCGCGCTCACCCCGGAGACATGCGCCCCCCGGGTCAATCACCCCCATACCACACAAGGAAAATTATGGAATTTGAGGCAAGAGAGCAGGGGCTTTGGGGGATGCCGAGGCAGGGGGTTGGGGGGGGGGGGGGGGGGGGGGGGGTGTGCAGGGGTCAAGAGTCAAGTGTTTTATTGTCATATGTCCCCGATAGGACAAATAAACTCTTGCTTGGCTGTAGGGAAGTAGCTGTTCCTGAACCTGGACGTTACAGTTTTTAGGCTCCTGTACCTTCTTCCCGATGGCAATGGTGAAATGAGTGTGTGGCCAGGTCTTTGATGATGTTGGCTGCCTTTTCTGTGGGGGGGGGTGAGTAACCCAGAGGGGGTGGGTGGTGTGAATAACCCAGGGAGGGGCGGGGGTTGTGAATAAACTGGAAGGTGGGGGGGGGGTGTTGGCTACCTTTTTGAGGCAGCGGGGTGGAAGGGGGCAGGGCGTGTGAATAACCAAGGGGGGTGTTGGCTGCCTTTTTGAGCTGGGGTTGCCGCTTCTCCGCGCTGGCTGTGGGCCTGGGGGCCACAGCCAGTGCGGAGAAGAAGTAGCAACCCCAGCTCAACTCCCGCCAAGCCAACCAACAGCTCCGGACCGACGACACCAGCGGCCCCAGGCCCACAGCTACCGTGGAGAAGAAGCGGCAACCCCAGCTCAACTGCCGCCGGGCCAACCGACAGGCCCAAACCCCACCGCCGCCGAGAGGCCCCACCATTCGCGATGCCCCACCATCGTGAGGCCTCACTGCTGTTGTCTCGATGCCTCCTTGCCGGGGTGTCGCGGGTAGAAGCCTGGGTTGGAAAAAGGGGAACGTTAATTTAAATGCGGCCCTTCCCTGACCTCACTCGAAGCTCGTGGAAAATTCTGTGTGTGAAACGGGCCGACCCGAGCCATCGTGGCCGCCCACCTCATTGTGACGTCATCAGTTGAAGCTTAAAAGGCAGTTCATCCGGCAGCTTCTGCATCGGACTCCTCGCACCCCTCGGTACCTTGGGATCGCCCACGCAGAGCGTCACTGCGCCTGTGGGCCCACCGTCCCGACCCGCGCCCGGGGTGTCCCAGACCCACATGCAGGAGCCGCCCTCGACTATGCTATTCCTTCCTCTGGTTCTGGGGGGGGGGGGTCCTGTGACGTCAGCCCTATACACGGGCCACATGCTCGAACCCTCGTCAGGAGGTATGAGGGCGGGCACGTGACGTCATGGGCTAGAGGGAGTGTTCTGGTACTTAAGGTCATCTCACCTCGATACCTTAAGGTAGTCAACCGGTATCTGAGCGTCTGAACAACCTCGCTCAGCTACAGCAAAACTGTTATTATAGTTAGCGCACCAACCTAACGTGTCACCACTGAATAAACGACTGTTTGAACCGGCCTGATGCCTCACCTTTATTCACCACGTTTGGTGCCGCTACAGTTTTGTCTTTTTTTTTAAACTTTAATCACCGATAGGTTGTGTAATATAGCATCAAATCTTGTGAAGCTGATCATAGCTTAGAGGGGGAAATGTGAGTCAAAATATGTACATTTTTATCGTTACCGCGTAGGTTTTGGCGAAAATACACACACACACACACGCGCGCGCACACGCACACACACACACACACACACACAAACACCAGAGGTTTAAAGTTATAGAGATATACATGGAGAAGGATGAGTACACTGGTATCTCTTACTTGAAAAGATGAAGCTACGTAGAGACTTAAGTATTTAAATTATTTAAGATTCTAAAAATCTCGAAAGAGACACAAATTATTTCCATTTGAGGATAATGAGGCCGTAAATAAATTGGTTACAAAATAGGCATCGGAATTTCAGAAGTAACTTGTTAAAAAAATATGTAGAAGGGAGCAGCTCAGATTATAAAAGCATGTACTGTTTGTGCCAAATGATCTGTATCTGTTGTGTATTCAATCTGAACTGTTTGAAAGTACAATTGAAATGGTCATTGGGTGCAGTAGAAGGGAATCCTGTATAGTGTAATAAGGAACTGCAGATGCTGGTTTAAACCGAAGATAGACACAAAAAGCTGGAGTAACTCAGTGGGACAGGCAGCATCTCTGGAGAGAAGGGTGATGTTTCCGGTCGAAATGAGATGCTGTTCCTCAATTTTGGGTTTAGCCTCACTCTGACAATGCCACCCCCAGGTACCTTCCCCTGCAACCACAGGAGATGCAACACCTGTCTCTATACCTCCTCCCTCGACTCTGTCCAGGGACCCCGACAGTCCTTTCAGGTTAGGCAGAGATTCACTTGCACCTCCTCCAACCTCATCTACTGTATCGTTGTTCAAGATGTGGGCTCTTATACATTGTCGAGACCAAATGCAGACTGGGCGATCCTTTCGCAGAAGACCTTTGCTCAGTCCATGTGAACCAACCTGATCTCCCGGTTGCTGGATACTTTAATTCTTCTTCCCATTCCGCCACAGACCGTTCTGTCCTCGATCTTCTCCATTGTCGGAGTCAGGCTCAAGGTAAATTTGAGGAACAGCGTCTCATATTACATTTGGTCAACTTACAGCCCAGTGGTAGGAATATTGATTTCTCTCATTTCAGGCAGCCCCGTCTCTCTCTCTCTCTTTCCCCCTCCCTCCTCCCTCCTCCCTCTCCCCCCTCCCCCTCCCCCTCTCTTGCTCGTCTTCTCTCTCATTCTCTCTCTCTGACTCAATCTCTGCGTTTCTCTCTCTCTCTCTCTCTCTCTCTCTCTCTCTGCGTGTGTCTGTCTCTCTCTCTCTCTCTCTCTCTCTCTGTGTCTCTGTCTCTCGCTGTGTCTCTGCCTCTCTCTGTGTGTGTCTCTCTCTCTCTCTCAATTTTCAATTTAAAAACTTTATTGGCGTGATAAAATATTGCCAAAGTATAAAACATGATATACATATTTAAAATGCATAAATATAAATACAAGTATACAGTGCATGGATAGATATGTCCCTGTACATAAACTCGCAATAGACCTATAGCCCTTTATTGATTGCTACATGTTCTTGCAGCTGTAAGCAGTACAACAGAATAGCGAGTTTAGCAATTCAATATTAATTTTTTTGTGTCAGTTAATGTCAATTAGTGTGTGCGTGCATATGTGCCTATTGGTCATTCACTGTCTCTCAGGTTATGACATGCTCTTACCTATTGTGCACCAAGATGTGCCGTATTTCCTTCACCAAAGATTATTCTTAGTTTTGATGTATCATCTAGTTCTTTGAAATCAGGGGTTGCCAGACTGAGTTTGTCAAGGTATGGTTTTCTTGTTTTGTCAAATTTTTTGCATTTTAGGAGGAAGTATACCTCTGTTTCGACCTCATCTGTCAAACAGTGGCCGCATATTCTACTTTCTCTTGGTTGCCAAAATCTCTTCTGTCTTCCTTTTTCAACTGCCAAATAGTGGTCACTTAACCTGTATTTGGTGAGGGTCTGTCTCTGCTTTATGTCTCTAACATTTGAGAGATAGTCTGCCAATTTATAATCTCTTTTTAGGGCACGGTAACATTCTAATCTGCTTTGGCTTTTGGTTTCTTTATCCCAATGTTCCAAATATGCTTCTTTACATTGTTTGATAATTTGGTTCACTCTAACTGGTGATTGGGGATCAGTATTGATCTGAGGCTGGTCAGGATTTAACTGAATAGGGGTAGTTAGTCTCAGTACCAACTGACACAGGGAACTCTTTTCTGGGCTATCCCCTCTTGTGTTTTAAGGGCTTTAAACTGGAGTGTATCTGGGGGGACTAGATTTAAGGTGATTCCAAAAATTTAATGCTCTTTTCTGGATATTTATTATCAGTTGGTATCTGCCTAATTCCGCCCTACATGCGTTTGTTGGTGTTTTCCTTTGGATACGGAGGATGTTCCGACAAAATTTCGCATGCAGGGCCTCCGTTCTATGTTTTTCCCATTTAATATAACTATGGTGACTGATACTTCACCACCATAAAGCGCAATAGGCTGGATTACACTGTCAAATATTTTCAGCCAGATTTTATTTGGAATTTGGATGTCGTAGATTCTTCTTTTTATTGCATACAGAGCTCTTCGAGCTTTCTCTTTTAGTGCATTCACTACCATATTGAAGCCCCCTGGGAGGATGACCTGGCTCAACCCATAATGAAAGACACATGGGATGAAAGTTTACAATTTATACATCATTGCTCGTTAAACACTAGACATTCCTTAATACAATTTAAAATATTACATAGATTACACTATTCAACGACAAAATTAAACAGGATCTTCCCAAGTATTTCCCCTCTCTGTGATAAATGTCAATTTTCAGAAGCCAATTGAAGCCACTCACACTTTTGTAACGTATAAAAATGCAGATTTTTTGGCCGGACATTTTAAAAATTATCTCTAAAGTTATCGATAATCAACTGGACCCAGATCCAAAATTAATAACATTAGGATTATCAGAACATAGCACAAACTTTACGATAAGCCACAGACACTTTCTTGATTACAGTTTAATAACAGCGAAAAAATTAATACTCAAATTTTGGGGGGAAAACAGCTACCCCCACAATTAAAATGTGGATTACGGAAATGACCAAGACCTTGCATTTGGAAAAAATAAGATTTGTCTTAATTGACAAACCAGAACTATTTTTTTAAATATGGTCTCCATTTATTGATTTTATTTAAAAAGTAAACTGGTTTAACACAAAATTAAAGTCAAAACTTGAGTTTAGGGTTGGATGAACAACTATACTCAACATCTCCCGGATCTATCTCCACAATCTTTATATTTGTAATCTCCTTTCTTTCTTGCTTTCTTTCTTTTTATTAGTTTATAGTTTCTCTTATCTCTTTCTTTATTTCTTTTCTTTTAAAAAAAAACTTTAAAAATTGAAGCTATGGAAGAACTCTAACCAATTTGTCATTTATTACTATTTGTACATGTGCTTTTAATTAAAAAAAAATAAAAAATAATAATAAATTTGCTTTGGAATTCATAATGCTTGTAGAAAAGTTGAAGTCTGGCTTAGTAATGTATCACAAATAATTCTCTGCAATACAAAAACATAATTTTGCAAAATAAAAAATACAATATGTTTAATGCCTAATTCCAGATTTTAGCAGAAAAAAACGGATGCTTGGATTTTGGTGACTTTGTACCTGGTGGTGGTAGAACACTCACTTTCAAACTGGTCAATGAAACTCGTGCTACCATTCCTATCCGGCTTGTTATCAGTGCAGTAAGTTTTTTTTTCATCTTCACATTGATTTTGACTCTTATCTAACATTCATTATAATTTATTGCTTTCTCATTTTGCAGATTTCAAGAGCAGAATTGCCTGTCCTTACTTGCTCCTTAAAACATTGCAGAAGTGTTATGGTGATGATACAACTGGATATTGTGCATGCATATTGCAGGGGGCAGTTAATAGTGAACCAAATGCTGTTGGTTCTAAGTTGCATAAAGGCCAGACTAAGAATAGCAGATTGTCTTTCCTAAAGAACATTAATGAATCGGATTGGATTTTGTAGCAATCCATTAGTCTTATGATAACCATGAATAATGATCCTGCTTTTTTTAAATTCCAGTTTTTTTAATGAATGGAACTTGAATTCACAAGTATCGCTGGGGGATTTGAACTTGCATCTGTTGATTGTTGGTATTGGTTTCAAGATAACTAGCCTGATTTAAGCATTCGCCAAAACCATATTAGTTACCACTTTCCTTCAGATGAAATCAGTGAGGATAAATTGATACGATGATACTTTATGCATTGTTGAGCTTTTCTGATGTGAGTAGATATCCCTACTGTTTGATCTGGCATTTAATAATCTCCCAACCTGGGTACCAAATGTTCCATTGAATTTACACTTTTTTTGTTCGGAGTTAAGTATGAGTAAAGTATTTTTATAAGCAAAGAATACTTTCAAAGAGCCAAATTGATTTCTCCAGTGTTGAATACATAGAGTATAATTATTTTTATTCATCCATGTAACTCATCTAAAGATAACCTAATGTTTCTCCTTGGGGGTAGTAATACATTTTATGGAATATGTAATCAATCCAATTATGACAGACAAGGCAAATTTTTTAGGGGTCATATGTTTTGGAACTCTATTCTTCCATGGGCAGAAGATAATTTATTGATGTTAAGAAATAGGTAAATAGGTAATTGATAAACAAAGGGAATGAATGGTTATATCAGATAAAGGGAAATGCATATCCTTGTTAAAAGATGGCTTGAAGAGCTGAGTTGCATATTCCTGCTCTTAGAAAGGGTCCCAACCCATAACATCACCTATCCACGTTCTCCTGTACTTTTTATATGTAATTATTGTATGTAATTGGAAAGGTAATTATTTATAATAATTCTAATTATTTCTGGGCTATGTAGAATGCTGCTGCATGGAGATGTTTTACGTTTTCCAAATCTGACACAGTGACAGACAAAGCACTGCAGACTGAAAGACTCTCTCAATTTGATGGCCCATTGCTCTTGAATCATGTGCTGCAAGCAAGTTACGATGGAGAGGTAATGAGAAACCACCCCAATGCATTCTGTAATGTTGATACTCAACTTTTTGATTTCTGATACAGTGTGAAGTGGATAAATGTGAAGTTAACTACTTCAGGGCTCTCACTTAACTTTTTTCCCCTGTTGCCAGTCAGGCAACTTAGGCAGCTTTTTAGGTTGCCAAATGACAGTTTAGGTGGTCAATTTAAGACGGCTTGCATGATGCGTGCGATAATGTGCTCAAACGAAGTGCGTAGTTACCAGTCTGAATTATGCTCAATGAAGCATTTACACATTATTTCTGCTTCAAATAAAGTCACAAACTAAACATATTCACCAATCAAGACATGATATATACCACAATGACATGCAGCAAAGTTACAATACAGTATCTCAACCCTTTTTACACATTGCAATTAATGCAATTTCTATTATTTCTTTCCACTTCCCAACAAAAATGTGTTTGGATTATTCAGCGTATGATCAACCTGTGTCAATAAATCCTGGACCATGGTAACATATATGCTTAACCATGCACACTACAGATTGATGCAAGCATGTTTTCTGTGAAGGACTGAAAATTATCATGACATGGCCATAGCATGGGTCGTTATTGCTATTGGTACAGAAACACTCTCGCTTCCCACATAATTTACCCACAACAAAATATACAGGTTGCAAGGAAATTTCTAAAGGCATTTTATAATAATAGCTGTTAAAACCGACTATACCCATCTGACAGGTTAAACATTACACTAACTAACAAGAGATGACCAAAGGACATAACTGCAGCAAATGTTCTTTTGGTAATATGTTTAAAGGTGTCAAAACGCCACATTACCGGACATTCAGATTAAATGTATGTGTTGTGTACAGCAATGAAGATACCCAGTTTGTACGCACCAGATTTAAAAAAAATTATTGATAAACGCTGTTTCCACCATTCCCATTTCAGAATTAATGTTAAAATTTCAACTGAAATATCTCCTGACCAAATTTGTGATGTATATGATTGACTGTAAAAGTAAAACCTGGATAAATCCAACATATAGTTGTGAATGTTGATCATTAAATAATAGTACTGATACTCCATATTAAGAGCATTGATTTGCCGTTAAAATGAATTCTGTAATAATGTGTCAACGGTAGCAGTGCCAATCGAACACTGCGGTTTTAATGTTTCACGTGTTCACAATTTAATTAATCCATCATTATGGATTAAAACAAATAATAACATTGGGATTTAAAACACATTTGATTGCATTCCGTTATCAACCAGTCAATTTTCGCTCTGAAGACATTTCCAGCACAGTAGGGTCGGGGGGGGGGGGGCGCTGTGAATCAGTGCGGAATGGATAGATGGCGGGGGGGGAGAGGGGTGAGAAGGCAAGGTGCTGGATGGATGGATTGAGGCAGGGGAATTAGTGCATGTTGGTTGGAATAGGTAAAATTGTGAGGGCAGAGCGCGGGGGATGTCAGTGAGGTTGAATGGGGTGGATCAGTACGGGATTGACGGGGGGGGATCATTACAGGATGAATGGGGGATCAGTACAGCATGAATGGCGTTATTGTTACAGGATGGATGGGGGAATCAGTACAGGATGAATGAGGGGGTCAGTGCAGTGTGGATCGGAGGGTCTGTGCAGGATGAATGGGGGGGATCTCTACAGGATGAATGGGGAGATCAGTAAAAGATGAATGGGGGAGCAGTACAGGATGAAAGGGGTTCAGTAAAAGATGAATGAGGGAATCAGTACAGGATGGATCGGGGGATCAGTACAGGATGAATGAGGGGATCAGTACAGGATGAATGAGGGGATCAGTACAGGATGAATGGGGGGAGGCAGTGCAGGATGGATGGGAAAAGGGGTGAGTACAGAATTAATTGGGGGACCAGTGTAGGATAGATGGGGGGGGGACGTAGGTCAATCAATGCGAGGTGGATAGGGAGATCAGTGCAGGATGAATAGATGGGGGGGGGGTGGGTAGATGGGGAGGGGAGCACAGGTGATGTCAGTGAGGACTGAATAGAGGCGGGAATGGGGATCAGTGGTCCCAGGATAAGGGGGGGCATACGAGAGAGAGAGAGCGGCTGGGGGGGCGGGAAGGAAGGTCAGCGCTCATCGCCCAGGGACGGTATCATCGCCCCGCTGCCCTGTCCACCGCCAGGTGCCGCCGCCAAAGGGGGAGGCAGTTTAGATCTCCTCGCCACCACACGAAACGTCACGTTCCTTTTCTCCAGAGATACTGTCTGACACACTGAGTTACTCCAGTTTTTCGTGTCTATCTTTGGTATAAACCAGTATCTGCAGTGCCAAGCCGGGCAAAATGACGGCATTTAGTTTGCCCGGCGGCACTTTGGGTGGTCATTGGCACCCGGGCAACTGCTAATTTTGAGCCCTGCTACTTGCATAGAAAAAGTAAGGACAGGCTATTAATTGAATGGTCATAGATTGGATGATGGTGATGGACAAAGGATAAATGGGATGTTGGCTTTCATAACGAGAGGTTTTGAGTATGGAAGCAATGATGTCATTCTGCAGTTGTATGTATTTTTTGTGAGACCACAGATGGACTACTATGCAACTTTGGTCACCTTGCCCAAGGAAGGATACTTTCCCCATGGAAAGGGGTGCAGTGAGTCCTGGGATGGTGGGGCTGATTGTATTAACAGAGTCTACGCTCAAGATCGACACACAATTCTGGAGTAACTCAGTGGGATAGGCAGCAGCTCTGGATAGGAATTGGTGATGATTTGGATCGAAATGCATTTCTTGACGTTCCTAGTGTTAAATTTACTAGTTCAGTTTATTAATTGATCTTAGTGTAGAATAACAAAAGCAACTCCTACAATTTTCTCAGTTGGCAGAAAACTGTTTTTAATCCTCCATTGTGGATGTGTGCATGGGAGAGCATGTATCATGAATTTGATTTTTTTTGAAGAGATGACTGAGAAGACTGACAAGGCAAGTGCTGTAGATGTTGTCTTTGTAGACATTAACAAGATCTTTAAGGTACTGCATGATCGGCTGGTCCAGAAGGTTTGATCTTTTCAGATTAAGGACACTCTCGCTATTTGGACACTAAGTTGGCATGAAGATACAAGACGAGGGAGATGGTAGAGGTTGTTTATCAGGCTAAAGGCCTGTAACATTAGTAGACTGTGAAGAAGGTTATCTAAGATTATCGCAGGATCTTGTATGGCAGCAAATATTGATGAGCTTTTCTGGTTGAGTACAGATTCTGTCTGGGTGATCTGGCATTTTAATTATTTTTCAATCTGTGTACCTATTGTTTCAGTAATTTAGTATACAATACTGATTTAATCAGTATTGTATACAGAATATAATTAAATTAAGATTATCTAAGATAATTTCTGTTCTATTCATCAGGATCCTGAAAGTCTTGTTGTGTGGGTTCGTTTTCAAGCACCTCAGAAGTACATCCATAATACAGGTATGTGTGTATTCATGTTTGAAGTTAATGGTTAAGTAATGCTCCAGCCAAATTTGAAATTCCTTCCAGAAAAGGGCAAGGTGTGTTTGTACAAAATAGGTTTATCTTCATATGATGCACGTTGGAGCACCATCCCATGGGCATTTGAAGTATATTGGTACATAATGGCTATTTTTCTTGTAAAAGTAGATTAGAGACAGTCATGGAGTTTACAGCACAGATGGTAAATATCTACACAGACAGTAAATATCAATAGACATCTTTGACCAGCATTATACTTGTATCTGGGCTGCAGGGATTACTGAATGGCTACATGGAATGGGTATTTGCCGAATTCGTCCAGATTGATTGTAGTGAATCTCAAGGAACATAACTGGGATTAATTAATTTGTATTGAAGAAATGATCTGTATGATGTACTCTTTTAAAGAAAGCTTTGCTGCATACACTATGTTTATACAAACAGTTTCTTACATGTGAGCAATTGAAGAAGCTTGTGTATCTTTTAACAATTTGACTCGCATACATCCTGACTCAAAAAGCAAATTTTAGCTGTCATTTTTTTGATAATCAGTTTATTGTTGATGTTAGTTTAATATTGAGTTGACAGGCTTAGATGCAAGTAGTTTTGAGCCATAACCTGATGTCAATGGTTATGGGGAGGAGGCACGAGAATGCGGCCTACACCAACCTGAAGCCGCGGTCTCCGGTGGGGAAGAGCCGATCCTGGACTTACCTTGACTTTGACTTTGTCCCTTACCATCTGGACGCCCGCAGCAATGGCTGCGGAGGGTGGAGGTCCCGACCACGGGGGAAAATGAAAATGGAGGAGGACTGGCCAAGTTCTGTGCCTTCCACCACAGTGATGAATGCTGTGGTGGATGTTTGTGTTACATTTTTATTGTGGTTGTGTGTTCTTTATTATTGTACCGCTGCTGACAACCCAAATTCCACCGACCCTGGTTGTGTGGCAAATAAATTCCATTCCATTCAAATTGATCAACCATGATTGAATGGCAGAGAAGACTTGATGGGCTGAATGGCCTAATTCTTCTCCTATCCCTTATGACATTATGAGCCAGATTAATTAATTGTTGATTAGTCATCTAGCGGATTAAGTTAAAATCAAAACATTTTGACCACTGACTACTGTCATTGGACAACCAAGTTACTGCAGGAAGAAAATATCTGTAATTTAAGGTAACTTGGGTAAGGTTTCAATCTGAAATATTAACTTTATCTTTCCAAAAATGCTGCCTGACCTATTTGTATTTGTAATATTTACTTTTCTGTTTCAAGCTTCCAGCATTTTTAATATTTTGCTTTTACATCGCTTCTTTCAGGGTAATGAGTTTGTTACCATGAAGCTTTTTTTTTAAATTAAAGAATAAAGGAAGTTAATTTAATGTAGGAGATTGTTAGAAATGCCCTCTTATGATAGTGGTGGGTATAAATAATTTGTATTATTAGATGCTATAGGAATAAATTGGTGAAATTAGTTTTAGAAACCAAGTTAAAGATTTGAGCAACAATGCTTTCTTCTGTTATTTATTCTATTAAATCATAATTTTACTCGCCCTCTGAAACATTGCAGCATTTACTTATGTAAAAGTTTATTTTTGGTTTCAGATCCCTTGGGTGCAGCAGAGGACTACCTTGGAAGGATTAATGTCGAAGTTGACACTCCTGGCCCCAGAAATGTTATCAACTCCATACATCTCTGTTCCCGAGTTGGAGTTGTCAGAATCCACGCTCCCAAAAACCAGCAAGTATGCTGGCATAAGTATTTGAAGGATTTATGTTTTGGGTTTCATAACAGTTTGGGGAGCCAGGATATGCAAATTAATGCAATGGTTAATTCTCAATCACTTCCACGGCTGCCATCCCTTTTTGATTCTTAGCATGAATTGATGGCGTTGAAAGAAACAGAAGCTCCAAATGCTGGAGAATGTAAATTTGTGCTTTTGTACAGCAGCTTCAAGAACTGCAGTACTTTTCAGAATCAATTGAGATATTGGTATTGCCAAGCATCCTTTATTTAAGGGTTCCAGTTCAAACAGTTGTTCAGCATAATTCTTTCACTACAATTGCAATTGATGTGGGGTTGGGCACTACATTTTGTACCCCTTAATTTCCATCTCAAATGTGAAATTGAAGGTGGTAAATCATGGAAGTCTGATTAAATTTACATTTCACCACTTCTCCCGTACCCATCCACGTATAATCCTTCCTTTGGCTTAACATTTCGTGCCTCTTCTATCCTTAACTCCTTACCTCAGTTCTGTCTTTTCGTCTCTGGTCTTTGTCCAAACCATCTGCCAATCAAAAACCCTCTTGCCTGTGTAGGAAGGAACTGCAGATGCTGGTTTAAACTGAAGATAGACACTAAGAGCTGGAGTAACTCAACAGATCAGGCAGAATCTTTAGAGACAAGCATTAGATGAAGAAGGGTCTCTCAACCCAAAACGACACATATTCATTTTCTCTGGAGATGCTGCCTGACCCTTTGAGTTACTCCAGCTTTCAGGTCTACCCCCCTCACCTGTATTTGTGTATTACTCACGAGATTTTGTCCTGTTGCCTCCCAACTGCCCCGCCCCACCCACTACTGCAAGAGTCCAGGCCCAATATGTTGCTTATCTATTTGCACCAGAGATGTTGCCTGCCCCGGTGAGCTATTCCAGTGCAGTCTTTTTAAAAATGAAAAATGATATGCATGACAAAAATATGTTTGCGGACCTTGTTATTGTTTCACCACAATAAGTCATATTGTTTTTGTGGTACTACTGTCATTATTGCTATCTCAGTATTCGATACACTGAAATGTTTTATGCTTTTTGCCTTTAGACACTCGTAATGTCTGCTGAAGCAGGTGTAACAGCTAAACAAATTCTACTTCTAAAAAATGCAGGAAATATCAATGCAGAGCTGAATATTCAGGTAAGCTGTCAATTGGCTTTGAAAACAATTTTGTGGGGAATTAAGATAACCTTCATAGTTGTTTACTGGCATAGCATTAAATTGTGCTCTGTTGCCCTCTACAAATCATTTTGCTGATTAGCAAAGTCCCTCAAGTAAAATCCCATGTTCATACTGTTAGTCAGGTAATTACCAACTCTGTCCCAAAGTGTTCAAAATGTATCCTGTTATTTTTAATTCCATGTTTAAGCATTCATGTTCATTGTCTTCAATTGACTCTCAACGTTATTGCCTTTATGATAGGGAGCTCCTGATGCCTATCCAGTTTTTCTTTCATTTCATATCTACAATTTAGTGCATTTTTTTTCTTCTGTTGGTCAGGTTGCTGCAGTCTGTTTTTTACCGAAATGACTACAGTGGAAGTAATTGTAATCAGTCGGAGACTCTCAGAATTTTGCAGCACCACGAGACTGCTTAGCTCAATTTGCTGTGCTAATGTTTCCATTTTAACACTAATTCTTGTTAGGAATAGAAACGTAAACCTTGGTCAGCCAGAGAGTGGTAGCGGTGTGGAATGAGCTTCCAGTGGAAGTGGTGGCGGCAGGTTCATTGGTATCATTTAAAAATAAATTGGATAGGCATATGGATGAGAAGGGAATGGAGGGTTATGGTATGAGTGCAGGCAGGTGGGACTAAGGGAAAAAAGTTGTTCGGCACGGACTTGTAGGGCCGAGATGGCCTGTTTCCGTGCTGTAATTGTTATATGGTTAAGTGCATACACAACACTAGTTATTGGCAAAATCAGATGGCATAGTCTTGCGTTATATTTTCTCATTTTGGTGAAATCTGATTTCAGTTGGACCATGTTGTAGAAATTCCACCTGTGAATGGTGGTTGAGCTACAAATGGAAAATACTAATTCTGAATTGTCTCCATTGTATTTATCCTTAATCCATGAAATAATTTTATATCTGACGAGGAATGGAATGCACAGTGATGGAAGATGATTTTCCAAGTCGCTAATTGATCTGCATGCACTGCAACCTTTGTTCTGTATTGAGGTGTGCCACATCTACAAAGGTCATCTGAACCCTTCACCCCATCTCTGCATTCACTCTCTCTGTCTTGATAGAGCAAGGATAGAGCTCCATGGGTATATCTAGTTCTCACCACCTTCAAATTACAGTTTTCAGCACCTTCGCTTTGATTCCACTCCCAGCATTCAGAAGGTTGCATTCCCTTTGTGTATCAAAGGGCAGCACAGTGGCACAGCTGTAGAGTTGCTGCCTTACAGCACCACATATCTGGGTTCGATCCTGACAACGGTTGCTGTCCGTACGTAGTTTGTACATTCTCCCTGTGACATCTTGGGTTTTCTCCGAGTGCTCTGGTTTCCTCTCTCATTCTAAGACGTACAGGTTCGAAGGTTAATTGGCTTTGGTAAAATTGTAAATTGTCCTTGGTGGAAAAAAAATAGTGTTAGTGTTGCGGGGTGATAGCTGGTCGGCGTGGGCTGAAGAGCCTGTTCCCACACTGAATCTCTAAAGTCTAAATACTTATTCACGAAACCACAAGATATGCAGTAGCTGTCTTTTTATCTCTTCCCACCATTTTGGAACTCTAACACTCCTTCCAAGTCAAGTCGTGATTCCCTTGCACTTCAACCAATCGAGTAACCGGCATTTAATGCTCATAATGTGCACACTTCTACTTTGAGGAAGCCAAACACAGATTTGGTGACGGCTTTGAAGAACGGCTCTCATTGCCATTGTCTGCTACTTGAATGTTCCATCTCGCTGCCACTGACTTATCTGTGGGTAGTTTCCCACATTGTTATAAACAAGTCAAGGTAAACTTTAGGAATAGCACATTACAGCTTTTTGGATTCTACAGTTATTTCAGTAGCTTCATGTAATTTGCTATGTAATTAGAACTGGTATCCCTCTGTAACATTAATTCAAATGTGTTTTTTTTACTTGTATTGGCTGACTTGATAGGCATTCTCTGAAACTCTTTCTCAGTATTCAAATTTTGTTTGTAGTCTCTGTATCCCCTTTACTCTCATTTATTTGCTTGCTTCAGCAATAGTGTATCTCCATGGCAACCCTGGATATGACCAGAAACATTCCCTTTGCTCTATCAATCCTTCTCCCACCCTCTCTGCAGCTCAGAACTAACATTTCCCTCTTTCCCAAATCTGATGAAGGATCTGTGATCTAAAATGGTAACTCTTTACTTCTTTCAAACAGATGCTGTCTCGCCTTGCGTTTGTTTCCGTATTTTTTTTAATTTAAGATTTCCAGCTCATTTTAAATTGTTAATTTGTATTCAATATAAATTAATTCCTTTAACCACAAGCATTAAAAGGAGCTTGTCCGCTGAAAAATTTGAGTTAATATTTTGATTATTTATATAATTAATATTTAATCCTTAATTTTCCTTCAGGCTGCAGATTCTAGCTGTTTTCTAGTGCAGCCAGAAAATATCCACATTCGGCCTGGAGAAGAATCCGAAGTAGTTGTTTCACATACACCAAAGGATACACAAAGTGAAATACAAAGGTACAACTTCAATTTTTTTGGCTACAACTGATTATCAATCTTGATTACATAGAAACATGGAAAATAGGTGCAGGAGTAGGCCATTCGGCCCTTCGAGCCTGCACCGCCATTCAATATGATCATGGCTGATCATCCAACTCAGTATCCTGTACCTGCCTTCTCTCCACAGCCACAAGGGCCACATCTAACTCCCTCTTAAATATAGCCAATGAACTGGCCTCAACTACCTTCTGTGGCAGAGAATTCCAGAGATTCACCACTCTCTGTGTGAAAAATGTTTTCCTCATCTCGGTCCTAAAAGATTTCCCCCTTATCCTTAAACTGTGACCCCTTGTTCTGGACTTCCCCAACATCGGGAACAATCTTCCTGCATCTAGCCTGTCCAACCCCTTAAGAATTTTGTAAGTTTCTATAAGATCCCTCCTCAATCTTCTAAATTCTAGCGAGTACAAACCGAGTCTATCCAGTCTTTCTTCATATGAAAGTCCTGACATCCCAGGAATCAGTCTGGTGAACCTTCTCTGTACTCCCTCTATGGCAAGAATGTCTTTCCTCAGATTAGGAGACCAAAACTGTACGCAATACTCCAGGTGTGGTCTCACCAAGACCCTGTGCAAATTCTACTTTGTTTCTACTCTTCCTCAATAATTGCTCCTGGTTTGTCAAGGCCGTTAGCATCATGATCAATTTACGTATCCTTATTCTGATTGCATACTTCCATCCACACACTTTCTGGGATCATCCAAAATCAGTATCCCGTTCCTACTTTCTCCCCATATCCCTTGATTCTATTAACTGTTAATTCTGTTAACAGCTAAATCTAACTCTCTCTTGAAAACACCCAGTTAATTGGCCTCCACTGTCTTCCGACGGCGAATTAAACAGATTTACAACTTTCTGGGTGTAAATTACTCCCCTTCCTCCTCCCTGTCCCCTGTCCTTCCTCTTTACAATTTGCACATCTTCTATCCTTATCTCTCTTTCTTTTCATATCTGGCCTCTGTCCAACTATTTGCCAATCACAAAACCTGAGAAGGAAACCATTTTCACACAAATGGTGAGGATATGGAATGAGCTGTTAGAAGTGGTTTAAGCATGTACAATTACAAAGTTTAGAAGAAACTTAGAAATGTTCATATATAGGAAATGGGACTAGTTGAAGTGGATGCTTGGTTGCCCAAAGGCCTGTTTACGTTCTGTATAAATATTATTTTTTTTTCTCCACAGATATTGCTTAAAATTAACTGTTTGTTTTGAGATTTATGATGACTGCAATGTTTTACCTTTTTAATTATGTGACCATTTTAATCCCAGTGATTTTATACATACATACAAAAACAACTCTGTTTTTAAGTGAACAAATTGATAAGATGCTTGACAGTAAGGTCATTACAAATGCTACGCATAACAATAGAATTATTCTCTTTGTAGCCAATTGGTTATTCTAGTTCAGCCTTTTGGCCCCCAATATGAAGTTGGCTTAAAAGGATTGCTTTGGAAACCTGAATTGGATCAATCCATCTCTTCATCTTCAAGTTCCTCGGTGGAGATACCGCCAATTCTGTCCAACAAGCAATTTATGGCATGGGGAGGCGTCTCTCTGGGAAGGACAGTGTAAGTACCATGTTCAGTAAATTCTCTGGTGAAAGATGCTTTCCACATTTGCACCATTATTTTCAGCTACAGTCGAACACGATAGTGTGGTTACTATCACTTTTCATGTGACCTAGGAGCCAGTAATTTGATCCATCAAGCCTATCTTGAATTCATCTCAGAGCCAGCTGATGCAATCCTCCTCTTATCTCCCTGAAACCATACTCTCTCACGCCCATCAACTCCACGCCGATTCTCTGACCAGCCATGTATATACATGGTAATTTACAGTAGCCAGTATGTCTTTAGGATGTGGGAAGAATGAGCACCGGGGAAAACCCAGGTCACATGAAGAACGAGCAGATTCCATACGCAGCGTGGGAGTACAAGATCAAATCTAGGTCGCTGGAGCTGAGTGGCAGCAGCTCTACCTGTTGAGCCACTGCTACACAAGCCTTTCTTAGTCGCAAATGTAATTGACTGGTTTAGCTTTGTATACTCGTATAATTATCCTCACTACATATGGCTGGAGGAGGCACTGCTTTATTGGAAGTTAGGTGGTTTGATTCTGTTTGCTGCACTTCATGGAAACTTTGTAAAAAAGTTTTACTTTCTAAAGAGACATTTTGCTTTTTTGCAACAGAACTACACCATTCTATAGGGCCCCTTATTCCTGCTCTGGTATATCTTATGATAATGGATAATCTTTAACTTTGCCACCACTTCACTATATTAATCCACATCCCTTTCATACCCTACAAACCCAGTAATCTGTCTCGAATAAGCGAGTTTGGTATACCAAAAAATGCAAGGAATCATGGGATTTGTCAAAGGTCACTCGCTATAAAGAAAAAGCGAACGAAGCGTGGCTGCATAAGAGGGGGTGGGGGGGGGGGCAGATGCGAGTGGGAGACAGGGAGAGACTG
This sequence comes from Amblyraja radiata, assembly GCF_010909765.2. Classification (NCBI taxonomy): domain Eukaryota; kingdom Metazoa; phylum Chordata; class Chondrichthyes; order Rajiformes; family Rajidae; genus Amblyraja; species Amblyraja radiata. The sequence goes on along the minus strand of NC_045959.1, from coordinate 51,702,878 downwards.
GGCCGTCAGAGACATTCTCGGCAGCACAGACCCGCACCTCATCCGCAGCCAGAATCGATCCCGGGTCCCCGTGCCGCAAGAGCTGCCAAACCACCACTGGACTGTCGTCGTCAAATTGTGGAGTACAGAGGCAAATAAATAAATGATGGGTCTTTGCCCCAAACATTATGGAGGACACTGTATGTTGTTCCAATGACCAATGAGCCTGAGAATTGAGAGAATTTAGAAATCGGCAAAGGAACTCCATAAAACTGCTATGAAAAGAGTTGAATCCATGACCAAGCAAAGCACAAATGGACTGAAATCTTCTCCAGGTGTCCTTTTTTAAGAAAATATATGCAAAGATATATGTATCTTATTGACTGATAGAGGGATGATTATATTAGGGACAGAGGAAATGAAAAAAAGTCTGTGTAAGAAACCAAATGATCAACCTATTTTAAATGATTGTATTGCTCCCTTTTTTCTTATGTTGTCGCTTATTAAATCTCTTGCATTAATCGTATTAATTCAGATGATATAGTAAGTCGCCGAGCCACTCCTTCATTAGATGATCTGCAGATAATCATATAAAGAAATGGTTCTTGAGATCATCTGTGAAATATTTGTTAGACACCTTTTTAAATTTAGTTTTTTAATTAGCTTGCATGGTTTATCAGTGAACTTTTCTTACAACTTGCAGTCATCAGAAACTCATCCTTAGAAATAGTTCTTCAACTATTACACAGCAGTTACGCCTGTTGATCAAAGGTCAAGATCAAGACTGCTTTCAGGTAAGTTTTCATTCAAATTCTGTTATAGTTGCACTTGGAAACCAAAGGTAATTGCTGTCGATACCCCAAAGATGATTAACTGTGTTTCTAAGGGATGAAAATCTAAAATGCCGTAACATTTTTTTCTTATGGTCACTTATGGATGACATTTTCACTTTGGAACCGCTATCGCAACTCAGTAATGATTTTTAAATAAATAACTTGCGGAAGATCATCCATGGTTGTTTTAAATCCACGTTGTTGGAAAATTGGTGCAATTTGGAAGATATTGCAATGGTTGTCAAATGTATTTGGCCAGAATTCAGGATTAGCATGTTCCAGTGAGAAAGAAGGATAAGGATGGCAAGGTTCAGAACCTTGGATGATGAGAGATGATGTAAGTTTAGTCAAAAAGGACAAGGAACCATAACCAAGGGTTAGGAAGCTGAAACTGGGCAAAGCCATTGAGGAATATTAAGGAAGCAAGAAAGGACTTAAACAGGGTTTATATGGCAATAATAAACCAACGGGTTGAAAGAGCATGACATGTCCTTGCTATTTTATACATGCATTAAAAATTGAATGGTAACTGGGGAAAAGGGTAGCTCCACTTAAGGACAAAGGGGTGCATTTGTCCCTGGGGGCAGAGGAAGGGGGTCATGTACTAAATGAGTACTTTTCATTAGTATTCACCAAGGATAAGGACATGGAGGATAATGAGATCAAGGAATAGTATTCTTGCACATGTTGATATGACGGAGGAACAGCTGGCGGATCTCGAAGAGCATTAAGTAGATAAGGTCCCAAGACCTGATAGGATCTATCCTAGGTTATTGAGCAAGGCAATGGAAGACATTGCTGGGGAGATCTTTGTATCTTCTTTAGCCACGGTGAGTTCCCAGCCAGTGCTGTTCGACAAACTAGGAAATTGTAGGCAGGTGAACCTCAAATCATCTTTGGTTCGGCCACATTTGGAGTATTCTGGTCATCACATTACAGGAAGGATGTGGAGACTTTAGAGAGGGTACAGAAGAGGTTCACCAGAATGCTGTATTAAAGGGTATTAGCTGTAAGAAGAGGTTGGACAACTTGGACAACCAAGAGAACTTGGGATTGTTTCCACTGGAGCATCAGAGGATATGGGGTGACTTTAGATAACTGTATCAAATTACAAGAGGCGCAGGTAGGATAGATTTTTTTTTCCACTGGATGGAAATATCATGGTTTAATGTGAGAGGCGAAAACTTCGAAGGAGATTTACGAGGCGTTTTATTTTTTAAGACTGATGTGCCTAGAATGTATTGCCAAGAGGTGGTGGAAGCAGATACAATAGTAATGTTTGAGGCATTTAGACAGCCACATAAACAGGCAGGAAATGGATGCATATAGACCATGTGTGAGCAGATGAGATTACTTTAATTTAGCATTATGTTCGGCATAAATGTACCTTGTAACTAACTTTTGACTGGTGGCAGATCAATTTCCCTCTGGGATAAATAAAGTGGCATTGTATCGTTATGTCATGGGTCAAAAGGCCTATTTCTATGCTGCGCTGTTTTATATTCATTCAATGTCTAAAATTGAAATGTTATTGAATGTCTGTCTTTGTAGTTACAGAGTACATTTGGCCCTGAAGAAAGGTTGACCAATAATCGTGAATTGATGGTTTGTCCTGAAGAAGATGTCCGTGTGCATCTTTTGTTTGCACCAACACGGGTAGCTTGCATGTTGGCAAGTCTTGAAATTAAGCAATTGGGGATACATTCAACTCGGTCAGGAGTAAAATTCAGAGTACGTATGTGGTGCCAGATTAAGTAAAACAAAGCGAGCAAAGAGTGCTGTATAATGGATTATTTAAATGATTTGGATTTGGTTCATTCCATTGTCGAAGGGACTAATAATCCTAAATTACTTCCCCAATATGTGCCAAAAACTCAGAACTGTTAGATTCTGCTCTTAAATATAGTGTAGAGGGCATTAGCAAATGTATTAAAACCAGATGGGCCATGTCCAAGTTATACTTAAAATAAAGTCATGGAATCGATCAAAATAAAATGAAAATAAGTGTGTTCAAATATGTTCATGAACAGAGCAGAAAGCAGTGGTTTTCTAATATTAAATTTGACCTGTTACACAACAAAAAAACTTGTTTCTGTAATTAAGCAATAACGTGACTCGCATGAAATTTAACCTTACAATGTGATCGTACCAGTGTAGTAGTCTCTTCAAATGATCAATAAGCTAGGACTACATCTGATGCTAGGGAGTGCTGATACAGGAATCTGCAAAAAAAATTAAACTTGGATAAACAGATTCTGTGGGGGGGGGGGGGGCGGAATTGTCATAATTATGGATTGAGACCATGAATCATGACTGAGTAGAGAGGAAAGATAGCCGGCAAAAAGTGGAGGTGCGGTGAGACAGGCCAGTAGACGGGTAAAATCAGGAGAAGTGAGAGAGAATGATTTGAAGGATCCACAAGGGAGTGTTGTTGAGAGACAGGTGCAGATGGGTAATATTTGGAAGCTGATAAGGAGATAAATAGAGGTAGATAGAGCCAATTGGGGGAGGGAAGTATAAGGGTAAAGGCAGAGGGTGATCAGCTGCTGTTTAAGATAACTATTGCAGACAGGGCAGGTGCTCTACAAATTAATCCCCTAGTCAGCACTCTCGCCAACGTGGAGGAGGCCACATTGGGAGCACCAAATTTACTGGATGAGGTGTACTTGAATCTTTGCCTCCTCTGGAAGGGCTGTGGTGAGAGTGAAGGTGTAGAAACAAGTATTGCACATCCTAGTGTTTCAGTTCAGTTTCAGTTTTAGTTTGTCATGTGTACCAAGGCACAGTGAAAAGCTTTTGTGTGTTAACCAGTCAACGGAAAGACAGTACATAATTACAATCGAGCCATTCACAGTGCACAGATACATAAGTGAATATAATTTAGTGCAAGGTAAAATCCGATCAAAGATAGTCCGAGGGTCCCCAATGAGGTAAATAATAGTTCAGGACTGCTCTCTAGTTGCGGTAGAATGGTTCAGTTGCCTGATAACATTTGGAAAGAAACTGTCCCTGAATCTGGGGGTGTGCGTTTTCACACTTCTATTCCCTTTGCCAAATGGGAGAGGGGAGAAGAGGGATTGGCCATGGTGCGACTCGTCCTTGATTATGCTGCTGGCCTTGCTGAGGCAGTGTGAGGTTTCTGGGGCAATGCCAAGGATTAAGAAAAGATGTTGGTAGAGCTGAGCAGAGCAGTGAATCAGAGCGTTTTTTGCGGAAGATAGAAAGGGGTGATGGGGGGGGGGGGGGGGGTTGGAGATCCCATGTGACCTCATAGGTTTTGTTTGGGTGCTCCGGTTTCCTCCCACACTCCCAAAGATTTATAGGCTAATTGGCTTGGGTAAGTTGTAAAATTGACCCAACTATGTAGCAAATTGTTAGTGTATGGGTAGATCACTGGCTGCAGGGCCTGTTTCCGCTCTATCTTGAAAGTCTAAAGTAAAATCTAAAGACAGGAATTGGGAAGAAACAATAACATCCTTACAAGGAAGAGATGCAGTTATGGTGGTTGTGGGAGTCGGGGGACAGTTTGTCTCTTGAGATGAAAACAGCATGCGCCTATCTGCAGGTTTGACTTAATTGGGATTGGTGCACAAGTTAATAATCTGCCTGATATAAAACTGTCCAAGTTTTACAAAATGTTGATAATCAAGCACTTTACTTTCTCCCAGATTCCACTTTCAGGTTATGGAGGAACAAGCAACATCATACTGGAAGATGTAAAAAAGACATCAGGCAGCTATGTGCTGAATTTAAATGATATTGCGCCAGACAAAGTGAGCAAGATCAGTTTCTACATGAGAAATACCGGTTCTCGAGCTGCTTATGTCAAGGCAGCTTGTTTCAAGGATTTACAGATAAAAAACATTATGACTACCGAAGATATCAAAGTTTCTCCAGCGCAATTTGTACTCAAAGAACGGACTCGACAGGTAAAGGTGGTTTCTTAAAGAAGATTGCAGCTTATTTCTGATGTAACAAAATGTATTTTAATTTACTGATCAGCTTTAGCCCGTCCCATCTCATTCAGCATTCTGAAGGGACCATGCGCTTCAACTCCCTGGTTTGCTCTCCCATCTCTATCAAATGTTCTCCCTATTTGAGTGAGAAGGGATCAAGTAAAATCTGAGCATTTTTACAAAGGAAGCGGCAATTCACATGCTCATTTTTTTTTGTCTGCTCACAATGTTATCTTCTCTGCTTTGGAGAAACCAAATGGAGAACGGATCATTGTTTTGAAATCCATTCTCGTGCAAGGCTGACTTTTGCCTTTGTCATCTGTCTCTTTTCTATCTCAGCCTTCTGCCTGCAGTTTTCTAAACGGTTCCATTGCAGCTTAAGAAACAGCATCTTCTCTCCATCAATGCATTGCTGCCCTCAGTACTTGACATTAAATTCAACAATATCAGATAATCTGGTTTTGCTATTTGTATCAGAATTGCCCAATTGTGTTCTAAGATTATCCACCTAAAACTTGGGTTTTTCCCTCCGTCTACCTAATCTGGTCAGTATTTCTAACTTTCTCTTTAATTTGGATTTAACCATATATAACAATTACAGCACGGAAACAGGCCATCTCGGCCCTACAAGTCCGTGCTGAACAACTTTTTTCCCTTAGTCCCACCTGCCTGCACTCATACCATAACCCTCCATTCCCTTCTCATCCATATGCCTATCCAATTTATTTTTAAATGATACCAACGAACCTGCCTCCACCACTTCCACTGTAAGCTCATTCCACACCGCTACCACTCTCTGAGTAAAGAAGTTCCCCCTCATGTTACCCCTAAACTTCTGTCCCTTAATTCTGAAGTCATGTCCTCTTGTTTGAATCTTCCCTATTCTCAAAGGGAAAAGCTGATCCACATCAACTCTGTCTATCCCTCTCATCATTTTAAAGACCTCTATCAAGTCCCCCCTTAACCTTCTGCGCTCCAGAGAATAAAGACCTAACTTATTCAACCTTTCTCTGTAACTTAGTTGTTGAAACCCGGGCAACATTCTAGTAAATCTCCTCTGTACTCTCTCTATTTTGTTGACATCCTTCCTATAATTGGGCGACCAAAATTGTACACCATACTCCAGATTTGGCCTCACCAATGCCTTGTACAATTTTAACATTACATCCCAGCTTCTATACTCAATGCTCTGATTTATAAAGGCTAGCATACCAAAAGCTTTCTTTACCACCCTATCTATATGAGATTCAACTGTATTCTTCAATTCCCTACCATTTACCATGTACGTCCTATTTTGATTTGTCCTGCCAAGGTGTAGCACCTCACATTTATCAGCATTAAACTCCATCTGCCATCTTTCAGCCCATTCTTCCAAATGGCCTAAATCACTCTGTAGACTTTGGAAATCCTCTTCATTATCCATAATCTTGGTATCATCTGCATACTTACTAATCCAATTTACCACACCTTCATCCAGATCATTGATGTACATGACAAACAACTGTATTCTTCAATTCCCTACCATTTACCATGTACGTCCTATTTTGATTTGTCCTGCCAAGGTGTAGCACCTCACATTTATCAGCATTAAACTCCATCTGCCATCTTTCAGCCCATTCTTCCAAATGGCCTAAATCACTCTGTAGACTTTGGAAATCCTCTTCATTATCCATAATCTTGGTATCATCTGCATACTTACTAATCCAATTTACCACACCTTCATCCAGATCATTGATGTACATGACAAACAACAAAGGACCCAACACCGATCCCTGAGGCACCCCACTAGTCACCTGCCTCCAACCCGACAAACAACCATCCACCATTACCCTCTGGCTTCTCCCATTCAGCCACTGTTGAATCCATCTTGCTATTCCTGCATTTATACCCAACAGTTGAACCTTCTTAACCAACCTTCCATGAGGAACCTTGTCAAAGGCCTTACTAAAGTCCATATAGACAACATCCACTGCTTTACCCTCGTCAATTTCCCTAGTTCTCACAACAACTCCAGGTGGTGCATGAGGGGGTGGGGGTGTGGAGGGAGAGAGGAAGTAGGTGGGGTGCTGCCTGACCCACTGAGTTACTCAAACACTTTGTGCCCTTTTTTTGTATTGTGCTGGTGTTGCATTTGATGGATATTGAAGTTGTTTTCCTTCGTGCCGTTTATATGACTGCTGAAATTTAAATGAATTTCTTGCCTTTGTTCAGCACAGACCATTTGACCTGCAAAATGTCTTTGTTTCATTCCACCCAAAGTTTCTCTATCTCTTTTCAGGCAATCACAGTAACCTACCATGCCACTCCAAGAGAGTGTTTTCAGTCTGAAACTGATTCAGCGCTACTGAGCATAATTTGTTTCTTTTGTGGTGATGAGGTGGCACGGCAGCAGCTTAGAAGGCAAGTGACTTCCATTTTTTTTAATCCTTTGTATTCATGAGCCTGCAAATTTTATTTCTTGTTTGGTGCAGTGAAATTTGATTAGCAAAATTTGAATAGCGGCTCGTACGAATAACGGCAGGTACTCGGGAAATCCTGTAAACTCGTGATGTATTTTCGACACTGAAAAATGTCCACGAGTAAAGAAATACTTGTGATGAAAAAAAATTATCACTTTTTACTCGTACGAGCCGCTACGAGACATCCACGAACTCCTACGGACCCGCTACAGACATTCTCCGAGTTCGAATCAGGGGAAAACTCTTGAATTACCTCGTACAGTGGGACAGGCCCTTAAAAATGCTGGGGAATGGATAATGTATCCCTAGATTACAGTTGTATTTCTCTGCATCAGGCAGCTATAATTGTAATCAAACTACTGAACCTCAGGACACCAGGAATTAGTGTGAAACTGAAGTCACAGGATCAGTGTTGATGTTATTCAATCACAAAGCAAGTTCAAGGGCTTACTTCTACGTGTATGTTTTGTTTATGTGATTAGGCTTAATGAAGCAGTGGGAATTTTAATCAATTGTCTGCCATTTTGAGGCATCTTGGGAGGCCGAAATGAGAGCTTTAATTAGCGATACACTTAAAAAATAAATGTTTAAGCAGGTGCATTAAATCTAAATTCTTCTTTTGCATTCAAACACTTGCATTTATCACAGAGCACTTGCCCACAATCGTCAGGCACTCGAGCAGATCATGCGTGGAGATAATCCACTTCAAAAGATAGACTTCACTCAAACGTTTTCTGGTGAAGAATTGGTATCAGAAGGTATTGATTTTTTTTTTAATTTGTATTTAAATTCCAGATTGATTTTTGTCACATTTTGTAATTTTAATATGTGCACTGCAGTTACTGACACTGAATGCTCAAAATTACTGCCTGTTAATTTTTGTAATTTACAAAATAATTTTGATCGGCCATTTTATATTTGGTGAAAAGTATACTTTTTAAAAGATTACTTTTATCTTATGATCTTTGGTTTTAATTTGTATGAAAATATATGAACAAGTTTCATATAGAATACAGAAGGTCTTGCATTTGTGTTTCTCTACTTCTTGCTATTCATGAGAGTTTGAGTCAGTTAAGTAAGGATTTAAAAAGTCTAACTTTCGTTCTGTGTAATGTTAAGCATCACTGGCAGTATCTTGTCGCAAAGGCAGCAAGAACCTGAACAGTGGTGAGCAAGAGGAGTCGGGCGTCATTCAGTGAGTTAACTGATATCAACCAAATCATTGAGGACAACTCCAATACCCACAGGTTTTACAAATGGATTCTGCTTCCTATAATGGAAGGTTGGGTATATGTTGATGTTGGTTTTGTCATTGTCACGTGTGCTGAGATACAGTGGAAAACCTTGATTTGCAGTCGTCCAAGCAAATCAAATCTTATATGATTACAATCAAACCATAGACAAGTACAACAGGTAGTGCAAGGAGAAAATAAACAGTGCACTATATCGTGTTGCAACTTCAGAGTAAGTACAGATATAAAGTGCAAGGTCCATAACATGGTAGATTGGGATATCATGACTGTCATTAGCTTATGGGAGGTCCTTTCAACAGCGGGGAAGAAGCTTTAGACTTTAGTCTTTACTTTAGACTTTAGAGAGACAGCGTGGAAACAGGTTCTTCGGCCCACTGAGTCCACACCAACCAGTGATCACCCTGTACACTCGCACTATCCTACACATTAGGGACAATTTACAGAAGCCAATTAACCTACAACGCTGTATGTCTTTGGATTATGGGAGGAAACCGGAGCACCCGGAGAAACCCCACACAGTCCCAGGGAGAAAGCATAAACTCCATACAGACAGCACCCGTAGTCAGGATTAAACCCAGGTCTCTGGTGCTTTAAGGCAACAACTTTACTGCTATGCCACTGTGCTGCCCACTGTACCTGAATGTGGTGGTATGTGCTTTCAAGCTTTTGTATCTGATGAAGGTAGATGTTGATAATTATACTGGTTGCACTGTATATAAAAGTATAAATTTGTTTGATAGCTTTCAACATGGCAAACGTATTAAAAGGAAAATAATTACAAAAATCTTATAACAGAGAATCTTAAGTTACTGTTTGTGATTTGCTTCTGTGTAGTCTACGACATACCAAACGGACCAAAAGATGTCCATATTTTCTATGGGAATCAGAAAAAAGTGATGCTTTCTGTAACTGCAAGATCTGCATTCCGTGAGTTGCCAAATACAGAAGACTTGGATTCATTTTCTCAAGGGATGAATGTTGCTTCTGAAAGGTGTCTGAAATTTCTGAATTACATTTTACTCGGGTTATTTAGCAGTTGGTATTTTTGCTTTATTCATGTAATTAAGTTTCGTTTGAACTGAACTTAAAATGAAAACTATTAAGCAGTAACCTGTGTGTAAAAATAAAATTTAATAATTAGCTCGAAATAAACAACTTTTTTAAAATGAACAATTATTAAATGTTTAAGTGAATAAATAATCAGGTGCTGTTTGCATTGTAGCGCCCTTGGAAATTCGGAAAGAAATCCATCTAATGCATCACTGGATGTTCTTCCAGTAAGGGGACCACAAGGCTCTCCATTGCTTTTGCATAATTCTAATCAAGTGCAGAGCCAATCACCCAAGCCCAAGTATTCATGGACAGTGCGGCCTGAGCATTTGATTCTTACGGTGGCATCAACTGGTGAGTGATGTGGCAGTGTTGTTTCCTTGAAGTTAAGAATGAGGCACGGTATAAAGGAAGATCTCTCCTGATTAGTCACCTCCTGAAAGGTAGACAATTTGTGTTCATCCTTCACACAGTTGACGTTGGAGATCGTGATTGAAGCTGGGTGGCCGCAGATGTGATTTACCCTTTCCAGTAAATTTGCTAGACAATATTGGAGAGGGGTTTTCATCAGGCACTTGATGGAAGAATTAACTATAGAGTTGCAGCATGGTGGTGGATTCTTGATCTATTTGCGTGTTATAAGAATGTAGAGTAGTTGCCCTGGAACCGCAAAATCGCATTTTTGGTCACATGCATATATGGAAAATCATGGATAACAAGGATTTCATGTACCTTCATTGGAGATTTGAATATTGGATGCATTCTGTTTTGTTTCTTGCAGTTGTAATTTGTCACTCATTTTCTAGATGGATCAGTACCAACTGGACGGGTACAGATTAGAAACCACTCCACTCGGTCTTTGTCTTTCGAGCTCACTTGGCCAGCGCACACCTTAACGGTGACGCCCCAACATGGAGTTGTTGACCCAGAGTATGTATAAACTTGTTTAGTACTTAAATGTGATGGGAATTTTACATTATTTGATGCACAAGTCTTATCAGATGCATAAGTTCCAATTTTACTTGTTTGAAGATCTTTGAGGTAGTTTCAAACCGACTGCTCAATTTGTTTTCTAGCTCTGCAAGTGCCCGCATCATTGCACAGACTGAGAAATGTACTTTATCAGTGCGAGATATCCTTACAGAATAATGCCTTTTGACAGGAGATCATTGTGCGCAGGGCACGTCATAGTGTGTCTCTTCAAGTAAATTATCCTCACTGAATTTGATATGAAATCATGCCACAATAAAGTTCAGAATCTATGAACTCTCAACTAACATGTCAGGAGAACCTTCAGATCATTTTGTAGTGGAGTTGAGAAAAAAACTTTGTCAGGGCTGGGTAGCAAATGCTCTCCTCTGTAGTGTAATGTTAATGACTTAAAAAAATTGGAGGGTTTCTATAAGATTTTTTTAATCCATTAATTAACTTATAGGCTCAGTACTGGTTAAATGTTGTTACGCCATGTTAAGCTTTAATGCAGTTAAAAGTACCTAACTGCAGTTGCTTGTATTATTTCTCCCATGTTTCATGGATAGGTGCTGCAGTGTCACAAGTATTTTAATGTTAAACATCCAAGTACCAGTGTTGCAAAGTTTGTCTAAGAACTGGATGACATGAATCTGTCTCTCCTGGATATCGATAATTAATTAAATCCATATTTGGATATTGGAAATTGTTTACCACTTTATTTCATAATAATAGTGAATGCAGATGGCTTCACTATTAATTACTATTGCCAATTTCAGGTCAAATGTATAGTTCGAAAGAAGGAACTACAAATGCTGATTTACAAAAAAAGACACAAAGTGCTGGAGTAAGTCAGTGGGTTAAGAGGCATAGGAATTTGATGGTGCTGATTGTAGTAATTTGACTTTCTACACTACAGTTTTGTGATTTTTACACAATCGCATGAAAGAGATTGTATAAATTTGGGTGGTTTTCTCCGGAGTTGCAGAAGCTTAGGAGCGACCTGATAAAAGTATATCAAGTTATGGATGCACACAGCGTTGATAGATCGTTTTGAGGGTAGAAATATCAAATACCAGAGGGCGTAGGTTTAAGGTGAGATGGGTAAAGTTTAACGGAGGCAAGTTTTAATAAAGGTGACAATAAAGGATACTTTACTTTACTTTTTATCATATACACAGAAAGTGAGAGGTGCCTGGAATGTGATGCTCGGCAAAGTGGTAGAAGCAGATGCATCAGGAATATTTGGGACATTTAGACAGAGGCAATGAATTAAGGGATGAGTGTGAGGACATAAACATATGTCACAGTGGACAGTGTTGCTGTACTCTTCATCCGCAAAACATTTTCTCTGATGTGCCAAATTTGTGGATTAGCAAAGAGTTAATGGTGATGTCAGGAAAAGCGATGGGATTTGGTTTGTTGGGAGAACGCTGGTGCAGGAAGAGTTCAGGAGGTAATGGGTTAAAGCGCAGTGCCATAGTGGGAGTGGAGAACTTCAAGGAGCATGGCCACTGCTGCTTCCCACAATGTAGCGCAAGTAAAAAGCCGCAATTCGTATTCTAACACAACTTTCTATTTTGCGATGTTTCTTTGGAATTCGACTATTACTTTAAAAAAGAATTAATAAGAATTTAAGTGCATTGAAAATGTTCCTGTTAATTCAAAAATGATGCAATGTAACTGAAATCTACGCTCTACTTTTTTTTCCATAAGGAGTCACTTATTAATCCTTGTGAGTCCAAATCCTTCTCTTGTTGCTAAACCTTCTGCTGTGCCATGGAGTGGGAAGATTTATGTACAATGTGATAATCAGCAGCAGGTAAGAAATGGATATCGTTTGGTGTTAATTAATTTTAAATGTGCGATTTCCCATTTTATTCTTAAGAGAAGATTTATCACCAGCGATGGAGATAGTGAGGTCTAGAAATGGTAGGGAAATGTCGGAAATGGTCCGGGTGTATTTGAGTGCCGGATGGAAGATACTGGTGAAATGGATATAGTCAGTGAGTTGTGTATGGGTGCAGGAGGTAGCACCAATGCAGTCGTCGAGTAGCAGAAGTCTCGACCCGAAACGTCGCCTATTTCCTTCGTTCCATAGATGCTGCCTCACCCGCTGAGTTTCTCCAGCATTTTTGTCTACCTCCCATTTTATTCAGGTGACTTCTGCATGTTACAGTGCAGAATTAAGTGGTGTAGGTGGAACTATGGACATACAAGATGAAGGATTTTCTGTATTCATTCACAAGATGTGGGAGTTGCTATTAATATTGGTATTATTTGTCCTTTTCTAATTGCACCTGGACTGATGACAGTTGTAGATTGCGAGAAAGATTGTTTTTAAGGCTACAGCAGGATGTGGATCAAATGGAAATTAGGGCAGTGTTTTTGCAAGTGGAACTTAATCCCAAAGTGCAAGGGGATACATCCTGGAAAATCAAATAGGGATATGCGACACATGACTCGGCATAGAGTTGCTGCCTTACAGCGCCAGGGACCTGAGTTAGATCCTGACAACAGGTGTTGTCTGTATGGAGTTGGTACATTCTCCCCATGACCTGCATGGGTTTTCTCTGTTTCCTTCCACACTCCAAAGATGTACAGGTTTCTGGGTTAATTGGCTTGGTATAATTGTAAATTGTCCCTTGTGTGTGTTAGTGGGATAGTGTTAGTGTGCTGGGATCGCTGCTTAGCGTTGACTCGGGAGCTGAAGGGCCTGTTTCTGTGCTGTGTCTCTAAACTAAGCTAAACATATATAGGATGGAATGTTGATGAACAGTGGGACATTCAATTCAAATCCATATTTCCCTACAAATGGCAGCACCAATAGAAGAGATGGTAACGAAGGCATGCTTGCCTAGATAGGACAGAACAGAGAATGTAAACACTGGTTACTTTAGTTTAGTGATACAGAGTGAAAACAGGCCCTTCGGCCCACCAAGTCTGCGTCAACCAACGACCACCCATACGCTAGTTCTATTTTACACATTAGGGTCGATTTATAAAGCCAATTAACTTACAAGCCTGCACATCTTTGGGTTGTGGTAGGAAACCGGTGCAGCCGGGAAAAAAACACATGGTCACAGGGAGAACATACAAACTCCATACAGACATTACCCATAGTCAGAGTCGAAACTGGGACTCTGGTGCTGTAAGGCAGCAACTCTATCACTATGTTGCCCAGACTACACGTGGAGTATTTTGTGCAATTCTGGGCACTACTCCATAGGAAATATGTGGTTGCAAAGAGAGATCAACCAAGATGTTGGATTGGAGGAGTTATGGTGAGAGATTGGATAGGCTGGGCTTATTTTCCCTTGAACAATGGAGGCTTGAATGATCTGATAGAAGTACATGAAGTAATTGGCATTGATAACGTATTTTCGATTGACTCCTCCCATTTCCTCCAAATACAAGGCGTAGCTATGGGTACGCGCATGAGCCCTAGCTATGCCTGCCTCTTTGTAGCGTACGTTGAACAATATTTGTTCGAGGCGTATCAGGACCCTATCCCCAAACTCTACCTCCGCTACATCGACGACTGCATTGGTGCTACCTCCTACACCCATACACAACTCACTGACTTCATCCATTTCACCACTAACTTCCATCCGCCACTCAAATACACCTGGACCATTTCCGACATGTCTACCTGGCATAGATAAGGTAGATCACCAGAATCCAAATCCCATGGTAGACTATCTGAAATTAAGAGGGCATAGTTTAAGGTGAGGGAAATTTGAGGGAAGTCTTTTTAGCATGATTAATATCTAGAACTTTCTGGAGTCGGCTACAATCGCTGCAACTAACACTCATTTGGACAGATATTGGTGAAATAACCCTGCCACGAATAAAGGAATACCCAAAGTTTGAGCACTGCGTGGCATTTGCACTTTTATTTTAACTAAATTCACATTCTTATTTTGGTAGCTTAAAGGTTAAAACTAGTATTGGCAGAATAAACAAAATTATTTGACATTTTTAATAATCAATTGTGCCCAATTATAATATCCTTTTGTTTCCATATTGTCCAATGTTCTTGACTAATGTTGTTTTCCAGTTAATTAAAGTACAAATTCGGGAAGATGTCACGATGGACGCTTCTGTAGCTGTACAAAGTCCAAATGTGATACCAGACACAGAACCTTGGACACCTAACCTACATCATTCAATTATTCCATCAAACTCTCCACCTGCGATACTAAAGATAAAGAGTCGCACTGCACATTTTCCCTCTACAGAAGCTGGGTCTAGCTCGGGTAAGCTAATATTTGTTAATTTATGCTAATATAGGGCAACGCAGTGGCACAGCGGTAGAGTTGCTGCCTTAAAGCGACAGAGACCCGGGTTTGATCCTGACTACGGGTGCTGACTAAAGATGGCGCCTGCCTGTGGTGACATTTTGCCAGCAGCTCAACAGAAGATAATTAATTACAGGTTCTCTCAACTCACCTGGATTAGAGAAACGGCAGTTATCGGCGCCGTAATGGACAAGTTGCTAGTGCACTTGAAAGCACTAGCGATATCGCGATTTGCCGCAGCTGCGGGAGCCCCCGACTGCAAGCGTTCCCTCGATCGCTGGAGAACACCCGACCCGACTGAGGACCACAGGTACTGTACCTGGAAACACCGGGAAGACCTCCGGAGCCGACAGGCAGGATTTTTCCCAGGAACAACGGAACTGGAGCTGCCTTCTGTGAGGGAACCCCCGATCGCAACGGAGCTGGAGCTGCCGTCTGCAAAGGAATCCCCGTTCCAGCGCAGGTTCGCAGAAGCAGCAGGTACAGTAAGTACAGTACCTGGAAACAATGGGGAGGCCTCCATTGTGTCCGGAAACGTTGCCGACGAGCAGGATTTCAGGTCAGACTGAAGCGCACGGGGACATCGACCCCCCTCTCCCTACCATCCTACTGGCCAATGTACAGTTCCTTGAAAATAAAGTGGAGGACTTAAGAGCAAGGTAGACAAAACTAATGTCTAAAAAGTCTGAAGAAGGGTTTCGGCCCGATACATTGCCTATTTCCTTTGCTCCATAGATGCTGCCGCATCCGCTGAGTTTCTCCAGCACTTTTGCCTACCTTCGATTTTCCAGCATCTGCAGTTCCTTCTTGAACGACTAAAGAGCAAGGCTGCTTTACCAAAGAGAGCTAAGGGAATGCTCTGTGTTCTGTTTCACAGAGACATGGCTCACCCCCAGCTCCCCAGACTCAGCGGTCCAGCCTGAAGGTTTCTCCATCAACCGTATGGACCGTACCCTGGCATCTGGGAAAGGGAAAGGGAAAGGAGGGGGCGTCTGCCTCATGGTCAACTCTGCGTGGTGCTCAGACATGGCAGTCCTATCTAACTCCTGCTCTCCACATCTGGAACACCTGGCTGTGAAGTGCCGTCCCTTCTACCTACCGAGGGAATTCACCTCCATCATCCTGACCGGTCCACATCCCTCCCCAGGCAGATGTTCATCTGGCACTGGGGGAGCTGCACGCCGTGGTCAACAAGCACCAGACGGTTTACCCCGAGGCATTCACCACCATTGCCGGGGATTTAAACAAAGCCAACCTTAAAGGGCCTATCCCACTTGGGCGTCATTTGCGCGTCACGCAGGTGGCGCACAAACATTTTGTGAATCCCAAAATCCTGGGGAGCCGCGCGTGACCCACGTCACTGCCTATGCCACCACGCCTCACCACACGTCATGACGCGTAAATGATGTTGCATAAATGATGCGCAAATGACACCCAAGTGGGACAGGTCCTTAAGAAGTCGCTCCCTAACGTCCACCAACATGTCTCCTGCAGCACCAGAGAACCAAACACCCTCGACCGCTGCTACACGACCATCAAAGATGCCTATCGCTCTATCCCTCGCACTCACTTTGGTAAATCCAACCATACTGTGGTGCTGCTTCTTCCTGCCCACAGGCAACAATTGAAGAGGTGAGGACTGTACAGAGCTGGTGGGGGGTGGGGGAGGGGGGGGGGGGGGTCTGTTTGGACTCCAGGCCTGTTTGGAGTCTGTAGACTGGGTAATGTTCAAGGACTCGGCAACAGACCTGAATGAATATGCCACAGATGTTACAGACTTCATAAAGAAATGTGTGGAGGACTGCATCCCTACAAAAACCTTCCGAGTGTTTCCTAACCAGAAGCCTTGGATGAACCATGAGATCCACATTCTTCTGAAGACCAGATCCCAGGCATCAGGTCTGGCCATCCAGAAGTCTATAAGAAGTCCAGATACGACCTTGGTAAGGCCATCAAAAAGGCCAAAAGGGACCTGCTCTAAGCTGGAGGATGAGACAGATGTTCGGCAGCTGTGGTGGGGCCTGAATGCAATGCAAGGCGAAACCAGGAGGCAGATCGAATGTCAGCGAAGCATCACTCCCTGACTAGTCAATACGTTTTACGCACGCTTTGATAGGGAGAACACTAATGTGCCTTCCCGAGCCCCCATTCGCCATGATGGTATTTCAGTCATAGTCACAGAGGCCGACGTCAGAAAATCCTTCAGGGGGGTGAACCTTTGGAAAGCGCCTGGACCTGATGGTATACCTGGTCGCGTTTTAAAAACCTGTGCGGACCAACTGACTGGAGTCTTTACGGACATTTTCAACCTCTCACTTCTGAGGTTCCCACCTGCTTAAAAGGGCATCAATAATACCGGTGCCCAAGAAGAGTAAGGTGACGTGCCTCAATGACTATCGACCAGAGGCACTAACGTCTGTGGTGATGAAGTGCTTTGAGAAGTTGATCATGGTGCATATCAATTCCTACCTCGACAAGAACCTGGACCCACTGCAGTTCGCCCACCGCCACAACAGATCAACGGTGGATGCGATCTCGCTGGCTCTCCTCTCCGCTCTGGACCACTCGGACAACAAAAACTTATATGTCAGGCTGTTATTCATTTACTACAGCTCGGCATTTAATACCATCATCCCCTCCCAGCTGGTTACCAAGCTCTCAGATCTGGGTCTCTGCGCATCCCTCTGCAATTGGATCCTCGACTTCCTCATTCACAGACCACAGTCTGTCCGTATTGGTGGAAATGTGTCATCCTCGATAACAATCAGCACGGGAGCACCTCAAGGCTGCGTGCTTAGCCCCCTGCTGTACTCTATACTCATGACTGCGTAGCCGGTCATAGTGCGAACTCCATCAAGGTCGCCGACGACACCACTGTTGTAGGACCTATCACTAATGGGGATGAGTCAGAGTATAGAAGTGATATCGACCGATTGAACAAATGGTGCCAGCACAATAACCTGGCTCTCAACACCAGCAAAACCAAGGAACAGATTGTGGACTTTGGAAGGGGTGGGATAGGGACCCACAATCCCATTGATATCATTGGGTTGATGGTGGAAAGGGTCAAGAACTTCAAATTCCTGGGCGTGCATATTTCCGAAGATCTCTCCTGGTCCCAGCGCACTGATGCAATTATAAAGAAAGCACATCAGCGCCTCTACTTCCCGAGAAGATTGCGGAGAGTAGGTATGTCAAGGAGAACTCCCTCAAACTTCTACAGGTGCACAGTAGAGAGCATGCTGACCAGTTGCATCGTTGCTTGGTTCGGCAACTTGAACGTCCAGCAGCGGAAAAGACTGCAAAAAGTTGTAAACACTGCCCTGGCCATCACCGGCTCTGACCACCCTACCATCGAGGGGATCTATCGTAGTCGCTGCCTCAAAAAGGCTGCCAACATCATCAAGGACCCACACCATCCTGGCCACACACTCATCTCTCTGCTGCCATCAGCTAGAAGGTACAGGAGCCTGAAATCTGCAACATCCAGGTTCAGGCATAGCTTCCCCACAGCCATCAGACTATTTAACACAACTACAAACAAACTTTGAACTATAACAGCCTATTGCACTTTATCTGTTTATTTATGTGTATATATATATATATATATGGTCTATGGTATATAGACACACTGATCTGTTCTGTATTTATGCCTACAATATTCTGTTGTGCTGCAGCAAGCAAGAATTTCATTGTCCTATCTGGAACACATGACAATAAACTCTCTTGACTTGTACGCTCTCCGCGTTAACGAGTGGGTTTTCTCTGGGTGCTCTGGTTTTCTCTCACTCTCCAAAGACGTACAGGTTTGTAGGTTGACACAAAATGCTGAAGTAACTCAGCGGGACAGGCAGCATCTCTTGAGAGAAGGAATGGGTAACATTTCGGGTCGATACCCTTCTTCAGTCTGAGTTACTCCAGCATTTTGTATCTATATTCAATTTAAACCAACATGTAGGTTTGTAGGTTAATTGGCTTTGGTTAAAAATTGTAAATTGTCCCAAGCATATGTCGGATAGTCCCGGTGTATGAGAATCCCTTGTCGGCACAGACTCGGTGAGCCAAAGGGCCTGTTTCCAAACTGTATCTCTAAATTAAACTATATGTATGTAGTTGCCTGGTCAATATATTATTTATCGATAATTGGAAAACTGTAGCCTAAAATCTGAATGCATGTTTTCCATCACCTGATCTTCCACCATTAATTTTGACACGTAACCAGGTTCACCTGATTAGAAGAGACCATGCAGTGGTAGATAAACTTGTTTTGTTTGCCTCTCTGCGACTTTAGTCATCGGGATATACAGCATTGATTTATGCCATTCTGTACAACTTGCCCATGTCCACCAAGTTGTTGAACTGCCTAATTCGAGTTGACCTGCGCTGGGCCAATATCCCTCTCAGCCTTTCCCAACTGTCCAAATATATTTAAAATGTTGTACCTACAGCTACTTCTTTGCCAGCTCATTCCATTTACCCAACACACTCTGGGAAAATTTGCCCTTTTTAAATCTTTCATCTCTCATCTTAAACCTGTGCCCGAGAGTCTTTGATTCCCCTACTCTGGCAAAAAGGCTCTAGCTCATCACCATATCTATGCCCCCACATGATTTTACAAGTCTCGATAAGGTCACCCCTCAGCCGCCACTGCTCCAGGAGAAAGAAAAAACTTGTAGCCTATCCAGCATTTCCCTATAATCTCAATCCTTCCAGATCTGGTAACATCTTCATACATCTTTTTTGCACTCTTTCCAATTTCATGACATCCTTCCTATAGCAGGGAGACTAGAACAGTCCACAGTACTCCAAATGTGGCCTACCAATACCATGTACTGCTACAACTTGATGTTTAATTACCTCACTGATTAAGAAAGTGTGCCAAATGCTGCCTTCATCACCCTGCCTATCTGTTTTGGTACTTTCATGGTGTAAATCCTTTGGCCTTGTAAGTTAAAAAGATTTAAACACATTTTAATTTCAACACAGAATCATTATTGGAAATTGAAAATGCTGGAGGAGAAACTATACAATGGTTTTTATCATCATTTGCACCTCCCTATGTAAAGGTAAGTTGACCCAAAATAATTCACAATTGTGGATATTAGTGATTTTCTGCATTTTAAAATTTGTACCTGCTTGTAAAACAATGTTGCTAAACCTTGTAAGTTAGCCTTGTTTTCAACCAAGATTCCTATAGCTATTGTGATTTAAAGGACAGTTGCTACCTAATTCACTGACAGTTACAAATAACTTAATTTTCTTTTAGCAAAATTGGACACTGCATCAATAATGATGGTTAGGAAGACAATGAATCCCATAAGAGTCTTGCGTTTATGGGTAGGAAGGAACTGGATGTACTGGTTTATACCGAAGGTAGACACAGAATGCTGGAATAATTTAGCAGGTCGGACAGCATCTCTGGGGGAAAAAATGAATGTGAAGTTTTGGGTAGGAACCCTTCTTCAGACTGCTAATGTAAGTAGTTGCGAATAAGTAATCTAATACAACTAAGTAGCAATCTGAAGAAGGGTACCAACTGGAAATGTCACCTATTCTTGTTCTCTAGTGATGCTGTGTGACCCACTGAGTTGCTCCAGCATTTTGTGCCAAGTTTATGGCACAGAAAGAGACCTTTACTCCAACATGTAAATGCTTGGTGGAAAGGAGCTATGGGTGTCACGGTGGTTCCAAGAGCTCTCCCGAGTTTGCCCTGATTCGAACTCGGAGGTTTACGGTAATGGCCACTCGTCGGTACTCGGGGCTCTCGTGGACATTTTTCATCATGTTGAAAAATCTTCACGAGTCTTCCCTTGCTTACCTGCCATTAGCGAGTCTTCCCGAGTACCTGCCGTTAGCGTTACGAGCCGCTAAGAGACGTCCCCGAGCTCTGACGTTCCCGCTAAATTCATTGTCCGTGCTTACCATGAGTTTGATTTTTTTTTAAACTCGGGAGAGCTCTTTGAATGAACTCGTACCGTGGGACAGGGCTTTTACTGCATTACAATGCCAGAGACCCGGGTTCGATCTTGACTACGGGTGCTTATCTGAACGGAGTTTGTACGTTCTCCCGTGACCTGCAAGGATTGTCTTCTGTTTCCTCCCACACTCCGAAGGCGAACAGGTTTAAGGGTTAATTGACTTGATATAATTGTAAATAGTACCTAGTGTGTGTAATAATAATAATAAATTTTATTTTTGGGCGCCTTTCAGACATCTCAAGGACACCTTACAATGATTAACAGGAATAAAAAACATATAATCAGAATAAAATAAATAATAAAGACATCACAGAAACACAAATTAAAAACAGAATTCAGTCCAAAAACAAAAAATCAAAAACACAATGTGAAGAGAGAGCAGCGGCAGCTAAAGCGCGCCAGCGTCCACTCTCCCTTCACGACAGCCATCTTGGACAAAGACTTAACAGGATTACGTACAGACAAAAAATCATCCCCCCACAATGGATACCACTGTGGGGGAAGGCACAATGTCCAGTCCCCAACCCGAAGTTCACCCAAAGTCAGGCCTATTGAGGCCACCGCAGTTGCCTCTACGGAGGCCCGATGTTCCTGGCCGTTCTCACCGGGTGGTGATTGCCCCGGCGTCGGGAGAGTCCACTCAGCGGCTGGGCCACCTGGAACGGCCACTTCCTGACTGAGGACCGCGGCTTCCGAAGCCGACAGGGCCGCGCCGGTTTGGAGCTCCCAGGCTCCCGATGTTGAAATCGGCGCCGCCCGCTCCGCTCCGCAGACCCACAGCCCGGAGGTGTTGAACTCGGCGGTCACAGCTCACCGGAGCTCCAGCGCGTCGATCCAGCGCGGCGACCCAGGCAAGGCATCGCCCGCTGCGCTCC
The DNA here is from genome assembly GCF_010909765.2 of Amblyraja radiata. NCBI lineage: Eukaryota > Metazoa > Chordata > Chondrichthyes > Rajiformes > Rajidae > Amblyraja > Amblyraja radiata. Next base: position 51,681,225 of record NC_045959.1, on the reverse strand, counting down.
ACGATAGCGCTCCAGCGCTGTGCCGCCACCGAGGCCGAGGTGCTGGGTGGTCCCCGCCAGGAAACGGCGCTCCAAGCCCGCTGGTAGGCCACGAGGACGGGTCGACGGGCAGCCCGGAGAAAAAGCTGCCTCACCGACCAGGTAGGGACCTAGAAACAAAATTGCCCCCTACCCCCCACATTTAAAAGTCCATTTCTCCAAACGGACGAGACACAGGACTAACTAAAAACTTTAAGAAAGCGAATTAAACGGACGGCTGCTGGTTAGCAGCCATTCCCCAAGATGGTGTTAGTGTGTGGGGTTCGGTGGGCCGAAGGGCCTGATTCTGCACTATCTCTAAACTAAACTAAATTGACTTATCTTCCAAGTCTTTAGCCCTGTAGGTTATTGTAAGTAGATTTATAGGAAAACAATATGATAGTGGCTGAGTAAATCCCTGTGCTTAAATTCCAAAAAGTGTTGTGGCATCTTTTATTTCCATCTGTAATGGATTTAAACTCCTTGCCTTTATCTTTTTCCTTTGACTTTAACCTGCCCTGACTCGCAGCCTATTACAAATCCATGTTACATCCTTCATTGTTGTCCTTGGCTTTTCTTCATTCCTCTCTCTCCTTCCTTGATAGTGACCTTCAGTTGTATTGTGGAATTTGTGGTCTATATTCTTTTAGAAAAATCATCTAAAGACTTCTTATTTTTAATAATCTGTTCTGCCCTCCATCCAATTCTAACTTGCTGTAAACTTTTAGTGAATCAGGTAGCATCCGTGAAGAGAATTGACCTTAATGTTTCAGCTCTGTAATGTTACATTAGTTTCTTTCCTGATCTGAGTACTTCTAGCATTTTTTATTTTATCATGAATTACTTTGTATACAGCTGCTGCTTTCTGTAATGATGTATTGTAATGAACTGCTGTAACTCAGTGAGCTGCACAGATGTCTGCAGTTATTTTATTTTTAAAGTTTGTATTGATACTGGCAAATATTTCTCTATAAGACTTTGTTCTATCCAACAGTGGGTAGATGATAGTGGAGACGTATACAGAGCAACCTACTCAGCCTTCCGATGGTCTAGAGTGTCTGGTACATTGCAGGGGCACACCAATGAAGAGGTAAGAACCTATTTTCATGCTAATGGATTTCTCTGATCATTGGACGGCACGGTGGTACATTGGTAGACCTGTAGTCTTAAAGTGCCGGAGACCTGGGTTCGATCCTGACATCAGGTGCTATATGGACGGAGTTTGTTCGTTCTCTCAGTGACTGTGTGGGTTTTGCCTGGATGCTCTGGGTTCTTCCCACACTCCAAAGATGTATAGGTTTGTCGGCCAATTTGGCTTCCGTTAAAAAAATTGTAATTTGTCCCTAGTTTGTAGGATAGTACTAGTGTACCGGGATCCCTGGTTGGTACGGACTCAGTGGGCCGAAGGGCCCGTTTCCACGCTGTATAACCAAACGAGATGCTTCTGATTACATTCATGATATACTGTAGTGAATAAAGTTATATAAATGTTTTCAAATATAATTCCTGCAAATTTGTTTTGGGGTGATAGATATAGAAACACCAGTTTTTGAGAAGCAAAAATGTAGGAGGAGAAATAGCTGTGAGGTGGGGCACAGTGGAGAGAAGGGATTAGTGGCAGTGTGGGGGGTGAGGGGGGGTTATTACAGGACTAACAACCCCATCCTCCGCCTCCCCTTTTTCTCCATTACTCACCTTTGTCCCTCCATCTCCAATATTCCTTCCTCTGGCTTCACAATTCTCAACTCTTCAATCCTGTTTCACACCACCTGCTTTGTCTGGCCTTTCTTACAACCATCTGCACATCAAAACCCCCCTTGCTTTTGTCAACTTATTACCTACCATGTTTTGTCTTCTCTTCCAGCTTTCTAATCCCCCTCCCTCCCCAAATCAATCTGAAGAAGTGTCCCAACCCAAAAGGTTGTCCATCCATTTTCCCCAGACATACTCCCTGAGCCCTTGAGCTATTCCAGCACTTTGTGTCCTTCCCTATAAGTATGTCCTGCCATTATACAGGCAAGTAACCGTCAAGTCTTCATATCCACATCTACCTCTACTGTTATCTAGAGATTCCGGGATGTACACAAGCCTTATTAATTATTTCAAAGTGTTCGATCTCATGCCTTTTGGAGAAAAATCCTTCCACCACAACTTTGCCCACTGCATTCATTCAGCACTAGCCTTGATTACTTTCCTCCCCATCAACAGCACCACTAATTTTATTGCCATCTGTCAGCTTACAAATCATTTGTCCTTCATTCATCTCCAAATCTATAATATACTTAAACTGCCAAAATACACCAGGGTTACAGGCTTCCAATCATGTACTGTCTTTTTGTCTTTCTGCTAACTGGATGGCACGCAACAAAAGTTTATTTTTGTACCTCAGTACACATAACAATAAACTAAACTGCAAACCAATCATAAAATCAACTCTTCATCATTCGTTGTTACCATGTTACCACTTTACAAATGCAATTTCTGACCCAATTTGCCAACCTGCCCTTATGGACTATTTTTCCAGTTGGGATCTTGTCAAAGGCATTGCTGAAGTCCACATAGACTACAACTGCATTGCCCTCCTCAATATAGGACAGTGCATTTGATGGGTCTGTGAATTTCAAGAAGGCATCTGCCAAAGTCCCCTGCAAGAAACTGCTTCAGATCTTCAACGCCATTCAGAAAAGGGTTGCAATCGAATTCCATTCTGTTTCACAACATTTCTGAATGGCTAAAACTCAAACGAGTAGAATTATTAATTATTAGCTACTGCGCTTAATGAAATTATTTTATATGATCTCTTCTAGTTGCCTGTCTATTTTATGCCTCGAGATAAGGGGGACTATGCTCAGTTTTGGGATCTGGAATATCGTCTGGTTGCAGAGCCACATATGAAGGACAAGGTTCAGTTTCAACTTCATGGTGTGGTAAGTGAAAATCATAGCCTCTACTTAATCTTATCTAACTTTAATACAAATATATATATTGTATAATCAGTGAGTGCTTTGACTGAGCAACAGATCTATTGGGCAGGTGAGTGGGTAATTTTGCAGTGTGGAAATTAACATAGATTATAAGAGAGATGTGAAAGAGAGATTGAGGCAGGTGCTATTGCAATGTTTAAGAAACATTTGGACAGGTACATGGGTTTAGAGGGATATGGACCAAATGCAGGCAGGTGGGACTAGTGTAGATGGGACATTTTGGCTGATGTGGGCAATTTGGGCTGATTTGTGGCCAATTCCACACTGCAAGACTATGAATATGATACTCCATAGGGAATTTAGGGCTTTGGGTAGGAAGTTGTAAAGCAGGCCCTCTAGGGTTGTAATCTCAGATTGCTCTCTGTAACATTGTAGTAAGTACAGAAATAGTAAGATAGGACCGATGAATGCATTGGCTAAAAAGCTGGCGCAGGAGGGAGGGCTAGCACGTGTATGGTTTGTGAGGGTCTCTTCTGGGATGGGGGGGGGGGGGGGGGGGGGTCAGGGAAGGGTGAGGTATACAAGAAAGATCTGTTACACCAAAATGAAGGGAGACAATTCTCCTTGCAGGGAGATTTGCTACTGCTCTTTGGGAGGGTTTAAACTAATGAATCATAGAGGTGGAAGCCAAAGTGATAGCCTCTCCATCTGTTGCGCTAACAAAGTAGAACTGTCACGTGTAGTGGGATGAACAGGCAGAGACAGGAGGGTAATTTAATTTGGACAATTGTGAGATAATGCATCTGCGAAGTGAAATACTGGTAGTACATAATCGTACAGCGTGGAATCGGGCTCTTTGGTCCAACTTGTCCACGCTGACCAAGATGTCTTCCTGAGCTAGTTCCACTTGCCTGGAATGGGCTTGTATCCCTCTAAACATTTCCTGTGCACGAACCTGTCCAAATGTATTTAAAGCAGTGAAATTGGACCCGTCTCTACCACCATCTGCCAGCTCCTTCCATATACCCCGATCTTGTTAAATGTTGTGTTCATTTAACAACCCACCATGCATTTATTAGTACCTGTCTCAGTTAAATTCTATCAGTCATTGAGCGTGATTAAAGTTGGATGAAGAGGAATGGAAAAGCTGTAATTTTTATTTATCGATGCGATTGTGGGTACAATTTCCTGGTTCATTGCAAACACTCGAGTAATAATCACTTTTTTTAAGGGAACAAAAGCCAAAGTGAGCTCCAAGGAAACTGATTCAGCCACGGAACTGGTAAAAACTGAAGTGGCAGTGAAACCAAGAAAGTCAGAAAGAATAACCAAAACTGGGTCAGTACGAAAATGTTTGTAAGTTATTAACTTGGGGTCGGACTTTGGTCTCATTCAAGTTATTTCTCTGTGCAGTATTACAAACATGGTATTCTCGGCTGCAATATTCAGGTTTGTTTCTTCATGCCAGATGCACCAAGTGAAGTTGACTCAATGTGAAACACTTGTTTATTGTGAACACTACTGTCTACAATCATGGGCCTCCTCCATTGCCCAAGTGATGCCACACTAACTTGAGCAACAGCATCTTGTATTCCGCTGGGTGGCTTTTATCCAATGGTATGAACATTGAATTATCCAACTTTAGTTAAGTCCTCCTATCCATTATTGCCCTCCTCCCTTTCCTTTGCACCCCGCGTACCCATTTCTCCCACTGAACCACCCACGTCCAAGCAATTAATAGATATTAGGAGCAGCTATGGTCCCAGTACTGCCACTGCACTTGGCTCCACATGGTGATCAACCATTCCCTTCTGCTGTTTCTTTGCATGCAGTTATCAATCCATGCTTTTTATTCCTCAGCTTCCATCTTCATAAACTTATTAAATGCCATTTTGAAAGTAAGAATTTGAGAATTGAAAATTAATTAGTACACATGCTTCTTAATCATCAAACGCACTTCCGAACCTTTGGGTGAAGACATTCTAGTTTTTAATTTGACAAATATTTTAAATTGTGGTGAAATTTTAGAGATTGATAAATGATGCTTCTAAGGCAGATAAATGATGAGCTGTTTAGAGATACAAATTTTGAATTATCCCTCTCTCTGTTAAAAAGATTGTACGATATTCACACATATCCTGACTAACTGTAGCAGGCACTGCGCTCTCCTGTGAAGAGGATGAAACCAAGTCTTTTAATATCAGTGAAGCAGGACGAATCCTGGGGCCCTATTGCAATCTGCTGCTTTGTTGATGTCCATTGTGTAACATTTGGCCAAAATAAATCAAGATTTCATAGGTTATAGGTTTTTAGAATCTCAGTATTATTGCAGGACAGGTGGAGGTTGTTCACTGTTGTCTGTGGGTGCTTTTGTTGAGCAATCCATTCTGTTTATTTTCCTGCCGAATACTTCGTAGATCTTTTTATCTTTAAATATATCTAATTTATTTTTGAATGTAAAGATTAAAATTGCATCCATCGATTGCCACTCCTGCCATTCAGCGCTCCGTGGATTTGTCCCTTCTACTGTCGCACCGCGAGACGGTCTGCGCCTTCCTGTGCCATCGCGTCTTTACTGCAGCTGCGGGAGGCTCTGGATGGCCCGGCCCAGCCCGGCCCGTCCCAGCCCAGCCAGCGCGGAGTCGGAGATGGCGCCGATGTTGCCAAATGGAAAGTGGAGACTCCTGGCGGAGGAGAGCGACCAGCGAAGCGACTAGCGCCCGCTGTGTGTCCCCATCGCACCCCCAACTCCTTCCCCTCTGGTCCCCCTCGCTGGCTCCTGCCCCCCTCCCCCGTAATGCCGCACTCTCCCCCATGGCTCTTACCCCGTCTTTTATCCGAGCACTCTCCCTCCCTCCCAACCTAATCCCCCGCCCCCACAACCTAATCCCCCGCCCCCACAACCCAATCCCCCCCCCCCCACAACCCAACCACCCCTCCCCCACACCCCTCCCTTCCACACACCCCTCACAACCCTCCCCCTGCCCACACACACCCCTCTCCCACACACCCCTCCCCCCACAACCCACCAACAGACCCCCCCCCCCCACAACCCCCCTCCCCCCCCCACACAACTCTCCAATTATAGGCAAGCCAATTGTTTTATAATTCAATTAAATCTTACTGTACTTCATGTTTCCTTTTACGAAACCCATCCTATCTTCCCCCCGCCTGGTCCAATCCCTCCCTACCTATGTCCAGGACACCTCACACGCTCTTCGTCTCTTCAATGATTTCCGTTTTCCAGGCCCTCACTCCCTCATCTTTACTATGAATGTCCAGTCACTTCACATCATCCCCCACCAGGAAGGTGTTAAAGCACTCTGTTTCTTCCTCGACCGCAGGACCATCAATAACTTCTCCTTTGACTCCGCCCACTTCCTCTAAAACCAAGGCGTAGCTATGGGCAATCGCATGGGCCCCAGCTATGCCAGCGCTTTGTAGGGTACGTTGAACGATCACTGTTCCAGGTGTACACTGGCCCTATCCCCAAACTCTACCTCCGCAACATTGATAACTGCGTCAGTGCTACCTCCTGCACCCATGTAGAACTCACTGACTTCACGATTAATTTCCATCCTACACTCAAATTCACGAGTGCAGGATGGAATCCCTGACATTTCCCCACTGTTTCTAGATCTCACCATCCACCATAGGAGACAGACTATTGACCGACATCTACTACAAACCCACTGACTCCCATAGCTATATAGACGACACTTCTTCCCACCCTGCATCCCGTATAGACTCTATCCCCTACTCCCAATTCCTCCATCTACGCCGCATCTGCACCCAGGATGAGGTTTTCCATACCAGGTCATCGGAGATGTCATTCTTTAGGAAACGACAGTTCCCCTCTTCCATTATAGATGGGGTTCTCACTAGGGTCTCCTCTATATCCCACAGCTCTGCTCTTTCTCCCCCTCCCCCCATTCATAACAAGGACAGAGTCCCCCTTGTCCTCACTTTCCACCCCATCAGCCGTTCCATACAGCATATAATCCTCCAACATTTTCACCACCTCCAATGGGATCCCATTACTGGCCACATCTTCTCATCTCTACCCCTTTCTGGTTTCCGCAGAGATCGTTCCCTCCGCAACTCCCTGGTCAACTCGTCCCTTCCCACCCAAACCATCCCCTCCCCAGGTAATTTCCCCTCCAACCGCAGGATATGCAACACCTGTCCATTTACCTCCCCCCTCAACTCCATCCACAGTCTTTCCAGGTGCAGCAGAGGTTCACTTGCACTTCCTCCAACCTCATCTACAGGTGTCAACCCCTGTATATTGGCGAGGCCAAGCGCAGGCTCGGCGATTGTTTCGCTCAGCCTTAACCTACCTGATTTCCCAGTTGCTCAGCACTTTAACTCCCCCTCCCATTTCCAAGCTGACTTTTCTGTCCTGGGCCTCCTCCATTGTCATGATGAGGCCCAGTGCAAATTGGAGGAACAGTACCTCATATTTCGCTTGGTTAGCTTACACCCCAGCGGTATGAACATTGACTTCTCTAACTTCAATAGCCCTTGCTTTCCCTCTTTTTCCATCCCCTCCCCCTTCCCAGTTCTCCCACCAATCTTACTGTCTCTGACTACATTTTATCTCTATCCCGCCCACTCCCCTGACATTAGTCTGAAGAAGGGTCTCGACCCGAAACATCATCCATTCCTTCTCTCCAGAGATGCTGCCTGTCCCGCTGAGTTACTCCAGCATTTTGTGTCTACTGTCTATTTCATTCCAATCCAATTATAGTGGAGTTGGGATATGCGGAGAAGGCAGAAACGGGGTACTAATTGTGGATGATCAGCCATGATCACATTGAATGGCGGTGCTGGCTCGAAGGGCCGAATGGCCTACTCCTGCACCTATTGTCTATAATCTGGAATGATTTTTTTGCTGATCACAACTGTGTTCCATATTTAAGCCAATTATTTTTCAACCAATGCTGTTTTATTCCTTGAATTTCTGTTTCGAAAATAGTCTTTATAAGGAAGTCCATTCAAATTGCATCTACACTGTTACCACAATTTTTGACTTTGCTTGAATCTGAATTCTGTCAAAATGCCATAATTTTTACATTAATTGAGAGAAAATGCATTGCCTGTGCAGGACTTTGTAGTTCTGTTTTATTGTTGCTCTGAAAATTATGTTTGAAGATGAATGCATTGCTAAAGCCTAACTGTATGTGAATAATGTAATAAATTATTAATCTGTTGTATTCAGCCGAGAGTTTCCAAACAAGGGTGTATATGCTCCTGAGGATTCATACTCGTTCCCTGCAATTCCTGTTTGGCAATCAGGCACGATAAAGGTTCATTTACGCAATAGTAGTTGTGTTGCACATTCGGTGAGTGTTTTCTACTGTAAATTTAAACATAGTACAAAAATAAGATTGCACAATTCATTCTTGTAAACATTTAGATTTTGAAAAGCAAATCTCGATTCTATATTTTCCAAGTTTGTAAAACGGGTTTGCAACATACAGAGACAAACATAATGTTTATTCACTTGAGTAACTACCATAAGAATATGTAGAAACAAGGAACTGCAGATGCTGGTTAACAGATTAATATAATGCTGCAGTCTGGAGAAGCGTCCTGAACCAAAACGTCGCCTAATCTGTATTCGTCAGAGATGCTGCCTGACCCACTAACTGACTCAAGCATTGACTTTTATTTAACCATATGAATAATTCATTACATGACACCCTAAAGTACTGGAAGTTCCCAGTCATCTCATGTTGGCATCTTCCTGCAGAGAGTGAAGTGTGTTGGCCAGCTACAGTATGTCATTGTGTGTTTTGCTGAGTGGATAGCATAGTGCTTGGCTTACGGTTTAAAATAGCGTCATGATGTGAGCATGTTGATGATTGGACTGCAGCAACATCCAATCCCTTAGCCTACACACTGGGCTAACCAAACTCTCATGTCAAGTACTGACTCATCTGCTATTTTAGAATTTCTCAGTGGAGCCTAGGTAAACTTTGTGCAGTGGATAAACGGAAATGCTAGATGAAGATTGACTCCATTTTAAAAAAAAATCATTTTTGGAATTGAGATATTGCTGACAAAGCCGATCTCTCACAGCATGGTAACCCTCGCCCTTTGAATTGCTGCCATCTGCCAAATGATGAATGAGGAGATCTAAGATTTGAACGAAACGTTACAGGAATGGTGATATGTTTCCACTTCAAATTATACGCAACTTCCCAAACATTCCCAAACACCTGCTGCTTGTTGAGGTCATGGAGGTTAGGATGTTTTGCTGATTATATATCCACACATGTTGCTGAAGTGCATGCTGTAGATGGTGTGCCTTGCAGTCATGGTGTTCAAGTGTACAAGAGGGTTTTCATGCAGGTTGGTGGATCGGTGATGATCACGTGGCCTGTCTTTTCTGTTCCTTCCAGATGAGGAGGAATTGCTCTAGCCAGAGGGTGGTGAATCTGTGGAATTCATTGCCGCAGCTGTGGAGACACGACTTGTGGGATTTTTAAAGCAGAGATTGGTGGATTCTTGATTAGTAAGGGTGTCTTTGACCCCTTAAGGGGAGAAGACCGGAGAATGGGGTTGAGAGGGACAGATCAATCAGCTACGTTTGAATGGTTGAGTAGACTTGATGGGCTGAATGGCCTAATTCTGCTCCTATAACTTATGTTATCAAACTTTATGGATCTTACGAGAACTCATTCTTTCTAAACATTGACTGATTTATTTTGGTGTTGAAACAGTCTTCACTCTATTCAATTGTTCCATCCCTCTATAGAGAATTCCAAAGAAGTAGAATCTTCTGCACAAAGACACAACTTCCTTTGTCAGTAATAAATGTCCAACCCCCAATTCTAGAATAAATACAAAGTGCTGGAAATATTGGTCAGGCCGCAACAATGGAAAGAAACAGTTCACATTTCAGCTTCTTGACTGATTCTACACCACAGAACGGAATAACAAATTAATATACATCATCAAAAGTTAATGGGAACTTGGAATATTTTAAAATCTTGATGAAAATTGCATGTATTTAAATCACTTTGGAAGCTAAGTACAAGTAAGCTGTGTTTAGAAACATAGAAATTAGGTGCAGGAGTAGGCCATTCGGCCCTTCGAGCCTGCACCGCCATTCAATATGATCATGGCTGATCATCCAACTCAGTATCCCGTACCTGCCTTCTCTCCATACCCTCTGATCCCCTTAGCCACAAGGGCCACATCTAACTCCCTCTTAAATATAGCCAATGAACTGGCCTCGACTACCCTCTGTGGCAGGGAGTTCCAGAGATTCACCACTCTCTGTGTGAAAAAAGTTCTTCTCATCTCGGTTTTAAAGGATTTCCCCCTTATCCTTAAGCTGTGACCCCTTGTCCTGGACTTCCCCAACATCGGGAGCAATCTTCCTGCATCTAGCCTGTCCAACCCCTTAAGAATTTTGTAAGTTTCTATAAGATCCCCTCTCAATCTCCTAAATTCTAGAGAGTATAAACCAAGTCTATCCAGTCTTTCTTCATAAGACAGTCCTGACATCCCAGGAATCAGTCTGGTGAACCTTCTCTGCACTCCCTCTATGGCAATAATGTCCTTCCTCAGATTTGGAGACCAAAACTGTACGCAATACTCCAGGTGTGGTCTCACCAAGACCCTGTACAACTGCAGTAGAACCTCCCTGCTCCTATACTCAAATCCTTTTGCTATGAAAAAATTTGTCATAGAAAATTATTGTTGAAGGAATCCAGAGTATTTCTTGGAGGTAATCTCCAAAGCAGCTGGTGCTGTGACATGATTAATCTTTTTAAGACTAGAACTTGTATGGTCTATATTAGCAACATAGAAAGAGTCATGGAAGTATTGGGGTAAGAGGGTAGAGTTTGACAGGATTAGCATATGATTATGGTGTTAGACAAAGAAGGGAAATAAGGTATAAAGATGAGGTTCTGCGTTCCTAATATTTGCCCATAGCTTCCATTGAGTTATAATGCAGGCCAAGGACCTGCATCGTTGGTCCTTATTGATTGGTTATAAACTTTTATTTACATTTTGTTTCAAAAAGCATCTTGATCAGAATTTTGCATGATGCATTACATTATTGAGAATAGTTGAAAATTACAATTAAATCAAGAAATACATTTAGCCTAGCTTTCTTTCCTGCACATAAGTGATCTAAAATGGAAGAACAAATGACATGAGAAACTGTAAATGCTGGGATAATTTGCAGTGATGCATGTGCATTTGATTTGCATTTGTGCTTCACGCCAACAACTAAAACATTGTTTAAAAGCTTTTCAGATTAAGTTTGTTTCCTTTGCTGCCTATTATTAGATGAAACTATAATTTTAAAGCAAATGTTTGTATTGAGCATGTTGGTATTTGCCTGCAGCTATGTAATGATTTTGGTGTTAATTTGCAGCTGCAGTTTGTAAACCCCAGAGAGCCATTTTATATCAAGCATTCCAATTATTCATTGCGGTGAGTGACCAATACAAAACACAATACAATAATGACACATACTTGAGGCAAATAAATTTAAAAGCTTCCATTTGCACTGCTGCACAGAAGATTTGGGTTATTTTCCTGTTTTTACCGCTTAGGCTAAGTCTTCACGCTTTCACTACAGAACCAAATGCATCTTTCAGTGTGCAAGAAAACTGAATACAAAGAACGTGCACATCTATGATAATTCCTCCTTCACATGCACCATTGATTAAAGCCGATGGACAAAATGGCCTCCAAGACTGAGAAAATTAAATTTGAGTAGGTCATAGAACTGGACTGTGTGGAAACAGGCACCTTGGCCCAACTCGTCTATGCTGACCAAGTTACCTAACTAAATCCCATTTGCCTGCATCTGGCCCATATTCTTGAATCTTTCCTATCCATATACCTGTCCAAGTGTCCATTAAATGTTGTAATTGCACATCCCTCTTCTTCTGGCAGCTTATTCCATATATACACATACATTTGTGTGTAAAATGTTGCCCCTCAAGTTCCCTTTAAATCATTCCACTCTCACCTTAAACCTATGCACTCTGGTTTTAGACTGCCCTACCCTGGGGAAAAGACTGGCTATTCACCTTATCCCTCATAATTAAAAAACCCTTTATTAGGTCACCCACACGGTCTCCTATGCTCCAGGGATACCCAGCCTCTCTTTGCAGCTCAAACCTTCCAGACCCAATACCAATCTTCTTAGCAGCCCTTCTGGTTTAATTACATCCTTCCCATAGCAGGCGACCAGAGGTGCTCACGATATCCATATGTCACCTTACCAATGTCTTGTACATGACATCTCAACTCCTGTTCTCCATACCCTTACCAATGAAGTCAAGCATGCCAAATGCCACCTTTTCCACCCTGTCCACCTGTGTCACCACTTTCATGGAACTGTGTGCCTGCACGCCAGTGACTGAATGGCCAAAAGGAGTGTAGAGGAAGCATTGCTCTAATATTTTGAGTTTGACTGCAAACACTAATCAAAACAATTATTTTCATGAAATCAATTCTATAACATGTTTTTATTGCCTTTCTTTGGGACATGATTTCTGAAGTAACAAGCATTAACAAATCAGATTGAGATTACCAAATAACACGGATAAATTTATCATCTTCCTAATAAGAGTGTTTGCCTGTAAAGGAATTGGGCACTTCCAAATGGTTTAATTGTGAAGTGATTTGAAATACTTTGTGGATGTGTAAAGCAAATGTTTATTCTATTATTTTTCATGTTTGGAAGTTGATTAAGAATGTAATCGCAAGATAAATTTGCCTTCAGGTGACTATCATAGGGCGATAGTGTTCTCTGACAGATAGGCCCATTCCTTCTCCTCAGAGATGCTGCCAGTCCTACTGAGTTACTCCAGCATTTTGTGTCTATCTTCGGTGTAGACCAGCATCTGCAGTTCCTTCCTACGCATTGTTCTCTGACAGTTCAATTTCATTTTATCACTAATTTGCTCATGTGGCATTTGTGATGAGAAACAATCTAAAGGGTTCCTTTCACCTGTTTATTACAGTATCAGAGGCCCTTCAATCCATGAGGTACAAGCTAGCTTCTAACAAAGCAGCCCCATCTTTGCCTTGTAGAGACAAAGAACTGCAGATGCTCATTTGCACAACGGGACACAAAGTGCAAGAGTAACTCAGCATTTTTCTTTTTTCTTGACGGGGCTTCTAGGCATGAACCTCCAAAGTTTTTTGTTTCTCCATCGTCCCTGGCTTTCTACCACAGAACAATACACAATTAAACTCTTGCAGTAGTATTTCTAAACCAAATGGTTCTCGTTGTTTCCAAGACTTCTCATGTTTGTAAGGACATACAGAATGGGTTTCAGTGATAATTAAAAGGCTGTATGTCACTCAACCCCTGCTTTCACTGTCCGATAAATAACCATCTCTCTCTCTCTCTTCCTGCCTGTCTATCTCTTTTTCTGCACCCCTCTGCCTCTTTCGTTGCCCATTCATGTTCTCGTGAGATGCTGCATGACCCAACTCCAGCACTCTTTCTTATCTCTCTCCCTCTCCCTCTCCTTCTCCCTCTCCAATTTCAATTTCAATTTAAAAACTTTATTGGCATGATAAAAAAACATTGTTATATTGCCAAAGTATAAAACATGACATACATATTTGAAATGCATAAGTATAAATACAAGTATACAGTGCATGGATAGATATGTCCCTTTACATGAACTTGCAATAGGCCTATAGCCCTTTATTGATTGCTACACGTTCTTGCCTCTCTCTCTCTCTCTCTCTCTCTCTCCCTCTCTCTCGCCCTCTCTCTCGCCCTCTCCCTCTCCCTCTCCCTCTCCCCCTCCCCCTCCCCCTCCCCCTCCCCCTCCCCCTCCCCCTCCCCCTCTCTCTCTCTCTCTCTCTCTCTCTCTGTCTGTGTCTGTCTCTCTCTCTCTCTCTCCCTCTTTGGGAGTAGATCTAGGGATATTGTATTTGTCTGAAAGTTGGCACAAAGTACTTTGCTGCTTGTTCCTTTCATATGACTTCGTGTTTCTCCTGTCCAGTGCTCAACACTACATCAATCTGCCTGTCCAGTTCAAACCAGAGTGCGAGGGAAGATTCGAGGCATTGCTCGTGGTACAAACAGACACGTGTGGAAGTATCCCTATTCGACTTGTTGGTGAAGCTATTGCAAAAGTTTTCACGAAATAGAGCTGCTTTATCAACGGAAGTACCCGATTACAGAACTAACCTCACTAGCAAAATGTAGAAATCTTGTAACAATTTGAAAAAGCACCTTTTCTGTACGTTTTAATATTGGAATTTGTAAATTTAAGCTATTTATACACTGCTGCCATTTTGGTTCAACAACTCCACTGTGACGTTTGAAAAGGAGAAAAATATTTTGGTAAACATTTGTACCATACTAAATAGAAACCCAGCGTATTGTGGCAGGGCTATACTGATTCTGCCCTTTCCTTCAGTATTGTATAACTAATCACTTTGCACAAGCTTTATTTTTGTGGCTGGTTTTATATTTTGATGTATATTTGAAATAAAGTTAGTATTGTATATAGACCTGCATTTTTTAGATGTTCGTGTTTTAATAGTTGAAGTGTGTAATCCAATAGAATTAATAGTTTGCAGTTGCACATTACTTTTTTTTTTTAATTGAATGCTGCACAAATACTTTGCATTGTTCATGAATGAGCCTTTGTTGATGGGTCGATCAAACACGTAAAGATTTATAATACTTTGATGTTCCAGAATTCGGCCATGTAGTCTGTCCTTTCGCACCCTGTCCCGCCCATTATCAACAGCCACTCAAACACCCAGTTACTGAGGGTCTGTGCCCACTTGTGCTGTCACCCATTCCAATTGTAACCCACTTCAAAGTTTAGTTCTTGGCACAGCTAGTGGAAAGATCAGGCAGGCATCCAGTTGCTCACTGGAAAGCCCAGTGCAAAGATGTGAATAACAATCAGAAATCATTGATACCTTGCACTCGATTTAAGTATAACTGGAAAATGTACCTGCCCGACTTATTTGTGACATTGAAAGACACAAGGCCATCAGAGACGAGAGATTTAAAAATAAGCTGTCAAATCTTGTATTCCTGACCAATTTAGAAATGTATGCTGCCCATCATCTGGATTATTGCCTTCTGTTTCTCCTGACTACTGGACATGTTACTCAAGTTAAGTACAAGATACAAAATAAAAGATACATTTATTTGTCACATGTGCCAGTTGGCACAGTGGAATGTGATCACCATACAGCCATACAATAAAAATAAAGAACACAACACACGATAGAGTTCAACGTAAAACATCCCCCCACAGCAGAATCAAAAGTTTCCCACTGTGAGGGAAGGCACCAAAGTCAGTCTCAAAGCCGCACAGGCACGCTCGCCGCGATGTTGGAACTCCGACGTCGGGACTGGAGGCCAACCTCAACGGCTTGGACATCCGAATCGGCCACTTCCTACCAGAGTCCGCGGCCGGTTCGGAGTGAGTTCCAGTGAGCAACAGGATGCCTGCCTGATCTTTCCACTAGCTGTGCCAAAGTGAATCCATACCTATACAAATTGGGTACAGACAACACTGATGCAGCCCAAAAAATAGGTGCAATGCATTTGGATTTCCAGTACTCCTTTGTACCTGCTTTCCAAGAGACCCTTGAGATATTCTGAAAACTGAACTGGTGTTCTACCACAAAGATTCTGTTGGCAAATCGACCACGTATGTTGTACGAGTCACGCTAACAAGAAAATCTTTGGGTTTGTTCCCTTATCCAAACTCCGAGAACTAATCCTGGCAAAGGAAATAGTAACCACCATTCCACATTTCTACCCAAAGCCCTTTCACCTGGAAAGTTACGCTCAGTCCACCTCTGTCCACGGGATTTCCATTTCAACTCTCATTCCCATACTCCCCTTTCAGTCCTGGGCTTCCTCCATTGCTGGCCTGAGGCCACATGCAAATTAGTGGAACAGCACCTCATACTTTGCTTGGGTATCTTACATCCCAGCTGTATACATTTTAAATTCTTTAATTTTTCCCGATTTGCCTTTTTCCTCCTTCCTCCTCCCTAGTTGTTTAACCAGTTCCACAGTTCTCCACATTGTTGCTCTTCAGATCACACCTTCACGAGCCAACAATGGAACTACCTGGCAAGGTGCTGCCCGAGGACATTTGTGACTGGCCCTGGTCTTTTCTTTTCTCACACCCCCCCACCCCGCTTCCAGTCTGAAGAAGGATCCCGACCCCAAATGTCAATCCTTTTTCAGCATGTGTAATACCTGTATATGCAAAAAGAATGTCATTGTGCCAAAGAAATCACCATTGAACCATTTTCCAGAATTGCTGTTGACCCACTGGATTACTCCGGCACTTTGTGTCTATCATGTGCAGAATGTAATTCTTATTTAAAATGCAGCCGATGGTTAACATTCTGTCAGTGCTTGCTGACCATACAGGACTGATTATGCTTCAAAGAGCTGCCAGAGTCGGAAACTTTCACCGAGCTGTGCCTTTGGTTTGGTGGGTCAATTGGCTGTTGCAAATTTTCCAAAGTACAGGTAGGCGGTGAGAGAACAGGAAAAGGAGGGGTAGGAAAATTGGGCATTTGAACCGGAAAGATTGCCGAGAAATAATTTAGGGAATGGGGTTGCTCTGAGGCCTGGTGTCATCTCTAGGTATAATCTGAGAAATTTCTCAGATTCATATTTATATGAATGGTAATCTCAGGGCAAAATGTGTCCTACACAAATGTAATAGCTATAAATATTTAGCAGGCCAGGTCAGAAAGGTTATGCATCTATTAAATTTCTATAGATGCCATTCCTGGCAATATTTTTTAGAGTTATAAAGTCACACAGCATGGAAACAGGCTCTTCAGCCCAACTCGCCCATGCCGACCAAGATGCTCCATCTACACTAATCAAACCTGCCCAGATTTGGCATATATCTATCTATCTGTCTATATATAAAACTGTGTGGCTGCTGGCTTTTTGCCTGACTTGTGGGTGCCAGCCTTTGATTCGTTGCCACGACAACACCCGACCCACAAACCCCCTGATTTTTTCCATTTCGGTAGAGATTTCACTTTTCATTCCAAGTAACCACTCATTAAATTTTGTCGTGTTTATGTACACATTTTTAATCAAATCCTTCTCCCCCCCCCCACTCACTAATTTTGTCGCCTCCTGCTGGCCAGCGACCATAACGGCTGCTGGTGCCCGCATCTTGCCTCAAAGACGCCATTTAAAAACAGCCGCACTGCTGATTCCTGAGCTGCTTGAGTTGGAGGACCACGTCTCCCATGGGGGCTACGGGTAGGTAACGGCTGCGTTGGGGGAGCAGACCCAACGGGTCTGCACTTGGTCTAGTATCCCTCTAAATCTATCCCATCCATGTTCTTGTCCAAATGTCTTTTAAATATTGTTATATTGGTGAAGAGGATTCTCCTAAACTTCTACAGGTGCATGGTAGAGAGCATTCTGACTGGTTGCATCGTGGCCTGGTTTGGCAAATAGAACGTCCAGGCGCGAAAAAGACTACAAATGGTTGTTACCACTGCCCAGTCCATTACCGGCTTTGACCTCCCCACCGTCGATGGGATCTATCGTAGTTGCTGTCTCAAAAAGGCAGCCAAAATCATCAAAGACCCACACCATCCTGTCACACACTCATTTCAACACTGCCATCAGGAAGAAGTTACAGGAGCGTGAAAACTAACGTCCAGGTTCAGGAACAGTTTCTTCCCTACAGCCATCAGGCTATTGAACACAACAACGAATGAGCTCTGAACTGCAAAAGACTTATTTGTTATTTACACTATATTTGTTATATATTGAACTTTTTCTTTTCTTTCCCGTTATGCACTATGTTTACATATTCACATATTCTGTTGTGCTGCAGCAAGTAAGAATTTCATTGTCCAACCGGGACATATGACAATAAAACACTCTTGACTCTTGAATTAAAAATGTTATTCTATCTGGGACACATGACAGTAAAAGACTCCTCCCACTTCCTCCAAATCCAAGGCGTAGCCATGGACACGCGTATGGACCCCAGCTATATCGGTCTCTTTGTACACTGGCCCTATCCCAGAACTCTATCTCCGCTACATTGACTACTGCATCAGGGCTACCTCCTGCACCCATGCAGAACTCACAGACTTCATTAACTTCACTACCAATTTCCATCCTGTTCTCAAATTCACTTGGATCATCTCACCGTCTCCATCACAGGAGATACATTATCAACTGATAAATATTAGAAACCTACTGACTCCCACATCTATCTCGACTACACTACTTCCAGGCACGTGCTGTCAGAGTAGGCAATCTGATCTTGACCACTTCCTGTTCTGTATATTGATTTTAGAAAAAACGCTGCCACTTACGGCTGTGATTTTTGGCCATCTTACTCAGAGTCCCCCTCCGCCGTGCAGGACAAGAGGATTTTTCCCATCGATACAAAATAAAATAATTATTAGTGTTTCAAAAATGTTGAAATTCTCTCTCCTGAAGGCCACCCCTTCCGGAGGGACTATAAAACCCGGAAGTGTTGAGTGCCTCAGTCAGTCTCTGCAAGATGCGGGAGCGAGAGGGTCACGTCTCTCAGTCTGTGAATAGCACTGAACACATGTCTACTAAACTGAGTGTGGTTTTACTGACCTTGAGTGCCCTTAATGTGGTTTGAAAATGAAAATGTAGTTGGTTTGAAATAAAGTACAGCAAATGGTTGGCTTGAAATAGCAAATGATTAAAAGTCTATACTTGACAACTTCCTGTTTGCATTGTATATTGATTTCAGATAAAACGCTACCACTTACGGCTGTGATTTTTGGCCATCTTACTCAGTCCCCCTCCGCTCATCATGTGCAGAGGATTCTTCCCATCAATGAAAAATAAAAGTGTTATTAATGTTTAAAAAATGTTGAGAATCTCCTGTCAATCACGCCATGAAGGCCACCCCCCTTCCGGTGGGAGAGGGGAGGGATTATAAAACCCAGAAGTGTGGGTGTGGCTCAGTCTCTGTAAGATGGGGGAGGGAGAGGTCACAACTCTGTCTGAGCTGTGAATCAACTGAACACACTGAATGTCTACTGAACTGTGAGTGTGGTGTTTTGTGTGGTTTTATGGTGGTTTCACCCTGCTTGAAATGATATGAAACTGCATTTGAATGTGGTGGCCTTGCACCCTGCATGAAATGGTGTGAAACTGCTTTTGAATTTTGTGGCCTTGCACCCTGCTTGAAGTGGTATGAAACTGCACTTGAATTTGGTGGCCTTGCACCCTGCTTGAAGTGGTATAAAACTGCACTTGAATTTGGTGGCCTTGCAACCTGCTTGAAGTGGTAGGAAACTGCACATTAATTTGTGGCCTTGCACCCTGCTTGAAGTGGTATGAAATTGCATGTGAATTTGGTGGCCTTGCACCCTGCTTGAAGTGGTAAGAAACTGCACTTGAATTTGGTGGACTTGCACCCTGCTTGAAATGGTAGGAAACTGCATTTGAATTTGGTGGCCTTCCTTGCACCCTGCTTAAAATGGAATTTCAACGAATAGCCGTGTCAACTGCCAGCCCACCAGCCGTGAGCTGCCAGCACATCAGGCTTAAATAAAGGCAGCTGAAATCCTGCATTTGCACCGTGGACTGTGCGCATGTGCGCTGCACAGCCTGCACGCAAGTTGCTGCGCATGTGTTCATCATCCGCCTGTTTACTTGGCAGGTTTTTGAAACATGGATCGTCATTATCTTAAGTTCATGTATCAATAATGTGGGAAGTAAATTTCTTTGCGCTATATGTTTTTAAATATTTTATTAAGCAATAAGGCTTTTGAAGACAAATTACTTTATAAAAGTCGACTGACTGCCTACCGGAGAGACTAATCAGCACATGCGCGGTTTTTAAGATTTTTAAAAGTAATTACTCATGGCACGTGCCTGACTACTTCCCACCCTGCTTCCTGCAAAGACTATCCTCATGTCCCAATTCATCTGTCTATGCCACGTCTGCGTCCAAGATGAGGTGCTCCATACCAGTTCATCCGAGATGCCCTCATTCTTTAGGAAACGGGGGTTCCCCTCTGCCATCGAGATGAGGCCCTCACAAGGGTCTCATTGGTATCCCGCAGCTCTGCTCTTGCTCCCCACCCCTAGTTGCAACAGGGACAGAGTCCCCCTAGTCCTCACTTTTCAACCCATCAGCCATCGCATACAGCATATAATCCTTCGACTGTTTCGCCGCCTCCAAGAGGATTCCACCACAAGCCACATCTTCCCATCTCCAACCTTTTTCAGGTGTCAGAGGTTATGGGGAGAAGGCAGAAGAATGGGATTAGGAGGGAGGGATAGATCAGCCATGATTGAATGGCGGAATAGACTTGGAGCCTGTACTAATCAAAAGTCTATCTATCGCTGCCTTAAAAATATCCACTGACTTGGCCTCTAAAGCCTCTTTGGGAATCCTGCACCAGCACTCCCAAGTCCCTTTGCACCTCTGATTTCTGGATTCTCTCCCCAGTTAGAAAATAGTCTATGTCTATCATTGATTTCTAAAACATCAAGTATTCCCTTCTCAATCCCTCCCCCTTCCTAGTTCTCCGACCAGTCTGATTGTCCCCATCACATGTTATCTGTTTGCTTCGTTGTCAACTTCTCCTATCTAACTTGATCTACTCTCCATTTCCATTAACGTCATCCCCTTTGATCAGTCGTTTTCACACCTTGCACTTCTGCATCTCTGGTCTCCCTCTCCCCTGGCTCTCAGCCTGAGGAAGGGTATACACAGATGCTGCCTGACCTGCTGAGTTATTCCAGAATGTTATGTCCAGACTCTTGCTGATTGGGTGCGGCGTCACCACCGGCCCTGCGGGAGGCGCTGCGACAGGAGGAGCGGCTCATTGGACGGGGCCACGCCGGCGTCATCTTCCCGCCCCAACACGACTCGCACTGCGTCTGATGTTGGCGCAGCGGGTAGGAGGGGATGTGACGACAGGCGGTGAGGACGTGGCGGTTGGAGACGGTTATGACCGTTGGGTTTGGCGGGAAAGCGCAGTGCTGCTCGCATATTTGACTGCCACCAATCTGACACAGAGTCATTTAGACAAAAAAAAACCTTTATTGCTCAAATAGCATGTATTTGGGTGTGAAAACTGAATGCAAAAAGGCCATTGCACTAATAAGTAACTTTATTGTGGTGCAGGAAGGGTTTTGATGCAATTTGTAAAAGTAATGAATTTGTTACAAATGTAAAGAAAACAATATTTTGGAAGGTTGACTGTGGTATCAGTTGTTTTTGGACTAAAGAATGATGACCAAGAAAGTATTAATATAATGTCAGACAATTTTTCTTATTATTGTGATGAATCTTTGATTTCTCTTGCACTGCACGGCATTATTAATTTTGATGATGATGATGATGATGATGATGACACTTCATTGTTACTTGTACCTACCTAGCTGCAGCGAAATTCTTTGTTTTTGCTTACAAAGTACACAAGAGTCTCCACAAAGGTGCTGACAAAGTTATAAAAAGTACTCATCCCCCACCCCCCCCTCGACGCCAGGTCCCCCTTAGTTCTTGGTGACAGAGCGTCCACCTCTTCCTGTCTTGATCTTGAGGCTCCATCCTTCCATCCTCGAACTCCAATTGAGGCTCTGACTCGACATCGTCTAATGGCTCTGACTCGACCTCAGGGCTCCATCCTGACCCACCTCGCTTCGACCACCATCGAGCCGTAGTGGGCAAATCGGCCACGTTGCTCGCCGGGAGTGATGCAATTATTTTTTTGTTTAACTGTGTTGTGCACAATGCTTTGTTGGTGAAGATGCCTGATGGAGTTCTCAGTTGTTGTAGAACTAAATGTTTGGTCATGCCAACTTGGCTTAAAGTTGAAAAGGTGGTCCGATGTAGATACAAGCAACCGCAGATGTTGACTGAATAAAAAGACACCATGTGCTGGAGTAACTCAGCGGGTCAGGCAGCATCGCTGGAGAACATAGAAAATAGGATAGAAAATTGACTTCACGGAAGGAAACAGGGCAAATTTGGAAGGCTGTTTCTCGAACTGGTGGCATGTGACCAGAGATATGCCTCGGGGTTCGATGCTGGGCCTGTTTCTCTTTGTCATCTATATCAATGATTAGCAAGTTTGTGATGATACAAAAGTGGGTGGTTTTGCAGATAACGAAGATGGTTGTGAAAAATTGCAGTAGGTTCTTGGTCGATGGGCTGAGGAATGGTTGATTGAATTTAATGCAGAGAAATGTGAGATGTTGCATTTTGGGAAGTCTAACATAGGCAGGACCTACACAGTGAATGGTAGGCCTCTGGGGAGTGTTGTGGAGCAGAGGGATCTAGGAATGCAGGTGTATGGTTCCTTAAAGGTGGAGTTGCAGGTAGGTCGGGTGGTCAAAAAGGCTTTTGGCAAATTGGCCTTCATCAGTCAGAGTACTGAGTATAGAAGTTGGGAGGTCATGTTGCATTTTTGATAAGGCGTTAGGCCGCATTTAGAGTATTTTGTTCAGTTCTGCGCATCATGTTGTCAAGCTGGAAAGGGTACAGAAGATTTATGAGAATGTTGCCTGAACTTAGCATGGATATCAGGTTGGCTGGATTGCAGAAGGCAAAGAGTGGCAATAAAGGGGACTTTTTTGGTTGTCTGTCAGACTAGCGGAGTTCCGCAAGGCTCGGTACTGGGGCCGCTGCTCTTTAAGTTGTATATTAATGATTTGGATGAGGGGGATTGAAGGCTTTGTGGCCCAGATTGTGGATGATACAAAAGTAGGTGGAGGGGCAGATAGTGAAGAGAAAGCAGGGACTGCAGAAGGACTTGGATAGGTTGGGAGCGTTGGCAGATAAGTGCAGATAAGATATAGTGTAGCAAAGTGTGGTCGTGGAGGCATTTTGATAGTAGGAATAAAGGTGTGAATTATTTTATAAATGGGAAAAGAATCCAGGAATCGGAGGTGAAAGGGACTTGGAAGTGCTGGTGCAGGATTCCCAAAAGGTAATCTGAAAGTCGAATCAGCAGTAAAGAAAGCAAATGCAATGCTAGCATTTATTTTGAGAGGGCTTGATACTAATAAAAAGATATAATGCTGAGGCTCTATAAAGTGCTTGTCAGGGCGCATTTGGAATATTGTGAGCAATTTTGGGCACCATATCTGAGGAAGGACATGCTGGCTCTGGAGAGGGTCCAGAGGAGGTTTACAAGAATGATCCCAGGAATGAGTAGGTTAACATATGATGAGCGTTTGACAGCACATTCGCTGGAGTTTAGACGAATGAACGGGACCTCATTGAAACGTACAGAATAGTGAAAGGTTTTGATAGAGTATATGTGGAGAGGATGTGGGAGAGTCTAGGACTAGATGTCATAGCCTCAGAATTAAAGGACATTCTTTTAGGAAGGATATGAGGAATTTATTTAATTAGGGTGGTGAATCTGTGGAATTCTTTGCCACAGAAGGCTGTAGAGGCATAGTCAGTGGATATATTTAAGGCAGAGATAGATAGATTAGTACAGGTGTCAGAGTTTATGGGGAGAAGGCAGGAGAATGGTGTTAGGAGGGAAAGATATATCAGCCACGATTGAATGGCGGAGCAGACGTAATGGGCCGAATGGCCTAATTAGATGATACCATCTGGCAAATTTATTTTTAACAAATTAATGTTGAATTGACAAATCAAAGTTTTCTGTGAACCATAAAATGTTTAAGCTGCAACCTTTCGGAAGAATAATTCGTACCAATATTGAAAATTAAATTTGTTTTCAGTCGTGAAAAAACATCCTACAATGTTTGCTACTGAAGATTTTTACTTATTCCCTGCCACTGCTGTGGAGGAGACCAGCACATTAATGCCCCTGTCCCACTTAGGAAACCTGAACAGAAACCTCTGGAGACTTTGAGCCCCACCCAAGGTTTCCGTCCGGTTCCCGGAGGTTTTTGTCAGTCTCCCTACATGCTTCCACTACCTGCAACCTCTGGCAACCACCTGCAACCTCCGGGAACCGCACGGAAACTTTGGGTGGGGCGCAAAGTCTCCAGAGGTTTCCGTTCAGGTTTCCTAAGTGGAACAGGGGCATTAAGGTGAACTAGCGCAATGGTTCCTCTGTTGTCCACAAGGAAAGGTTCTCTTCACTATGCATTGTTGAAATTTGCTATGTATGAGTCTGCACATTTCTACATTCCCATGGTTTCAAATGCGATCAAAATGTTATTATATTCTGTTTGTAACAATTAAGAATAACAGTGCTTTACACATTCTTTGGCTTTTGCAAGTGACATTGTCAGTTACCAGTGACTTGAGAGACCTTGAAGATTCTCTGGCATTTCAGCATTGTATAAATACTTTTTATATTCCTTCAAACACTGTTCAATTATAGATTTCTATAATATCAAGCACTCGATCTTCTCTTGCATTTATCATTTTTAATGGGATGTATGTTTGAAAAGGATTTACTATTTGAATTATTTGAGTATCATCTGAGAGTTGAAAGAAGAATGGGATTTTGCATCTTTTAAATTTGATTTGTGGTAATCTATTTTTTATATTAAATTACTGTTGCCTTGCTGTCTATCTGGCAGTAAAGTGGCTTTGTCAAATGTGAAGAGACAAGGTTACAGCAGTGTAGATGACATGTGCATGTGCCTTTAACATAGTGACCTCACCACTACTAACCACTCCCCATATCACAAGTATAATTACAACCTTCCCACCCATTGATCTCTCTCTCTGGTTCCGGTGACAGACCACGAACAGCTAGGGCAGCAATGTATGTGTATCATGAATAAACAGTAGTAAAGACACAGTGTGTTATGACTACTCTTTACATGGTGTCAGAATCGTACCTTTGCGCCTCCTGTTTGTCGGGTTTTCTTTACTTTTGACCCAGTTCCCTATCCTGTGTGTTTTTTTGTATCTCCCGTGCCATGGCTACTTCTTGCCGCAAGCCCGATATGCTTGTCTTCGACTCAGACATTGCCCATCGGTGGGGTGTCTTTAGACGTGACTTCCAACACTACGTCACGATCGCCCATCCTGCTGCCACCCCTGCGACACAGGCTTCTCTGCTTCTCAACCTGGCTGGTCCCGATGCCCTGGAACGGTCTGAGTCGTTTGTCTATGGTGCAGATGAAGATGCTCGGGACCCGGTATGTCTTATGACTAAGTTTACCGCAATGTGCGACATCCCCACTAACTGCATCTTAGAGCGTTTTAAAATGTTCACCCGGCGTCAGATCCCTGGGGCCAGTCTTCAATCGGACAACGGCAGCCAGTTCTCAAGTGCCGAATTTCGGAGTTTCGCTGCCACCTGGAACTTCCGACACTATACCAGCAGCCCAGAGTACCCGCAAAGCAACGGCCTGGCAGAGCGCGCTGTCCGCAGTGCTAAGGACTTGCTGGAACATTGTAGACTGTCCCATTCTGACTTTTACCTGGCCCTCCTCAACCTTCGAAACATCTCCCGCGACCCTGCCTTGGGCTCGCCGGCACAGCGGCTGATGTCTCGCACTACGAGACCTCCGATCCCGGTGACCCAGCGGTCCCTCGTGCCCTCTGTTCTCCAGCCCGCTGCCGTCCAGGAGCGCATTGCCCTCAAGCAAGAAATCCAAAAGCGCTCCCACGACAAGTCCTGCCGTCCCCTCCCGCGTCTGTTCCCTGGCCAAGTCGTCCGGATGCAGTCCCCCTCCGGTCACTCCAGGCTTGCCATCGTCGTCGGTACTGCTGGTTCGCTGCGGTCCTATCTAGTCGACCATGACGGTACCATTTACCGCCAGTCCCGCCAACATCTGCAGCTTGTCAACGAGCCCCCATCACCGCCTGCCGACCCCTTTGCCCCCCCGCTGTCTGCCACGTTGCCTGCCGCTCCACGCATGCCTCGGTCCCTGCCTTCTCAGCTCTATCAGCCCCGCTCTCCAACAGCCAATCCTCCCTCGCCTGCCCGTCTTCCCGCTGCTGCGCCTGCATCCCTTCCTCCGTCTTCTCCTTCTCGTCCCGGGTCCCCGGTTTGCTCACCCGCACCTGCTTCTGCTCCTGTTCTTCCTGCAGAGGGGGGAGATGGCGAGCTGCGTACCCGGTCCGGGCGGGTTGTCAAGCCGCCTGTCCGTTATGGTGATTTTGCTTAACTGTTTGCTTACCTGCTCGTAGCGTATGAGACGTGGTCGCCCTGTCACTACTGCATTGCTTTTCATTTCCAAGGGGAAGGATGTAGATGACATGTGCATGTGCCTTTAACATAGTGACCTCACCACTACTAACCACTCCCCATATCACAAGTATAATTACAACCTTCCCACCCATTGATCGCTCTCTCTGGTTCCGGTGACAGACCACGAACAGCTAGGGCAGCAATGTATGTGTATCATGAATAAACAGTAGTAAAGACACAGTGTGTTATGACTCCTCTTTACAAGCAGGATCTAGATTACTTAGAAGAGGGGCTCAGAAGTATGGGGCAGGATTAAAGAGCATACCTGGACTTATCAGTGAGTAATGTGGAATAGGAAGGAGCCCGAACTGTGCTGTACCAATCTCTAGAGGTCTGGCATTAAGGGGCTGTCCCACTGCGGCGACCTAATTGGCGAGTTTAGGAGAGTTTGAAAAAGTGTTATGTTGAAGACCTCCTTCAACTATGTAGAAGACCTCCTTCGACTATGTTGAAGACTAGCTACTACTAGCTTCAAGAAAATTGGACACCGCATAGTGGAGAGTGAAGACGACCTCCTTCGATCTCCCTTCAAATATGTTGAAGATTATCTACGACTACCTTCGATTACCTTTGACTACCCTCATTTACCTACGAATAACATGCCAACCTACTTCGAATAAACCTACGAGTAAAAAAAAATCGATTTGTTTCCATGGCGACCTTTTTTAACTCGCGGGCATTTTTCAGCATGTTGAAAAATACGCCGTGACCTAGCTGAGGCCTCGACTACTCTCGAGCATGAAGGAGAGTTACAAAGACCTCCTAGGACCTCTTGTCGACCATGCTGCGAGTATGAGTCGAGGGCAAACTCTTCTAAACTCGCCAATTAGGTCACCGCAATTTACACATGTCAGGGAAGGGGCTGGTGAATCGTTGTTGGACCGGACTAGTGACACTGAATTGAAGGTATAAAAGGCCCTTGCTCTGACAAGACCCTTGCTCTTTCAGTCCACCTTTCCACTCCTAGATCCTTGCCTGTCTGTGGGATTCTAATGAAATTAAACTCCACCTTGAGCAAGAGTATCTCGCCTGTGCTGGAAACACACAGCTAGCTCACAAACAGTAAATTGTGCTTTTTAAATGCTTTTTAAAGCAGATTGTTTTAATTTGGGCAAAACATTAGTGGAATTAATGATTGACTGTGTAAAGCCTAGTAAAGTTCAATTGGTCTCATCACTTCCTCACACTTGAGTCTATTTCCATCCTGGATCACTGTGAAGGAAATCATACAATGATATTACTTCATGCTGCCAACTTAAAACAGTCCTTGTGACTTTAAAGTTAATCCTTGCTTTGTGCCGTAAGCTAGAATAGTGGTTAAAATGTCCCTACTCATCACATTTGAGTCAGTTGGTGGTGACTAAAATTGCTTTTCAATCCATTAGCTTTAAAAATTGAATTTTCTTTCACTTGTGAGCAGCTTTACTCATGCTTTTGATGTTGATTTACAGCTGAAGTTTATAAACCCCAGAGAGCCATTTTATATCAAGTACACCTATTACGCACTACGGTGAGTGGTAAACAAGAATCTAATATGAAAGCAAGTCCTTGGGAATGGAATTACTGGGCAAACAATATTTTAAACCTCATTCATAAGAACATAAAATCTTGGTGGGGATTTGATTTGATTGTTAGCAGTATCACTACTCCATCTAATCAAACCAAGAATGCTAATCTTCAGCTTCTTTACTATTTTCACTTTGCTTTGATATTCTCCCAACTTTTACAGCTTTTTGTTTTTGGGAATCTGCTGTTCCTTCCTACTCTCTCCAATATTATTATGCACCTTCCATTGGAAAAGTCTTAGCATTGGCACATTGCACATTGGGCCCACAATATCGATGCCAAACATGTTGCCAATATAAAATAATCTCCTTTGACTGCATGTGATTCACTTCGCTGCAGAACCATGTGGCTATCTAAATGCTTCTTGAAAACCACGATCCTATTTGCTTCCAGCACCACCCACCAGTAGTGTGTTCTAGGCACTGTCCACACTGTTTATATAAAAAAGAACAAACCTGTGTATTTCCTTGACCCTCCCTCCCCCCCCCCCCCCCACCCCCCGTGACTTTAAAGCTATGCCCTCTAGTCTTTGACCTTTCCACTCTGGAGGGAGGGAGGGAAGGGAGGAGAAGCTTCTGACTGCCTTAACAATGCCTCATAATTTTATATCCTTTCAGATCCCCCTTCCATCTTTAACACTCCAGAGAAAACAATCTCAATTTGTCTAACCTCTAATCTAGGTTTTATTCTGGCAATGATACCTGGATCAAACCTCTTCTGCACCTCCGCACCCTCTCCAAAGCCTCCGCATCCTTCCAGTAAAGAGGAGACCAGAGCTGCACACACTGCTTCCCAACCAAACCTTTAAACAGCTGTAGCATGACTTCCTGACTCCTGTTCTCGATATCCTAACCAATGACACGTCCCATATGCTGTCTTTATCAGAAAATGTTACTGTATATAATATTTCTGTATTATGTTAAGGAACAAGTATTTTGATTTTCTCACTGGTGAAAAATTGATTCCAGTTTGGTTCAATACCTTTGTCTTTCTGATTATTGTAAGTCTCAACACTACATCAATTTACTTGTGCATTTCAAACCGGATTCGGAGGGAAGATTTGAGGAACTCCTCGACATACAGACTGACATTTGTGGAAAGCTTTATATTCGACTTATTGGTGTAGCCATTAATAAAGAACAGAAAAATTGATGTTTTGTAAATGATGTGCTGTATTGAACCCTGGTGGAAAATTAAAAATGACCAGCATTGTGTAGCAATCTTTTCTGTACAGTGATTTGCATTTCTGTACTTGTCTGCATTTTGTAAGTTGAGCTTCATAAACACTGGTCCCAGTTTGATTTGAAACCACTTAATCTTGGGAGGAAGAATATTATAATATATATTTATACATATTGAATAAGAAAAGCCAGCTTACTGTGGAAAGGAACTGTTTCTATCCTCCCCTGCAATACTGTTTAACTTATTTATGTGGTCATTTTAATGTATATTTAAAATAATGATAATTGTGTATGTTTTTATGACGTGTCCTTTAATACATTTGATTTAACATTGAGTAGTAAACAATTAAGTAGTTGAAATGACTTCATTGAGAATGGTCAGTCGTTTTGCTTCAGAATAGAAGTCTAAAACTGAACCACAGAGGTTAGTGGATAGTGGGGAAAACGGAAAAATCTAAAAGAGACCTCGGGATCACGTTTTTCCACATTTTCCCAGCGTGGTGGGTATGTGGAATGAGCTGTCCAAGGAAGCAGTCGAGAAGGTATAATTTGTCTTTTTGTGTTCCATTAAAGCTTACCATAAGCTTTAAATGGTTTAAGAGGTTGAAATGAAAATGGAGCAGTGAAGGATTGGGCAATTGGAAGATTAGGATAACCGTTGTGGGTGGAATGAGTTGTTGTGTAAAATGGTTGCCCAAGCAACATTTGTTTATCCACTATGAGCACAATGCCTAAATGGGAAAAGTGCAAATTGATTCACTTGAATAAAATCTGACGTTTTGGATGGTTGGAAGGGAAGTGATGGAAAGGACAGTGTTGCATTCTGATGATGCGAGTGTTTGATAGGTCTGCAACAAAGTGAAAAATTGTATATAAAGTAAATAAACGAATGAGTGATATTATCACAGCCATAATCACAGTGAATGGCGGTGCTGGCTTGAAGGGCCGAATGGCCTACTCCTGCACCTATTGTCTATTTTCTATTATGGGTGGCACAGCAGTAGAGTCGCTGTCTTGGCGCACAAGGGACCCAGGTTCGATCCTGACTATTGGTGCTGTTGTACAAAGTTTGTATGTTCTACCTGTGACCGTGTCGGTTTTCTCCAGGTTCTCCAGTTTCCTCCCACATTTCAAAGACATGCAGATCTTAGGTTACTAGACCAAGGGGGACCCGTTGGGTCCCGTCCCCTCAACGTGAAGTTGCGGGGGGGGGGGGGGCTGCCTGTGGCGTCACATACGCACTAACCCCCCCCCCCACACATACTAACCACTCCCCTCCACACACACACACACTAACCACCCCCCTTGATATTATATTAATATTAATCATTAGCTCCTTTTACCCCATCCCTGCCTTATCTCGAGGGGCAGAGAGAGTGGGGTAGAGAAAGAGAGAGGGTGAGAGGAGATGGAGAAGGGGGAGGGGTCAGAGGAGGGGAGAGAGGGAGGTGTGGGGGAGAGGAGAGGAGGGGGAGGGGAGGGGAGAGAGGTAGAGGGCGGACTTGAACTCGGAGAGCGGGCGGCGCGGACGGGGCCGACTGCGAGCGGGCGGCGGGCCTCGGCAGCTCTCGGGACCTCGCGGGACCTCTGAGGCCCTCGGATGCCCAACCAAATTACTGCGTGTTGAGCGGCTTCAATCCAGAGCCCGGGGGGGGGGGGGGGGGGGGGGGGGAGGGGAGTGAGGCTGGGCTGCAGCGTGTGACGTCATCATTCGGGTGCTCCTTGGCAGCTCTCAGTTGCTCACGAGAAAGCCGAGTCAATGCACAAGCGTGGAAAAGAGTGCGCATCGGGCAGCTCCTCTCGGCATCTCTCGGGTTCTCTTGGGAAACCCGAGCCGAGGCGCGAGCGTACTGCGTGTTCAGCGGCATCAATCAAGCGACTAAATGACTGCGAATTTGGGGGGGGGGGGGTTAACATAACTCGCAGCTCATGCAAAAACAGTGCCCAGCAGACTGCGCTTTTAAAACTATTCGCAGTGGGCCGCGAGGAGCAGAGGCATTGTGACGTCATCCAGCTCGTTAGATTTAAGAAAGATCTCAGATTCGTGAACAAGTTGAAGAAATAACTCGGGAAATAATGAGTCAAATTTCAGATGAGGTGATTTTTGTGATCATGAGGTAAATCTCTACCTGAATATGTAAAAATTTCACCGTTAACGCGTCGGGTTTTCGAGAGATGTGAATCACAGAAAAACACACATAAACAAATACATCCACATCCAAGATCAGAGTTTTATAAGTATACGGGAGACGTGGTCCTCCAACTCAAGCCGTTCCCGAACATAAGATTCCAGCACTCAGCAGTGCGGCTGTTTTTAAATGGCGTCTTTGAGGCGAGAGGCAGGCGCCAGAAGTCGTTATGGTCGCTGGCCAGCAGGAGGCGACAAAATGAGTGAGTGGGGGGGGTGGGAGAAGGATTTTATTAAAAATATGTACATAAACACAACAAAATTTAATTAGGAGTGGATATTTGGAATGAAAAGTGAAATCTCTACCGAAATGGAAAAAATCGCGGCGTTTCTGCTTCTGGTGTTGGCGTAGCAACGAATCAAAGGCTGGCACCCACAAGTCAGGCAGAAACACACACACACACACAGAGTTTTAATATTATATAGAAGATAGATATTTGGCTTCTGTAAATTGCCCCTAGTGTGTAGGATAGCACTAGTGTACTGGTGATTGTTGGTTGGTGTGGACTCGTTGGGCCGAAGGACCTGTTCTCTAAACTAAACTAAATGATAACAATAAATCACTTTTTAAAGTGCATTTCTTAGCCCTTCCACATTATTGATCCCTGGGCCTAATTTACCGTAGAATTCTCTATTCCAACTTTCCGATCTGATTGAAACCATACTTTAATAATTCTTTTTTTTTTATAGACACAAAGTGCTGGAGTCACACAACGGGTCAGGCAGCATCTCGCAGCAGGATAATACTGATAGGTGATGTTTCTGGTCGGGACCCTTCATCTGACTTTCACAATTCTCACCTGTTAGGTGAAACAACACTGTAGACAGTGGCGGACTGGCCAGGGTGTCAGCTTGCCCGATGGCAAGTGGGCCCCTGATGAAGTGGGCCCCCTATATCAAGTGGGCCCCCTTTGTCACCTGGCAACCAATATTTTTAGACGCAGTCCGCCAATGACTGTAGGTACTGGAATATTTGAGCAAAACACAAAGTGCTGGAGGTTTACAGCAGGTCAGGCAGCATATGTGAAGGGATGATATTTTGGATCAGAACCTTTCAGCAGTGTGTATCAACCTGAAACGTCGGTCTATTCTCTGCACAAATGGTTCCTGACCAGCTGAGTTCCTCCAGCACTTTGTGTTTTGCTTACCTGTTTGGCTTGAGGTTCACTTGGATCCAAACACACCCCTATAGAGGGCACTGTTTCTCACACAGGAGCATTTGTGTAAATGTTCATGAAAATTAAGTGACAAGGCCAAATTTAGTGAATGACAAGTGCACTTAACAGCCACAATAAATTCTGCTCAACAATTTGGTCAGTTTCAGAACTAGCTAAAAGGTCAATAAAGTGGAAGTGCTCATGTTTTTTTGTTATTTTGGAAAAGCAAGGCACAATAATGATAAAACATACAATCTATCCACTATAACTCATAAGTCACTGGTAGGGTAAATATAATATAGCCTCAGCTCTATTTTGTGGATATTTAAGGTTTTAAATACACATGCTCCTAGCAATATATGACACTTGTTAGATCCTAGGAGTAATTTTGAGATGTTCTCAGTTATTTGAAGGAATTGACACAGTGGTAATAATTGGTATTTTCCATCAGTTCATAACAGGTAGTTGGTGATCTGAAGAAGGGTCTCGACCCGAAACATCACCCATTCCTTCTCTCTGGAGATGCTGGCTGTCCCGCTGAGTTACTCCAGCTTTTTGTGTCTATGGTGATCTTAAAGTCTCATTTAGTTTCTGGAAGTTGGGCATGTCCCAAGAATGAAGGAAAATTCAAAGCATTGATTTGTATCTTTGGCCAGTTAATGGTGGTATTGGTTTATTATTGTCATGTGTACTGATGTACAGTGAAAAAAATGTGTGCTATCTGATTAAATCAGATAATACTATGCATGAGTACAATCAAGTTGTACACAGGTACAGCATGTAATGCAAAGAGAAAAATACCAGAATGCAGAATGTAGTTTACAGCATTGCATATAACCATTCTAGAGAAAAAGTAGGCAACTGGGTGAGGAATGAAGGAGCAAGGAACTGCAGATGCTGGTTTACAAAAGAAGACGCAAAGCACTTTCGGATAATAAATGACCTGAGCCATTACTGAGATGGCTGTAGCCCACGACTGATCTATGGGCCTGAGCTATAGGGAGAGGTTAAGTATGGTAGGACTCTCTTCTTTGGAGCACAGGGGGTTGAGGAGTGATCTTATAGAGGTGTAGAAAATCATGAGAAGAATAGATCGGGTAGGCTCACAGAGTCTCTTGCCCAGAGTAGGGGAATCGAGAACCAGAGGATATAGATTTACGGTGAGGGGGAAAGATTTTATAGGAACTTGAGGGGTACCTTTTTCACACAAACGGTGGTGGGTCTATGGAACAAAGTGCTGGAGGAGGTAGTTGAGGCAGGTACTATTGCGACGTTTAAGAAACTTTTAGACAGGTACTGTACATGGATAGGACAGGTTTAGAGGGATATGGGCCAAATGCATGTCGGTGGGACTAGTGTAGATGGGACACGTTGGCCAGTGTGGGCATGTTAGGCCGAAGGGCCTGTTTCCACGCTGTAAGACTTTTGACTATGAGCCATTGTAAGGGAATGGAGACAAATGTCTCAGATGCCCTTAGTTAATAATAAAACTGAATGAGATACATCAGATCTGTGAGCGCAGCACAACCACTCCTTTTCCTTAAAGATTCAACAAGGGTTCGAACCTTAATTTACATTTGGGAAATGTAACAAATGTTTCCAATTCTCATTGCCTTATGTTAAAAATCAGTAAACCCTTGTAATGGGGCCAATAGCCTTAAAAAATGTTCCCCATGATGGGGGGAGTCCAGCACCAGGGGTCACAGTTTAAGAATAAGGGGTAGGCCATTTAGGACTGAGATGAGGAAAATCTTCTTTACCTAGAGTTGTGAATCTGTTGTGGAAGTTGTGGAATTCTCTGTCATAGAAGGCAGTGGAGGCCAATTCACTGGATGTTTTCACGAGAGATTTAGATTTAGCTCTTAGGGCTAACGTAATCAAAGAAAAAGGGGAAAAGCAGGAACGGGGTCATGATTTTGGATGATCAGCCATGATCATATTGAATGGCGGTGCTGGCTTGGACCGAATGGCCTACTCCTGCACTTATTTTCTATGGTGCTATGTTTCTAAACCTTGATGAAGTTGAATCG
The DNA here is from genome assembly GCF_010909765.2 of Amblyraja radiata. Lineage (NCBI taxonomy): Eukaryota > Metazoa > Chordata > Chondrichthyes > Rajiformes > Rajidae > Amblyraja > Amblyraja radiata. Next base: position 51,646,992 of record NC_045959.1, on the reverse strand, counting down.
GACAAGTTGAAACTTCAAGTCCAGGGACGATTATTGCCAACTAGCTTAGTGGCAAATGCCCGAGAGTTGTTTATTTTATTTCACAATCTCCTTCCCATTCATCTCATCAAAAAGACTATTAAATGTCAGGTTTTCTTGCTACTCTGTCGGAAAGATGGTGTCCAAATGTGTTCTCCATTCTTTGTTGCAGTGAATCTGAAATTTTAGTTAAATCACAAATTACTGTAATTAACACCCTATGTTATAGCGAAGATTTGTGAAGTGAATACTTGTTAACCAAGAAAAACCTGTAACCTAAAGTTCCACTGGTAAGTTGGTGTAAATTCTCGACCCTATTTTACCCATTTGTACTGAACTCTTTGGCCAATGTGTCTGTACATCAACTCGGTACATCATTTTGAAGTTAACACTGACCCCAACCTACAGATCCACGATTGTGCAAATTGGTGCAGTCATTCACATTTGATGACCTCAAATATCAATGCTGATTTTCTCTCTCCCCATGTGCTAGTTGTCCTACTGAGTATTTCCAGCACTTTCTGTTTTTATTTCAGATTTTCAACATCTATAGGGTTTTGATTTGCCAAATGGCAAAGTGCTTTGTGCCTCTTTTATGTAAAATGATGATAGATTTCTACCACAAATTACTTGTTTTCGGCAGTCAATTTTTAGCCTTCAGCCGAAGCAATTACACATTAATTGATGCATTAATTTCACCCAGAAAATCAACAGTACATCTATTTGTCATAAGTATTAAACTTATTAACACCACCAGCTGGGTCCCAAATGCAATCATTCAATTGTTTCTCCTAAAGTCCATCAAATATATGACCAATTTCTTCAACCTGGAGTGCTGGAGTAACTCAGCAGGTCAGGCAGCATCTGTGGAGAACATGGATAGGTAACATTTCGGGTCGAGACCCTTCTTCAGACTTTGCTGTTTGGTATAAAATGTATTGCTATATGTTAATTGCTATTTATATGGTAGATGTGAATGTGTTAATTATCCCTCTTAATATTTACAAAATATTTCAAAATTTAATTAAAAGTAACCACTTTTTTTCAGAAAAAAGAGGGGAAAATTCAGCATGAATTTCAGTTCTTATGGATTACTCAAAAATATTAGTATTTTGTCGCTGTTCAACAGACTGATCAAAACAATAATTATCTTGTATTTTTAATCACGCAACAGTCTTGATTTATATTTACAAGTACAGTACTTTCAGAACATTCTTTGAAGGTGTATTGACATTTGAAAACAGAGCTGGTATGTTTCCACAATGAATCAGTTGGTGTGTTGAGGAAGCAGATTGATCAGATATCCTTGGCTTTGATCACTGGCCCTGACACTAGTCCATGCCGACCAACACTTAAGTTTCTCCACTCTAGCCAGCCGGAGAATTATGCAATTACTGCTGTTCCCGAACACTATCCGGTGACCCTAACCTGAAAATCTTAGATACAATCAATACAGGCAGCATTGATCTGAGTTAAAAAGCTGTCACAATACAGTTTTGGCAGCTATCACTGTCTAGACATGTATAAGTCGGGCTGATATATCAAAGAGCAGGCAGAGTAATTGAGACAGCACCCTGAGTCAGCACTTTTTAAATGAAAAGAAAAGTATGATGTTAATTTACACTTTTAAAAGAAAAAGCAAGGTTATGAATAAAGGCAGGAAATGCTAAAAATACACAGTGGGCAACATGCAAATGGCTTTCACACATAATCAACCTGAAGCACAACGTCTAATTTGTTTGTGCAGATGCTGTCTGACCGACCGACCGACCATTCCAACCACTTTCTGGCCTTTATTTTATATCTGTTGCAACTCTGGGAAGATTCTTGGTGAATAAACTTAAAGACATTCTATCATATTCCTACAGTAATATATGGACATGCAACTAGGTGATTTAATTCAGGAATTAAAAGCTCACAAATGTTATGATGTGCAGAAACCTATGAAGGTTAGAATTTTTTAAATGTTTATAATGTGGCTTTCATGACCTTGATGGCTTAAAATGCATTAGTTTAGTTTGGTTTAGAGATGCAGCATAGAAACAGGCCCTTTAGCCCACCGAGTTTACGCCGACCAACGATCACCCGCACAGTAGTTTAATCCTACGCACCAGGGCCAATTTACAGAAGCCAATCAGCCTACAAAACTGCACATCTATGGAGTGTGTGAGGAAACTGGAGCACCCAGAGAAAACCCACGCGGTCACAGGGAGAATCTACAAACTCCATACAGACAGCACCCATAGTAAGGATCAAACCCAGGTCTCTGTCACTGCAAGACAGCAACTATACCACTGCAACACTGTGCCACCCTATTACAACCAATAACGAACAGAGCAGTCTTTAGAACTGTGCTCAATGTTATTGTATATCCACTTTCCATTTTGTCCATCACATATTATTATAGCAGTGAAATAATAACCATAGGGTGAGGAACATAGAATGTGGTTTAGTGAGGAAAAGTCATGACTCAAGGGCCAGAGGTATAGGGAGTAGTTAAGCAGGAAGATGAGTGGTAATCTTGTAGAGATGTTCAGATCATGACAGGAAAAGACAGGATAAATGCACAGTCCTTTATCCAGAGTAGGGGAATCGAGAACTAGAGGATATAGGTTTAAGGTGAGGGGGGAAAAATTTAATAGGAACCGGAGGGCAACTTTTTTACGCAAAGGTTGGTAGGTCTATGGAACGAGCTGCCAGGGAAGGTAGATGAGGCAGGTACCATCACAACATTTATAAAACATTTGGACAGGTACATGGATAGGATAGGTTAGGTTTAGAGGGATATGGGCCAAACGCAGACAGGTGGGACTAGTGTAGATGGGGTATATTGTTCGGCATGGGCAAGTTGACTTCCTGTTTGACTGTGATTGACTATTACCTTTTTTTAAACAAGCTGGGTTGGTGAGATGGTGTACTTGATGTTTCAAGCTTTACGTCAACCATTCATTTTGAAATTTTACCCCACACACAAACGTGCCTAATTCTGTATTTTCAAGAGTAATTAATAGAAACAGTGCTGACCTCAGGAAACCACCAATCAGCATCATACAGACTGAAAATTCACTGTCTCTACTTTTTGCCTTTAAGCCAAATTCTTCTTCAGACTATTGTGATCCCTTAACTCCATGGACCTCATTTTTGCAAAACAGCCTTTTAGTGTGGAATTATATCAAATGACTTCTGAAAGTCCATGCTGATAACATCCCTGCTTCTCAAGCAGTCTCTCATGGTTGAGGTTGAATTGCTTCACTCCAGTTAAAGTCAGAGCCGTGCAGAATGGAAATGGGCCCTTTGGCCCACCTTGCCCATGTCAACCAAGTTGGCATTCTGGGATAATCCCATTTGCCAGCATTTGGCCCATGGCCCTCCAAACCCTTCCTAATCGTTTATCATTCAAATGTCTTTTAACAGTCGTAATTAAAAAGCTATATCCACTTCTATAGCTTCCACTGACAGCTTGTTCCAGATACGAGTGATCCTCTCAGTGAAACATTTACCCTGAGGTCTGTCTTAAATTTCTCCACCCTCCCATTTTAAGCCTATCCCCTCTAGAATCCTCTATACTAGGAGAAAAGACTGTGGGTGTTTACTTTGTTCATGCCTCTCATGATCTTGTACACCTCTCTTTTCCATGCCCCTTGATCATGCCCCTTGATAGGTTCACCCTTCAGCCTTCTATGCTCCGAAGAAAAATGTCCCAGCATATCCAATCTCTTCCTATAACTCAAGCCACAAGCCCAGGTAACATCCTGGTGAATCTCTTATGCACCCTTTTCAATTTAATGATGTCTTTCCTGCAGCTAGGCGACCAGGACTACAGGTAGTACTCCTAGTATGGTCTCACCATTGATTGTTCTGAGGGTTTCTGAGGTGGTCAATGGATCGCTAGACACTGCAATTAATGGATGAAGAAGTATTTGACGAGGCAGTTTTATACATCTTCCACCATTTACACTGAACTTTTATGTTCTCCTTCTTTCTGATTGATAGCATGAGGAATCCAATGACGAGAGAGTGACCATCAGATCTGGGTGGAGTGTCGATGTACGAAGCAGGTGCTGGGAGGATATGGGGTTCAGGGCTGTACCTCAGCCAGTCCCTAGCAATCGTCTACACTGATTTACCAAGGAGCAGTCCTAAGTCCCACTTCCCTGCGCACTGGTATACTGCTCATCCATGTCGCCAATACCAGCCTTCACAGGCAGCCTCTGAATCGTTCTGACGTTTCACTCCAAACCAATGTAGGCATTTGTTCCAGGCACAAAAGTGCACAGCCTGCAACCTGAACTGATGCCTTGTTTAAAGTGAAGATTGCAGCTTATACCTGTAGATGCTCGGACTCCAGGGCAAAGTGTGCTTGATTTAACCAATCAGCGGTCTATAGATTAGTGCCAAGCAGGATACCAGCATACTATAACATATACATAGAATATAGGAAAGTACAGTGCAGGAACAGACCCTTTGGCCCACAGTGTTCATGCCGAATATGATGCCAAGCTAAACTAACCTCATCTGCCTGCACATGATCCAGATTCAGATTCAATTTTAATTGTCATTGTCAGTGTACAATACAGAGACAATGAAATGCATTTAGCATCTCCCTGGAAGAGCGACATAGCAAATGATTTGAATAAATAATAATAAGTGTCCGGGGGGGGGGGGGGGATTGGCAGTCACCGAGGTACGTTGTTGAGTAGAGTGACAGCCGCCGGGAAGAAGCTGTTGCTGGACCTGCTGGTTCGGCAACGGAGAGACCTGTAGCGCCTCCCAGATGGTAGGAGGGTAAACAGTCCATGGTTGGGGTGAGAGCAGTCCTTGGCGATGCTGAGCGCCCTCCGCAGACAACGCTTGCTTTGGACAGACTCAATGGAGGGGAGCGAGGAACCGGTGATGCGTTGGGCAATTTTCACCACCCTCTGCAATGCCTTCCGGTCGGAGACAGAGCAGTTGCCATACCATACTGTGATGCAGTTGGTAAGGATGCTCTCGATGGTGCAGCGGTAGAAGTTCACCAGGATCTGAGGAGACAGATGGACCTTCTTCAGTCTCCTCAGGAAGAAGAGACGCTGGTGAGCCTTCTTGATCAGAGTTGAGGTATTGTGGGTCCAAGAGAGGTCATCGGAGATGTTGACTCCCAGGAACCTGAAGCTAGAAACACGTTCCACGTCCATACCCTTTAATTCCCTGCATGTCCCTGTGCATATCCAACAGTTCATTGAACGCCATTATCGTATCCGCCTCCACATCTGGCAACATGTTCCAGATACGAGTGATCTTCTCAGTGAAACATTTACTTGCCTGGCCCATCTCCTTTAAATTTTGCCCCTCTTACCTTAAAGCTATGCTCTCTAGTCTTTGACATTTCCACACTTGGAAAAATGTTACATTCTTCCATCAAGTGTCCCCTCAGCCTCCCACACTCCAGAGAAAACGATCCAAGTTTGTCCAATCTTTCCTTATAGGTAATACCCTCTGATCCAGGCAGCATTCTGTTAAACCTTTTCTGCATCCAAAGACCTTTTCTGCATCCTTCCTGTAATACCTTAATTAGTACTTCTGCTCCACTTCTATTTTCTCCTTTACTGAACATCTTGTTCAGAATATTAACTGGCTAACACGCTCCCTTTGTGAAACATCATAATCCCACATAGCTATTTGGATTTGCAGCAATCTAACTTTATTCACCATGCCTATATGTATGTATTCTGTTATAATTTCCAATGATATTGGTTAAGGGATAATTATTGGACAGAATGCCAAGAAAAACTCACTTGTCTTCCAGAAAGTTGGAAGACCTTTATGCCCATCTGAGAGGGCAGATATTGGTGCATTCTTTCAATATTGTTGAAAGAGGATGGCACAGTGGCACATTAGTAGAGTTGCTGCCTTACCGTGCCAGACACCCGTGTTTGAACCTGACTATGGGTGCTATCTGTAAGGAGTTTGTATGTTCTACCTGTGATCCCGTGCTTTTCTCCAGGTGCTCTGGTTTCATAGATATGTAGAAAATAGGTGCAGGAGTAGGCCATTCGGCCCTTCGAGCCAGCACCGCCATTCAATGTGATCATGGCTGATCATTCACAATCAGTACCACGTTCCTGCTTTCTCCCCATATACCTTGATTCCGCTAGCTCTAAGAGCTCTATCTAACTCTCTTGTGAATGCATCCAATGAATTGCCCTCCACTGCCTTCTGAGGCAGAGGATTTCACAAATTTCCTCCCAGATTCCAAAGACGTGCAGGTTTTTAGGTTAATTAGCTTCTGTAAATTGTCCCGAATGTGTAGGATAGAATTAGTGAATGGGTAATTGTTGGTTAGCGCAGACTAGGTAAGCCGAAGGGCCTATTTCCATGCTGTATCTCTAAACTAAATTAAAATAAATTGTAAGGAAGTGGTCGTCTTGATTATAGATATGTCTGTTATCTTCTGACTTGGATGGGAATGTTACAACTGAACCTAGACTAAAACCTAGATTGGTGTAATTCCTCAAAATAAATTTTGATGCAAAAATGTTGATGAAGAAAGCTGTTATTTTTTTTAGATCTCAAGAAGAGAGAAATGTGAAGACATAACTAAACCATGAAAAAAAAGAAGCATATTTTCTCTGACATTCTGTCCAATAATTATCCCTCAACCAATATCATTACCTTTGATAGTTTTACCTGAAAACTATCTGAAAAGGATTTTACCTGAAAAGGAGTAAGAAAGAACTGTAGATCCTGGTTTAAATCGAAGGTAGAGACAAAATGCTGGAGTACCTCAGTGGGTGAGGCAGCATCTCTGGAGAGAAGGAATGGGCGACATTTCGGGTCGAGACCCTTCTTCAGGCTCGACCCGAAACGTCGCCCATTCCTTCTCTCCAGAGATGCTGCTTCGCCCACGCTGAATTACCTGTAAAGGATTTTTAACTATTAATTTGAAATTTTCAACATGAACTATTTAGCTGCTACATTAAATGTGAAAGCATAAGAAAACTTTTGGTGGGATCCTCTTGAATGTTACAGAAAATATAGAAGTTGAAAGAGGTTTCACAAATTCCAGTCAGTGTTTCTTCATTGTTACATTTTCATGATGTCATTTTAAAATGGGATTTGTTTTCCAGCCCAGCTGCAGTGCACACAGATGGAGATTGAATAAAGAATGAATTATTGCCAGTGTGCCACTGTTTTACTGAGAATGTAATGTTAAAATGGGATCCACAGTTTGTCAAACAGCCACATGAACTCGCTCTGCAGGATTAGGCCAGCTTTGCAAAATAGGTTTCAAATTGAAGATAAAAAGAAAATAGAAACATAAAGTGTTTCCACTATTGGGAGAAACACAAATGAGGTATATAGTTACAAGGTTCAGGAGGTGGTCATTTAAAACTGACATGCGAAGGAACATCTTGCAGAGAATGGTTAATCTCTTGAATTCTCCATCCCAAAGGGTTATGGAGGCTTGCTTATTGCAGGTACTTAAAGAGAAAGTAGATAAAGTTTTGAAAGACAAGGGAATTGAGGGCTATGGGGAACTAACACAGAAGAGGAGATGAGGCAGGTCAGCTATGGAATGGTGGGGGCAGATTTGGGAGAACAACAACAGTATCCTTGTAGTGTCCGAAGAAGGGTCCCGACCCGAAACCTCACTTAACCATGTTCTCAAGAACATGCTTGCCTGACCCACTGAGTTACCCCAGCACTTTGTGTCTTTTTTTGGTAAACCAGCATCCGCCAGTATCTCCATGTTTATCCATTTTATCTATACTTTCGTAAGATTGGGTAAGTAAGGATCTGTTCCCATTAGTCAGTGCGAGCTTCAAGGTCCACAGAACGGGTTTCAAACCAGGGATAGTTTTAGGGGTGATGCAAAGATTTTGTAAACCAGCATCTGCAGTTCCTTGTATGCATTTAGAGCTTACACCTCAGCAGTAGGTGGAATGAAAACTTGAACCTATCACGACAATTTCTATTTCCATTTATCTAAAGTCTTTAACAAAATAATCCCAAAATATTTCACAAGTATGAATAATAAATTAGGAGTATCTGGTGATCCACTGTCTCATGACCTCAGGCTGTCTCAAAGCAATTTAATGACAATGAACTACTCTATGAAGCATAGTCACTTATGTAATGTGGAAAATGAAGCAGCAAGTTCATAGACAGCAAGCCTTCATAAAGAGCAACAAGCTCCCGATCTACTAATATATTAATGATGATGGTTGAGAGATAAATATTGGCCAGAATTCCAAGAGAACTTATCTGCTCTTGTGCCATAGAATCCTTTATTTCCATCTGAGAGGATTTAGCACTTTATCCAACACAAATACGGATTGATAGTAATGATGTGGCAGTAAAATAGGAGGCGGTTACAACTAGTCACAAAAAGGATTTGGTACTAATGAAGGGTCAAAGCATAGGAGGTAATGTACAAATAACTCAGGTGAAAGGAATTGAGGACTTTGGTTTGTGTAAAGGAATGTAAGAGTGCAAGGTCATCAGAAAGCTATGAAATAGTGTATCTCGGGCTATAAGACCATGAAGGCTTAAATAAAATAAAATAGAACTACAGGTGTGGTCTCATCAAAACCCTGTATGGTGAGAGTGAGAATTCATTACTCTTGTATACATCCTTTTTGGCAACCTCCTTGCAATAAAAAATAACATTCTCTTTGCCTTCATACAGTGCATTCAGAAAGTATTCAGACCCCTTCACTTTTTCCACATTTTGTTACGTTACAGCCTTATTCTAAAATTGATTCAATTCATTTTTTTAATCATCAATCTACACACAATACCCCATAATAAAAAAGCGAAAACAGGTGTTTAGACATTTTTGCAAAGTAATTGCAAAGAAATAACTGAAATATCACATAAGTACTCAGTCCCTTTACTCAGTATTCAAGAAGGAACTGCAGATGCTGGAAAATCGAAGGTACACAAAAAAGCTGGAGAAACTCAGCGGGTGCAGCAGCATCTATGGAGCGAAGGAAATAGGCAACGTTTTGGGCTGAAACCCTTCTTCAGACTGATCAAACCTTTTACTCAGTACTTTGTTGTGGCACCTTTGGCAGCGATTGCAGCCTCAAGTCTTCTTGGGTATGACGCTACAAACTTGGCACAACTGTATTTGGGTAATTTCTCCCATTCTTCTCTGCAGATCCTCTCAAGCTCTGTCAGGTTGGATGGGGAGTGTCGATGCACAGCTATTTTCACGTCCCTCTAGAGATGTTCGATTGGGTTCAAGTCCGGGCTCTGGCTGTGCCACTCAAGGACATTCACAGACTTGCCACAAAGTCACTTCTGCATTGTCTTGGCTGTGTGCTTAGAGTCGTTGTCCTGTTGGAAGGTGAACTCCGCCACAGTCTGAGGTCCAGACGCTCTGGAGCAGGTTTTCATCAAGGATTTCTCTGTACTTTGCTCCGTTCATCTTTCCCTCGATCCTGACTTGTCTCCCAGTTCCTGCTGCTGAAAATCATGCTGCCGCCACCATGCTTCACCGTAGGTATGGTATTCGCCAGATGATGATCGGTACCTGGTTTCCTCCAGACGTGACGCTTGGCATTCAGGCCAAAGAGTTCAATCTTGGTTTCATCAGACCAGAGAATCTTGTTTATCATGCCTTTTGGCAAACTCCAAGCAGGCGGTCGTGTGTCTTTTACTGAGGAGTGGCTTCCGTCTGGCCACTCTACCATAATGGCCTGATTGGTGGAGTGCTGCAGATATAGTTGCCCTTCTGGAAGGTTCTTCCATCTCCACAGAGGAACTCTGGAGCTCTGTCAGAGTGACCTTCGGGTTCTAGGTCACCTCCCTGACCAAGGCTCTTCTCCCCCGATTGCTCAGTTTGGCTGGGCGGCCAGCTCTATGAAGAGTCCTGGTGGTTCCAAAGTTCTTCCATTTAAGAATGACGGAGGCCAATGTGCTCTTCGGGACCTGCAATGCTGCAGAAATTGTTTTATACCCTTCCCCAGATCTGTGTCTCACCACAATCCTATCTCGGAGGTCTACGGCCAATTCCCTTGTCTTCATGGCTTGGTTTTTGCTCTGACATGCACTGTCAAATGTGGGACCTTATATAGACAGGTGTGTGCCTTTCCAAATCATATCCAATCAATTTAATTTACCACTGGTGGACTCAAGTTGTAGAAACATCTCAAGGATAATCAATGGAAACAGGATGAACCTAAGCTCAATTTTGAGTGACATAGCAAAGGGTCTGATTGATTTAAAAAAATACATCTATTGATGCTCCTGAACACATCATCAGTGATGTAATCTGGGGTCATTGGGTGTTTTGGGTCTTTCAACATTAGACACCCTCACCCAGGCGACCCAACCGTGGTTGATCAGACCACGACTTGTGTTCAGGTGGCATTCGCTCCTCCCTATGGACCTCCTCTCCTGATCCAGAGCCATCTCGAGGCTTTCTCTGCTGCCTCTGTGGTATTCTTGATGGCCCTTCTCCTCGCCACTCCGTTGATGCCCAGTGCACTCAAGGCTTTGTAGAGCGATTGCCCTGCAAAACCTCTGCAGCCAACCTCTATGGGCATACACCTTGCCTTCCAGCCCTGCTTACGGCAGTCTATGACCAGCTCTTCGTACTTGGTCATCTTCCTCTCGTGGGCCTCCTCCAGATGGTCCTCCCGCGGCACTGTCAGTTCCAACAAGACAATGTTTTTGGTCGCCTCTGAGACCAGGAGGATGTCTGGCCTCAGGGTGGTCATGGCAATGTGCCGTGGGAACTTCAGCTGTTTCACCAGGTGTACAGAAAGCTGCCAGTCCTGCGCAGTTGCCAGGATTCCTGACAGTTTCCTGGCTGCTGTGGTTCATGGCAGCTCCACTCCGGCCTTCACGAAGGTGATCATCTGGGTGGTGGGCCGTGCTCGTCTGCAGCTGCTGATTCCCATGCTGAAATGGCTTCTGCAATGGATTTAAGAACCTGGTCGTGACGCCAGGTGTACAAGAGCCTTTGGGCAGCAGCTCAGGATGTGTTGCATCCTAATAATTTTTATCAGGAACTGTGGTGTCGATGGTAGTTTATGTGCTCAGATTGCGGTTTGTGTTGCAAAAGTTGTTATTCCCTAATGCCCTGCCTGGGTTTGAGCCAAATTGCCTCATGAAGATTAGTTGCACACACTCATGTGTTCACCTTGATTTCAGACTCTTAGTCATCCTGATAATGACAGTAATCATCTGTTTTTTGTTTTGTTTTTTTCCCTCTCCCTCTCTCCCTCTCTCCCTCTCCCCCTCTCTCCCCCGCTTTCTCTCTCCCTCTCTCTCCCCCTCGCTCCTTCTCTCTCTCCCCCTCCCTCTCCCCCTCCCTCTCCCCCCTCCCTCTCCCCCCTCCTCTCTCTCTTCCTCTCTCTCTTCCTCTCTCTTCTCCACTGGACTGGCAAATTGCACAAACAAGTAAACATTTTGAAAGCCTAAAATAAAAACAGAACATTCTGGAAATACTGGGAACGTTGTACCAACAGATACTGCCTGACCTTCTGAGTGTCTACAGTAATTTCTATTTTTATTTCAGATTTCCAATATCCGCAATGCAGTAAAACGCTAATAATCTGGCCCTCTGGGGAAATTTGGTTGTGCCGGACCAGCAGATTTTCTGGATGCCCAAACACATTCTAATTACTTTATTCACGTGTCACGAGGCAGTACAATAAATTTACCAATGAACCAGGTGAGTTTATACTCTGCAGGTAATATACAAGCATGCCAGACTCTAGTTCCAACTCTAAACTATCACCGGTGGCTCCGACTGCACATCCCTCTTGCACTCAAGATCATTAGATCACTAATGAGCAAGCTAAATCCCAGAACATTAGAATTTCCCAACAATTAGCTGCTACATTATTGAAATGTTTTACTCCATTTCATTAAAAAAAATTTAAATGCCAATTTTTGAAATATTTAGCTGTTTCGTTTAGCTTCCCTTTTCTTTGACTTCCCATTGCCATCACCATCAAGAATGCGGAAGTGGGTATGTAATTTTCTGAATTCATTAACATTCAGTAACAGAACTGAAATTCAGTAGTAGTCCCCTTGTTACCATTATCATATAGGGTGATTTCACTAAAGGTCACTGGAGCGTAGATCCGCACCCACGTGACCGAAAATTTTAACTGGAGTACATGCGTCACTTCCGGTACATGTTAGTGAATGGGAAAACACGCACTTTCACACCCGTTAAAAACATCGAAAACGGCCAGTTTTTGAGCTGCAATTTACTGTACCAGTCGGGGTGACCGTGAGGCACAGCTACCTAAATTTACAGTCCAAAAAAAAGATAGAAACTAAGGTAAATTCAAGAGGGAGCTGAAGGTGTCAAAACAGCGGAAGTTGTTAGCGGACATTTGCCGTGGAGATTTAAAGATCGAAAATATCGGGAATTATCGCGTTTGCTCGCTGCATTTCATCAAAAGTAAGGCATTATTGACTTTTTATCTTTATTCATTTGTTATATGAAAAGTATTAAAAGTTAAAAATCCGTCAGTAAAATTGCAAAATCGCCCATGGTTCTCAGGTGGGTTTTAACATGCAAAATGAAAACGCTTCTGAAGCTCCATTTACCATTTAAATAATCGTAAACTATCAATGCGTTTTGAAATAAATTTTACTGAGATGCAAGCTAAGGAATGGGATAATTGTCAGCTGTTAGTTGGACAAAAGCAGGACATTTTATTATTTGCCAAAATATATTTCTCAATGTTTCTTGTTTAAAGCCTGCACAATCACCCAAACTACTTATTTATTTATTTATCATCTAATAACAGACAAGCCTGCAGCATGGAATGATGTCAACAATCCTGATTGGGCACCCACTGTGAGCAGGATAGACAATGTGCACAAGAACGCCATCAACTTGCAGAGCTATAGATGCTTGAGCTGCAACCAAATCTGCTTTAATACTCTCTTCTTGTTGCACGTGCATGGCGTTATTGTGCACATTGTCTATCCTGCTCACAGTGGGTGCCCAATCAGGATTGTTGACATCATTCCATGCTGCAGGCTTGTCTGTTATTAGATGATAAATAAATAAATAAGTAGTTTGGGTGATTGTGCAGGCTTTAAACAAGAAACATTGAGAAATATATTTTGGCAAATAATAAAATGTCCTGATTTTGTCCAATTAACAGCTGACAATTATCCCATTCCTTAGCTTGCATCTGAGTAAAATTTATTTCAAAACGCATTGATAGTTTACGATTATTTAAATGGTAAATGGAGCTTCAGAAGCGTTTTCATTTTGCATGTTAAAACCCACCTGAGAACCATGGGCGATTTTGCAATTTTACTGACGGATTTTTCACTTTTAAAACTTTTCATATAACAAATGAATAAAGATAAAAAGTCAATAATGCCTTACTTTTGATGAAATGTAGCGAGCAAACGCGATAATTCCCGATATTTTCGATCTTTATATCTCCACGGCAAATGTCCGCTGACCACTTCCGCTGTTTTTGCAGCTTCAGCTCCCTCTTGAATTTACCTTAGTTTCTATCTTTTTTTTGGACTGTAAATTTAGGTAGCTGTGCCTCACGGTCACCCCGACTGGCACAGTTAATTGCAGCTCAAAAACCGGCCGTTTTCGATGTTTTTAACGGGTGTGAAAGTGCGTGTTTTCCCATTCACTAACATGTACCGGAAGTGACGCATGTACTCCAGTTAAAATTTTCGGTCACGTGGGTGCGGATCTACACTCCAGTGACCTTTAGTGAAATCACCCTATATGTGAACATCAGCTTTTTGTCCTAAAGGTTTGGCAGATTCCTATGTTGCCCAAGATGAATATTGACAGATCTATTGTTACCCAGGCAAAATGTTGACAGATGCATAATGATCAGCTACAATAATTAAGAATCAAACGTTTGTAAAAACAACAATATAAACTTGCTAATGTCAAAAGTGGCCTCTATTTGGTAAGTGATGCAGACTTACGTGTATCCGATATACCATCCATTGCTAGATCTATCCTAACTCTCTGTGGAAAGTGTTCAACTTAACCCTTTCCTTTAGCTTCCAGATCATTCTAGATGTATCGAGGATTTTCTGGTGGGTTGTGCACAGTGTAGTTGGAAGTCTGGTAATCAGTCTCTCTGCAGAATATCCAGCTTCTTACTTGCTCTTGCGGTCAAAGTAGCTTGCCCACTTTAACTTCTTAGCTATAGTGACAACAAGATGTTGATGGTGAGGGACCCAGAAACAGCATTTCTGTTAAATGTCAAAGGCAGATGATTAGACTCAGTCTTGTTGGAGATAGACTCAGAGTGCTGGAGTAACTCAGCGGGTTAATTCTTCAGACTTGAGTATAAACCAGCATCTACATTCTCTCTTGTTGGAAATGATAATTGAATATAATTTATCAATTGTCAGTCTATGTCTAAATGCCAGATCTTGCTGCAGGTGACATGTGATAGTTCATTTTCCGAGGAACTGCAAATAGAAACATAGAAACATAGAAATTAGGTGCAGGAGTAGGCCATTCGGCCCTTCGAGCCTGCACCGCCATTCAATATGATCATGGCTGATCATCCAACTCAGTATCCCGTACCTGCATTCTCTCCATACCCTCTGATTCCCTTAGCCACAAGGGCCACATCTAACTCCCTCTTAAATATAGCCAATGAACTGGCCTCGACTACCCTCTGTGGCAGAGAGTTCCAGAGATTCACCACTCTCTGTGTGAAAAAAGTTCTTCTCATCTCAGTTTTAAAGCATTTCCCCCTTATCCTTAAGCTGTGACCCCTTGTCCTGGACTTCCCCAACATCGGGAGCAATCTTCCTGCATCTAGCCTGTCCAACCCCTTAAGAATTTTATAAGTTTCTATAAGATCCCCTCTCAATCTCCTAAATTCTAGAGAGTATAAACCAAGTCTATCCAGTCTTTCTTCATAAGACAGTCCTGACATCCCAGGAATCAGTCTGGTGAACCTTCTCTGCACTCCCTCTATGGCAATAATGTCCTTCCTCAGATTTGGAGACCAAAACTGTACGCAATACTCCAGGTGTGGTCTCACCAAGACCCTGTACAACTGCAGTAGAACCTCCCTGCTCCTATACTCAAATCCTTTTGCTATGAAAGCTAACATACCATTCGCTTTCTTCACTGCCTACTGCACCTGCATGCCCACTTTCAATGACTGGTGTACCATGACACCCAGGTCTCGCTGCATCTCCCCTTTTCCTATTCGGCCACCAAATGGAAATGGAAATGGCAATTAACTCTACATAATTATCAGAAAATATTCCCACTTCTATGCTGGTAGGGGTTATTTTTAAAGTAGCTGAAAATGGCAGGGATTTAGACACTACCCTGAGGAACTCCTGCAGTGAGAATGACTGGGCTCCAGTAAGAACAATTAACTTCCTCGCGGATAGATATGGCTCCAGGTAGTTTTTTAAGCAGGTCTTCTTCATTGATTCTCTTTGACTTCATTGTGGATCACACATGTTAATCCTGGCTGAATTGGAGCAGCTAGGACTTCAAAATGGGGTAAAGCTTCAGGGTTGCTGGGAGATTTGGTCAAATTGTTGCTCTCTGC
The DNA here is from genome assembly GCF_010909765.2 of Amblyraja radiata. Classification (NCBI taxonomy): domain Eukaryota; kingdom Metazoa; phylum Chordata; class Chondrichthyes; order Rajiformes; family Rajidae; genus Amblyraja; species Amblyraja radiata. Next base: position 51,631,447 of record NC_045959.1, on the reverse strand, counting down.
AGAACTGGGACAAGCTGAGGAGAGGTGCCAGAGAGTCTGGAGCTTAGATACAAATTGTAAGCAAAGAATGGGAATATCTGCAAACCCTGTCAATTTGGTGTAAAATGCATAGAATGGATTGGATGGCTCCAAACCAGACATACACCTTGTAAATAGTTGTAAATAATGTTGCAGAGTTTGACTTTGCCAAGTGTTGATTGGATGAGGTGTTGAGCCTTGTCTGGGTTTTCTGTAAATCAGGGTAAATGTTTCTAAATTGGCTGCCTCTCGAAGTCCGTTTTGAATACAATGTATTGAGCTGTTGTATCATTAGGTTAGGGGAATGCCTGTTATTTATGGGGTTAATCGATATCTGTAATTGGGTTATTAATAGACCACCCCCGTGTGGTTCGGCCCCTCAAGGTCCCGGGACATATAAAAGTCCGCAATCACGAGGCTCAGGGTCGGTCAGGATTTAAACTAATGTGGCAGGGGGATGGGAGCATGAGCAGAGAGAGAGGGATGTAAAATGAGGGTAGAAGCAATAGGTAGCAAGATGAAAAGTAAAATTGACAGGCAGACAAATCCAGGGCAAAAATCAAAAAGGGCCACTTTTCAACATAATTGTATAAGTGGTAAGAGTGTCGTAAAAACAAGCCTGAAGGCTTTGTGTCTCAATGCAAGGAGCATTCGTAATAAGGTGGATGAGTTGAATGTGCAGATAGTTATTAATGAATATGAAATGGTTGGGATCACAGAGACATGGCTCCAGGGTGACCAAGGCTGGGAGCTGAACATCCAGGGATATTCAATATTCTGGAGGGATAGACAGAAAGGAAAAGGAGGTGGGGTAGTGTTGCTGGTTAGAAAGGAGATTAACACAATAGAAAGGAAGGACATTAGATTGGAGGATGTGGAATCGATATGGGTAGAGCTGTGGAACACTAAGGGGCAGAAAACGCTAGTGGGAGTTGTGTACAGGCCACCTAACAGTAGTAGTGGAGTTGGGGATGGCATCAAACAGGAAATTAGAAATGCATGCAACAAAGGTAAAACAGTTATAATGGGTGACTTCAATCTACATATAGATTGGGTGAATCAAATTGGCAAATCTGGAGGAAGAGGATTTCTTGGAATGTATGCGGGATAGTTTTCTAAACCAACATGTAGTGGAACCAACGAGAGAGCAGGCTATTCTAGACTGGGTATTGAGTAATGAGGAAGGGTTAGTTAGGAGTCTTGTTGTGCGTGGCCCCTTGGGCAAGAGTGACCATAATATGGTTGAGTTCTTCATTAGGATGGAGAGTGACATTGTTAATTCAGAAACAAGGTTTACAAAAAAACACGCATGTAAACCAAAAGAGGTCGGCGGACTTTCACTTCCGAATTTTATGTATTATTACTGGGCAGTGCATATTAAGAATATAATTTATTGGCTGGATAGTTCTACCCAACAGACAGAATGGATAAAAATGGAGAAAGAGGATTGTCATCCTTGTAATATAGGAACGATCCTCTTCTCCCCGAAAAAACTGAATAACACAATATATAAGAAGAACCCAATTATATATGGTACAATAAGAATTTGGAAACAAATAAAATTATCTTTAAAATTAAGAAATTTATCATTGTTAATGCCAATAGCGAATAACCCTTTATTTAAACCATCTCTTATTGATAAAACATATAACCAATGGGAAAGTCTCGGAATTAGAAGGATCGGGGATATGTACGAAATGGGAAACTTACTATCATTCCAACAATTACAATTAAAATTTAAACTGAAAAACAACCAATATTTTAAATGTCTTCAGATTTGTGATTTTATGAAAAAATATATACAAGGATGTCAAAAAATAACTCCTGAATTATTGGAAGAAGCAATGAATATTGAAGCTGACTCACAAAAATTAATATCATATTTATATAATAGTATTCTAAATATAGACCTACCATCGACAGAGGTACTTAGAGAAGAGTGTGAACGGGAACTAATGATAAAAATTACGAAAGTTACATGGGAAAAGTATTTGATATATATTCACAAATGTTCGATTAATGTAAGACATAATCTAATTCAATTTAAAATTTTACATAGATTATATTATTCAAAAACAAGATTGAACAAATTTTATCCAAATATATCCACCATTTGTGATAAATGTCTATCCCAAAACGCAACTATAACACACTCCTTAGTCTCCTGCACAAAACTTTATAAATTTTTGAGTGATATTTTCGAAATATTTACAAAATTATTCAAGATAAGAATGGAACCTAATACCTGTACTGAAATTATTATATTTGGAGTAATGGAAGATGGGAATAAATTGAACACATCTCAAAATTTATTTTTTAACTATGGTTTAATAATAGCAAAAAAATTAATACTTAAATTTTGGAAAAATACATCAATACCAACGCTTAAAATGTGGATTGCAAATATGTTGGACACCGCACATCTTGAGGAAATGCGATTCCTCCTAATGGATAAATCAGACCAATTCATAACGAGTTCATCTCCATTTGTCGTCTTCTTGGAATCATATGGTGCAACACAATCGTAAAAACTAACTGTTTCAGGACTGGACGAGGGTTGGTCAAGATTATAAACAATGATTTTTTTTTCTTTTTTTTTTTTCTTCTCTTTCTTTATGTCTTATTCTCTTTTTTCTATTTTCTTTTCCTCAACTTTCTTCACTCATTCGTCTTTCTTTTTCTTCACACACTATATATCTCACGCTTTTCTATCCTTTACTATCTAATTTCTGTTTCTTATTCTAATCTTTCTTTAATATAGCAACAAAAAAAATAAGAAGCTGTACATAAAATGTATTATGCAAATATATATTAGGCACTTTGGTGCCATATGATTGTACTTACTTCTAATAAAATAAAATATTAAAAAAAAAAAAAGAGACCACCCCCGTGTGGTTCGGCCCCTCGAGATCCCGGGACATATAAAAGTCCGCAATCACGAGGCTCAGGGTTGGTCAGGATTTAAACTAATGTGGCAGAGGGATGGGAGCATGAGCAGAGAGACAGAGGGGTATAAAATGAGGGTAGAAGCAATAGGTAGCAAGATGAAAAGTAAAAGTGACAGGCAGACAAATCCAGGGCAAAAATCAAAAAGGGCCACTTTTCAACATAATTGTATAAGGGGTAAGAGTGTTGTAAAAACAAGCCTGAAGGCTTTGTGTCTCAATGCAAGGAGCATTCGTAATAAGGTGGATGAGTTGAATGTGCAGATAGTTATTAATGAATATGATATGGTTGGGATCACAGAGACATAGCTCCAGGGTGACCAAGGCTGGGAGCTGAACATCCAGGGATATTCAATATTCTGGAGGGATAGACAGAAAGGAAAAGGAGGTGGGGTAGCGTTGCTGGTTAGAGAGGAGATTAACACAATAGAAAGGAAGGACATTAGCTTGGAGGATGTGGAATCGATATGGGTAGAGCTGTGGAATACCAAGGGGCACAAAACACTAGTGGGAGTTGTGTACAGGCCACCTAACAGTAGTAGTGGAGTTGGGGATGGCATCAAACAGGAAATTAGAAATGCATGCAACAAAGGTAAAACAGTTATAATGGGTGACTTCAATCTACATATAGATTGGGTGAATCAAATTGGCAAATCTGGAGGAAGAGAATTTCTTGGAATGTATGCGGGATAGTTTTCTAAACCAACATGTAGTGGAACCAACGAGAGAGCAGGCTATTCTAGACTGGGTATTGAGTAATGAGGAAGGGTTAGTTAGCAGTCTTGTTGTGCGTGGCCCCTTGGGCAAGAGTGACCATAATATGGTTGAGTTCTTCATTAGGATGGAGAGTGACATTGTTAATTCAGAAACAAGGGTTCTGAACTTAAAGAAAGGTAACTTTGAGGGTATGAGACGTGAATTGGCCAAGATAGACTGGTAATTGATTCTTAAAGGGTTGACGGTGGATATGCAATGGAAGGCATTTAAAGACCGCATGGATGAACTACAACAATTGTTCATCCCAGTTTGGCAAAAGAATAAATCAGGGAAGGTAGTGCATCTGTGGATAACAAGGGAAATCAGGGATAGTATCAAAACAAAAGATGAAGCATACAAATTAACCAGAAAAAGCAGCCTACCAGAGGACTGGGAGAAATTCAGAGTCCAGCAGAGGAGGACAAATGGCTTAATTAGGAAAGGGAAAATAGATTATGAAAGAAAACTGGCAGGGAACATAAAAACTGACTGCAAAAGCTTTTATAGATACGTGAAGAGAAAAAGATTAGTTAAAACAAATGTAGATCCCTTGCAGTCAGAAACAGGTGAATTGATCATGGGGAACAAGGACATGGCAGACCAATTGAATAACTACTTTGGTTCTGTCTTCACTAAGGAAGACATAAATAATCTGCTGGAAATAGCAGGGGACCGCGGGTCAAATGAGATGGAGGAACTGAGTGAAATCCAGGTTAGTCGGGAAGTGGTGTTAGGTAAATTGAATGGATTAAAGGCCGATAAATCCCCAGGGCCAGATAGGCTGCATCCCAGATTGCTTAAGGAAGTAGCCCCGGAAATAGTGGATGCATTAGTGATAATTTTTCAAAACTCTAGATTCTGGAGTAGTTCCTGAGGTTTGGAGGGGAGCTAATGTAATCCCACTTTTAAAAAAGTGAGGGAGAGAGAAAACGGGGAATTACAGACCAGTTAGTCTAACATCGGTAGTGGGGAAAATGCTAGAGTCAGTTATTAAAGATGTGATAACAGCACATTTGGAAAGTGGTAAAATGATTGGACAAAGTCAGCGTGGATTTATGAAAGGTAAATTATGTCTGACGAATCTTATAGAATTTTTTGAGGATGTAACTAGTAGAGTGGATAAGGGAGAACCAGTGGATGTGTTATATCTGGACTTTCAGAAGGCTTTCGACAAGTTCCCACATAAGAGATTAGTATGCAAACTTAAAGCACACGGTATTGGGGGTTCAGTATTGATGTAGATAGAGAACTGGCTGGTAGACAGGAAGCAAAGAATAGGAGTAAACGGGTCCTTTTCAGAATGGCAGGCAGTGACTAGTGGGGTACCGCAAGGCTCAATGCTGGGACCCCAGCTATTTACAATATATATGAATGATTTGGACGAGGGAATTGAATGGAACATCTCCAAGTTTGCGGATGACACGAAGCTGGGGGGCTGTGTTAGCTGTGAGGAGGATGCTAGGAGGCTGCAAGGTGACTTGGATAGGTTGGTTGAGTGGGCAAATGCACGGCAGATGAAGTATATGGGGATAAATGTAAGGTTATCCACTTTGGTGGCAAGAACGGGAAAGTAGACTATTAACTGAATGGTGGCTGATTAGGAAAAGAGGAGATGCAACGAGACCTGGGTATCGTGGTACACCAGTCATTGAAAGTAGGCATGCAGGTGCAGCAGGCAGTGAAGAAAGCGAATGCTATGTTAGCATTCATAGCAAAAGGATTTGAGTATAGGAGCAGGGAGGCTCTACTACAGTTATACAGGGCCTTGGTGAGACCACACCTGGAATATTGCGTACAGTTTTGGTCTCCTAATCTGAGGAAAGACATTCTTGCCATAGAGGGAGTACAGAGAAGGTTCAGCAGACTGATTCCTGGGATGGCAGGACTTTCATATGAAGAAAGACTGGATAGACTCGGCTTGTACTCGCTAGAATTTAGAAGATTGAGGGGGGATCTTATAGTAACTTCCAAAATTCTTAAGGGGTTGGACAGGCTGGATGCAGGAAGATTGTTCCCGATGTTGGGGAAGTCCAGAACAAGTGGTCACAGTTTAAGTGTAAGGGGGAAGTCTTTTACGACCGAGATGAGAAAAAAGAAATTCACGCAGAGAGTGGTGAATCTGTGGAATTCTCTGCCACAGAAAGTAGTTGAGGCCAGTTCATTGGCTATATTTAAGAGGGAGTTAGATGTGGCCCTTGTGGCGAAAGGGATCAGGTGGTATAGAGAGAAGGCAGATACAGGATACTGAGTTGGATGATCAGCCATGATCATATTGAATGGCGGTGCAGGCTCGAAGGGCCGAATGGCCTACTCCTGCACCTATTTTCTATGTTTCTATGAAAGTCTTTGGGTTGGAGGCCCATAAAACCAGGCTGGGGTTAGTGGCCCTGGTGGGGTTGGGTTAGAGGCCCTTTCCTGGGTTAGAGGCACAAAACTGGTCGTAGTTAGGCAGACTGCCGCTGCCTTAACGAGAGCCAAACGCGCTTCATCGGGCGAGGAGTGGCCCAGGTTTAGACTTGTTATCCGAATTGGTGGGGTATTAAAAGACAGGTCTCGCCTTCGATCGGATCGTTGCCGGGAGCACGAATTGAAAAGGTGCGCTCTGAAAAACAGCATCGATAATTTACAGCGCGAAGCGGCTAGGCGCAGGATCCTTGGTACTTAGCAGAAGGGTGTATCTGTGTGTAGGTATCTGAATCTCTCCCTGAAGTGACGGACGAAGAGCCTCGAAAAGGTACCGGGCTTGGGCGAACAGAGTATAGATTGGCCAGAATACTCCAGTTCGTTCAAGAATTTAACTGGGCAATTTTAGGTGATTCGAGAGCCCGCATAGTAAGAGAGATACGCACTAAAAATTAAGGGATCGAGTTTGATTCTGAGTTTATTTACAGCCAAATTTTCAAATACTGGATTTCATATTGAAGTTCTGTCAGTAAGGTGGAATTTGAATTCCTGTATATAGAACTTCGATGTTAGTGCATGTCCGTGATCGATTCCGAATAGCGGCTGATCAACAGTGAATAGTAACCCTCGGGTTGATTGTTGACTAGTACCTGATAGCGAAGAGTACCTGAGAGACGGGAGCCTCCTTACTTGACGAAAAGTAATCCGAATAGTGAAGGGTACCCCTAATTCTGTCGAACTTATTGAGGAGGGATAGAGGTCCCCCTATAGAAGTCGTCTTAGCAGAGGGATAGTAACATTCAGGAGGAAAAGTAATCATTTAAGGAATAGTACCCATCAGCAAAGAGTAAACTAGGAAGGGGAAAATCTTCGGTATCAGAGGGAGAGGTTCACTGCGTGATAACAGCGTGACGCGGCGTCAAGATCGAGTGTTCGTGAATTGTGCGCTAGTGTTTTAAATCATTTTATAAATTGTAAAAATCTAGCTTTCCGTATTGTAATAGGTTCCGGATTTTGTAAAAATTCTCTGTATGTAAATAAACCTAGAGTAATTAAAAGTTAAGATTTAGATTGTGTTAAGTCTGCAGACCGTAATTTGTGTTGCTGCTTGTGCGAGTGTATACAGATTTAAAACTTGAAGTGAGAGTGTGTTTAAGTTAGATATTCGTATTTGTTTAAGATTGTTTTGTAAGAATCTGAATCAGGGTGGTTCCTTCAATCGCTGTGTCGGGGGAGGTATCATCCCGCTGATTGATTGCGCCATGAGGAAGATGAATTAGAGTGGGGTTTACTGGATGCTTATAGTTTATATTGGAGTGTGTTTTGGGTTATTGCTAATCAGGGAAATATTTTCATTCTTAATTAGTTTTGTTAGCGTGGTTTGGGTTCGTCTGTTTGTGTAAACTTAAAGTTAATTAAGTGAGAGAGAGACATGCTTGAGAGACTGCGAGTGGGAGTTAGACCCTTTGTTTGAAAGTTTGGAATTGAATGCAGTGATTGTGATTTAACTTATAAGAGAGTTGGGAGAGACTGAATAGGAGTGAGTGGTTTCAATAATTAAACAAGAGTGATTGAATAGGAGTGACTGGGAGACAGTTGAAAGGAAGCGATTGCTAGAGTAAGTGTGAATCGGAAAGATCGTTGACCATTGTATGGGAGAGATTCCATTGACCCTGAAGTCTGAGAGGAGTAGTGAGAGAAAGAGGTGTTAGTGTCTAGAACCTTTATTTTGCAATTTGTGTTTTGTCCATTGTTCCAAGAATGGGGAATGTCTCTGAGAAGGATCGATCAAACAAATTAGAAAGCCCGATAATGGTAATTTGCAGGGTGCTTCGAAATGAAGAGGATAGACTGAGAGGATTATCGGGGAAATTAAATGCAATTTTGAAAGGCCAACTTTGGCCGTTGGGGGGTATAAAGTCTTTAATCGGGATAAACTACATAGAGACGATCGTTAAAAAATATGGGACTAGTGAGGAAGCAAACGAGTTAATTGAGATGGGGAAGATATTCTTCACTAAAAGAAAAATAAATAAAGAAATTGTTTTACTGTCCACCCTAAGAATGGCAGCTTGTAAATTGGGAATAGGAGAAAATGATAGAACTGATCCTTCTCAGGACGTTTCAGAGCGGGGACAAGGAGAATTAGTAAGCCAACAGCAGGAGCAGGAGCAGGTGCAGGAGAGAGTGTCATCTTTCGGAAGGGAGACTGCTGAGAAGGCTCTTAAAGGGAAGGTGCCGACCGAAATTAAATCGGGTAAATTCAGTAAGAATGAGAAAGGGTCTGCACATCTTGAAGGGAGAGATATTTATTATATGCCAGGGTGTGCAGAATTCTTCAGAGTAGAGATAGAGCCACAGTATTCCTCACAGAACTCTCATCTGGGCGTGGTGTGGCGGCTCGACTGCAGTCCGTCTGTCTTTTTAAAATTTTTGTCTCGTTAAATGTATGTTTGATTCTAGTTTTATTATTTTGGTGTATATGTGTGGGGTGGGGGGTGGTGGGGGAAACCGTTTTAAATCTCGTCCCTGTTCAGGGACCCGACTTTTTCTCTGTCGGGTCCCCGATGTCATTGGGCCTAACATCGTGGAGCCGGCGGCGGCCTCCGACCAGAACTAACCTGAGTACTCCAGTCGCGGAGCCTGCGGATCTGCCATCGCAGAGATGGCCGCCTTCGGAGCGGGAGGAGCTGTGGTGGCGCGCAGCTGCGACCCGACTTCGGAGCTTCGGTGGTTCCGGCCGCAGGCCCGGTGGACGGTAACATCGGGAGCTCGCAGATCCCTGGTGGGAGACCGCATTTCGGAGCTCCAACGGCAACTTCCCCCGCTGGAATCGCGGGGTTTAAAGGACTCGGTGCGGGGCCTAACATCGCCCCGCGCGGCCTAACGGCCGCGGGACTTACCATCGCCCGCCGGGGGCTTGAACATCGGGAGCCCCAGTTCGCCTCAAAGTTGCAGTTGGGCTGCTGGACCGCGGGAGAAGAACAAGGGAAGAGATAAGACTTTTGCCTTCCATCACAATGAGGAGGTGTTGGAGATTCTGTGATGGATGTCTGTGTAAAGTGTGTTAAGTGTCGGTACTGTTTTTTTTTGTAATTGTTAAGACTGTAAAAAATGCAATTTCGTTCAATCCAAGCTGTTTGAATGACAATAAAAGGCATTCTATTCTATGTTCCCAATTCGGAGAAACCGTGCGCAGTCTGCGAGCGGGACACACGGGAGGAGTCAGCGTTATCTTCGGCTCCTCACCCGAAATTTAAATCTGACACTGAGACATCGGGGAGAGATCTTCTATCTCCTAGGATTGCCCCACAGGTGGAGGACAATAGGGGAAATCAAGGAGATAGAAAGAAGACTTCACCGACATGGGAGCAGAAACTAATTAGGGATTCCAGTAGCGAAAGAATAAAAGAATCCTTCTGGAAGTACCGGGATAAAACAAATAGCCTTTCAGGGGGTGAGATAAGGGGAGGATATGGATGGATTGGTCCGGACATAGATAATATTATTATGTCAGAATAATTCACCACGGAGGAGGATTTAGTAAGAACTCGCCGTAGACAATGTGTTTGTAGGGAGATGCCCGCATCAGGTATAAATGTCCCCCAGACCACAGATGGTCAGACATCAAGGCAGCCTGGTTCAACGGCAGCCCGGAGATTAGAGGTCCGAATAAAATAAATAAGAACAGATGAGTATAAGGAGGCAGAAGACCTCAAGGCCTGGATCGATCTCCCATTTAAAGAACCAACCTTTCCTAGGTTTGGTTGGCGAGGTTGTAGAGCAATCCGGTCCGATCTGTGTTTTAGTTGTGGGGGACTAGGGCACTGGAGTTGGTCGTGTCCCATGAGAGAATATCATCAGGAAGCAAGGGGGCAGAGAAGGCGGCCACGGGGTCATGGAGACCGATGGATTCCAAGAGGGTACCGAGGCTCTTGGGATCCTGAAAGTAGAGGATGGGGACACTGGCAGGGGAATCAGGGGGAAGGGACATACCAACAATCCAACCCATTTCAGTAGCCCTGACCTGCCAGTTAGCAGCAATACCATCTGTTAAAATTAAAAGGCGTCCTCACATGGCCTGAGAAACAGCACTGCACATTAAACAGGAACACCACCCCTTCTAAGTAGGAGAAGATACATAGAATCCGACTCACAAAGAACCCTCACTAAAAGGAAGAAGTACGACAGGGAAACATAGCAGCTAGCGTGAAAAGGGATGACAACTACGGAATGGAAATGGCACGAGGGAGAGAAGAAACAAACTTACCGTGCAGGAGGAATGGGAGTGGGGAAAGAAGATATTGAATTAATGTATTGCTGAGTTTTGTCCCTGCAGACAGTATATCAACAAGAGACTATCTGGGGAGTGAGGTAAAAGAATGTAGACCCCTAAAAGCGAGAAGAACACAGCGAAAGATAATGTAGCTCCCCAGAAAAAGGTGACCAGCAGGAAGAATTGATACTGTCCTGCTCCTTTAAGACATTTGGGAAGGCCAGCAGGCAGAGCAACATGCTCCTCAGTATCTCCACTCCCTAGTAACTGAAACCATCATCAGAAAGGAAGAAGAAAAGGACCTACCCTAGTGCCCAACTTTAATATCACCTAGCTACTGGAGAAAGAAAAGGAAGAAGCACAAAGGACACTTTAATCATCTTTGAAAGAAACAACACCGCAAACTTATATTGACTTCTGGGACAAACCTCACTTTAAAGGACTGATTTCAAATAAAACATTTCTCTGTTGTTTGGAGTAAAATATCTGAATTACATCTAAATTATGGGTTTTAGAAATAAATTTATAAATTTTGGATTTGGTCTCGAAATTGTACGGTGATGAATTGGAGGGACTTTAAAATGTTCTAGATTTGGAATAGACTTATGGAATCTGACTTAGGACTAATTGGAGTTTGATTATTAACTGACATTGTTATTATCTCATCCTCAGAAAGGCGGACAAAAATGGAAAGGATTGTTCAAATGGCACCAGGAAGCATGGAACTTGAGAAGATCTGGTAACATAGAATATGAGAGTTGGAATTAAAATCGGGATTAAAATTGGAATTAAACTTGAAAATTAAAATGGGAATTGAAATTGGAATTGGAGTTATAATTGAAAATGGTCAAAAGAGGAACTGAGCAGTATTGTATTGTATTGTATTCAAATTTATTGTCATTATCTCAGTTAGAGACAACGAAATGAATTTCCCTTACAGGCAGTATCATAAAAATAAAAATAAATAAATAATAATAAATAATAAAACATATTAAAAATAAAATAGAATTTAAAAAAAAGCACAAACACTGAAAGTCCACGACACAACATAACACAGTGGCACCAAGGTGAGGAAGGCACTATAGTCCAGCCAGCCTCCCCTCCATTCTTCCCAGATGTTCACTCGTGGTCGAGGCCTTCCTAGCACCCGCAGTCGCCGCCCCGGGTGGCCCGATGTTCAGGCCCTCACGCCGGGCTGGTGGAACGCCGACGCCGAACCCCGACGGTGAACATCCTCCTCCTCAGCGGCCCGGACCTCCTGATCAGCCGCCTCCCGCAGCCGGAGTCCGCAGCAGCTCCCGAGTCCGCAGCAGCTCACGAGTCCGCAGGCCGAGCCGGGCAGAGTCGCAGGACCCCGCGCTGTCCATCAGCGCCGCCCGCGTTGGGAGCTCCGCAAACCGCAGCTCCATGATGTCGGTGCAGCAGGTCCAGCACTCTGGGCTCCAGACGGCGATCCCCGGTAAGGCATCGCCAGCCCCGCGATGTTACAGCGCTGTCCCGCCGCTGCTGGAGCTCTGGTCGATCCCGGCAGGAAAGGCCACGCCAATCCAGTAGGTAGGCCGCTGGGGGGGGGGGGGGGGGACGACTCGAATAATAGTCGCGTCTTCACCAGGAAGCGGCTGAAGGACGGTATCCCCCGCACCGTACCCTCTTCCCCCACATCAAAACACAAAAAAACACACTTTTTACATAACTAAATAAACAAAAAAACAAAAAGATACTATAGGTGGAGGCTGCTGGCACCAGCGCCACCGGAAGTACAACACTTCCCTTTGAGAGACCGCACTGAGAAATTATTCAGTAGTTAAGAAATATTACAAGCGAGAAGCCCTAGACAGAGAACAAAGCCAACATAGTAAGAACTTCTAAAGGAGTGATAGCTGACACACTGTAACCTTTACTAGGAGTTTATTATAGCACATGGCACACACGTCCCAGCACTGACTGCATCCAGCCTTCAGGCGTACTGGGACCTAGTGGGAGGAACAAAGGGAGGATACTACAGTTATACTAATATGATGGGGCGTGGTTAGTGGTGATGAGGTAGCTACATTATAGGTTGCATGCATAAACCATCTACAGAACTAATAGAGTAAAGAACCAACATAGTAGAGAATCAACATAGTTATGAATAGAACCAGGATTTTGGCATAAATGCCATGTGCCTTTTCATGCCTTTTTTGATGATTTCATCAGGATAATGCCTTTTTTGATGATTTCACCAGAATAATGCCTTTTTCACGATCGAGTGCCTAAATCAGCCTTTTTTTGCCGTTTTGCTACAAGGTCGTGCTATTTTCTCTAGTTGCACCGTGATTACAATGACTTTTTCTATGTTAACACGTTAATATTAATGTAATTATTAATGTGTTAACATACTATAAGTTACAAGAAAATTTCCACCGCCAGGGCGAAACCAGGGGCGCCACCGTCAGTCATTCATTCGTTCATGCCGCTGCCCGCTGGTTCAGTCTTCTCCAAGATCTGCAGATGGTCGAAAAATCGAAGGTAGACAAAAAATGCTGGAGAAACTCAGCGGGTGAGGCAGCATCTACGGAGAGAAGGAATAGGCGACATTTCGGGTCGAGACCCTTCTTACATAGAAACATAGAAAATAGGTGCAGGAGTAGGCCATTTGGCCCTTCGAGCCTGCACCGCCATTCAATATGATCATGGCTGATCATCCAACTCAGTATCCTGTACCTGCCTTCTCTCCATACCCCCTGATCCCTTTAGCCACAAGGGCCACATCTAACTCCCTCTTAAATATAGCCAATGAACTGGCCTCAACTACCTTCTGTGGCAGAGAATTCCAGAGATTCACCACTCTCTGTGTGAAAAATGTTTTCCTCATCTCGGTCCTAAAAGATTTCCCCTTATCCTTAAACTGTGACCCCTTGTTCTGGACTTCCCCAACATCGGGAACAATCTTCCTGCATCTAGCCTGTCCAACCCCGTAAGAATTTTGTAAGTTTCTATAAGATCCCCCCTCAATCTTCTAAACTCTAGCGAGTACAAACCGAGTCTATCCAGTCTTTCTTCATATGAAAGTCCTGACATCCCAGGAATCAGTCTGGTGAACCTTCTCTGTACTCCCTCTATGGCAAGAATGTCCTTCCTCAGATTAGGAGACCAAAACTGTACGCAATATTCCAGGTGTGGTCTCACCAAGACCCTGTACAACTGCAGTAGAACCGCCCTGCTCCTATACTCAAATCCTTTTGCTATGAATGCTAACATACCATTCGCCTTCTTCACTGCCTGCTGCACCTGCATGCCTACTTTTAATGACTGGTGTACCATGACACCCAGGTCTCGTTGCATCTCCCCCTTTCCTAATCGGCCACCATTCAGATAATAGTCTACTTTCCTGTTTTTGCCACCAAAGTGGATAACCTCACATTTATCCACATTATACTGCATCTGCCATGCATTTTCCCACTCACCCAGCCTATCCAAGTCACCTTGCAGTCTCCTAGCATCCTCCACACAGCTAACACTGCCCCCCAGCTTCGTGTCATCCGCAAATTTGGAGATGTTGCATTCAATTCCCTCGTCCAAATCATTAATATATATCGTAAATAGCTGGGGTCCCAGCACTGAGCCTTGCGGTACCCCACTAGTCACTGCCTGCCATTGTGAAAAGGACCCGTTTACTCCTACTCTTTGCTTCCTGTCTGCCAGCCAGTTCTCTATCCACAACAATATTGAACCCCCAATACCGGACTGATGTGGGGGGGATGGGAAAAAGAATGGAAGAGGCGAAGACAGTAGGACTAAAAGGAGAGCTGGGAAGGCGGAGCGGAGGAGGGAGAAGACAAGGGCTAAAATTAGAGAAGTCAATGTTGATACTGCTGGGGTGTAGACTACCCAAGCGAAATACCAAAGCTTGTCTCCTCACTACATTTACTGCTGGCTCCAGTCGCAAATCTGAGTTTTCGAGTGATCTATGCAAGGTATTCATTGATGCTGGAATTCCACTGTGGATATTGGAAAACAAATCTCTCAGAGGTTTTTTAGAGAAATACACAGAGGAACTTATACCAAGCGAGTCATCATTACGGAAAAATGATGTTGACAGCAACTTTAACATTGTTGTGCAGAAAATTAGAGATTAAGTTGCATGCAACAAAATATGGATCTCAATAGACGAGACAACTGATGCTGTGGGGAGATATTTAAGAAGGAACTGCAGATGCTGGAAAATCGAAGGTAGATAAAAATGCTGGAGAAACTCAGCGGGTGAGGCAGCATCTATGGAGTCTGATGAAGGGTCTCGACCCGAAACGTCGCCTATTTCCTTCACTCCATAGATGCTACCTCACCCGCTAAGTTTCTCCAGCATTTTTGTCTACCTGTGGGGAGATATGTTGCCAATGTGGTCATCGATACACTGGAGGCAGGTCAACCATCAAAGGAGCATTTGTTGACATTAAAAGCATTGGAGAAGTCAAACAGCTCAACGATTGCTCAGTTGTTTACATCTTCACTTGCTGTACTTTGGCCAGAAGGTATAAAACACTAGAATGTTCTTCCGTTTGTGACTGATGCAACTCCGTACATGAAAAAAGCTGCTTGTGCTCTTAACGTTTTATTCACAAAATGTTGCATTTGCCATGCACATACATAGCTTGTTTCCAAATGTCGATCGCCTAGTTTCCAATGTCAAGAAAATCTTCCTCAAAGCACCGTCATGTGTGCAGTTGTTCAAGGAAATAGCACCCGAGATTCCGCTACCTCATCTGCCCGTTTTGACTAGGTGGGGGTACATGGCACTCTGCTGTACTCTACTATGCTGCACACTTTGCCTGCCTATTTCAGAGTTTTTTAGTGCCTAAACATCCTGGCTCTAGTTATGAGTTACCATAGTGAGGAGTGCATACATAAATAAGAGGAGGTACTGGAGGAAAAACTTGGTTAACTGTAGGGGGAAACTTGAATTGTATTGGGAATAGCAGAGCCGATGCATATTTGCCCGATGGATTTGAATTGTTTAACCCTTGATAAAGAGGTTAAAGAGGCTTATATTATCAAGGTGGAAAGAAATTGTCCATGGATTTGGCATTTTTGATTGGACTTAGCATAAAATTAATAGCAAAGGAAATTGATTGTTTAAATTTGAACAGCTAGGAATTCCACAGGAATTGGAATTGTATTATTGGCTACAATGCTGTGGAATGAGAAAGATGAAATGGGCATCGAAATGTAAAATAGTAAATTGAAGGCTGAGACTGAATTTGGTTAAATTGGAACATTTATCATGGTTTGCTTCAAAATAAAGTCACGCCTGTAGGGAAATCTGGACTGAACCCAGCTGAAATTTATATGATTACCCATCATCAGATATACATATTATAACATCATGTGAGTATGAAGAAGGATAATTAGTGTAAATCCTGGAATGATAAAGAGTATATTAGGGAACAGAATAGGAATAGGGATATAGTAATAGAACACAATATAATAGGTTCAATAGATAATTGAATATGAATGGGTTCAAGTGAAATAGAAATGGCAAATGTATGGGAAAGCATGAGTGCATGATGGTAACTTGCTTTGTCCCAAGCTTCTTAGGATTTTCTAGGATTTAGGTTCGACTGTGGAAGGTGATGGAAGACTGGGCAGGAACACGGATGGAGGGAATTCGCGCCCACGAAAACTCGGGATGTGAAGACTCCTCAGACAGAACTTGTGAAGTTATGCCCATGAAAACTCGGGACGCTTGACAAGATTCTGAGAAGAAACATCATCATCTTGTGTTACTGGTAGATGGGAAATGTAAAGCACAGTTATGTATATCTGGTTAGCTGATTATTGAGCCACATTGGTTATCATTAATGATGGGTTATCATTATGATAAAAGGAAAGAATGTTAATCCTGGCTAAATTGGAACAGCTAGGACTTCAAAATGGGGTAAAGCTTCAGGATTGCTGGGAGATTTGGTCAAATTGGAGTTGCTCTCTGCAGGACTGGGACAAGCTGTGGAGAGGTGCCAGAGTGTCTGGAGCTTAGATACAAATTTGTAAACTAAGAATGGGAATATCTGCAAACCCTATCAATTTGGTGCAAATGCATAGATGGCTGCAAACCAGACATACACCTTGTAAATAATTGTAAATAATGTTGCAGAGTTTGAATTTGCCAAGTGTTGATTGGATGAGGTGTTGAGCCTTGTCTGGGTTTTCTGTAAATCAGGGTAAATGTTTCTAAATTGGCTGCCTCTCGAAGTCTGTTTTGAATACAATGTATTGAGCTGTTGTATCATTGGATTAGGGAATGCCTGTTATGTATGGGGTTAATCGATATCTGTAATTGGGTTATTAAGAGACCACCCCTGTGTGGTTCAGCCCCTCGAGGTCCCGGGACATATAAAAGTCCGCGATCACGAGGCTCAGGGTCGATCTTCTGGGAAAACGCTTGGGACTGCGTGAACTTCTGGACTGTCTCTGTCTGAGCGAGGCCTAGAGTGCTTGAACAAGCAGACACGGGTTTCGAACCCGCGGCGGGATAGGTACAGTAGTTGAACTGTAAAAATACTTTTGGTAAAATAAAATTTAGTTGTTTCAAGTGCTTGATTCAGTGTTTTTACTGAAACTAGACTGGGGGGAAGCTTAGAAAAGAGCAATTATCACACACACTTGACAAAAAACTGTTGAAGTCAGGGCAATCATTCCCACTTCCCCTCTGGGACAGCTTGTCTCCAGTTGGCCACATCTTCCTTGTTGCACTAACAAGTTTCGTTCAACCATTGCTGGGGAAGAGTTTCTCACTTCCGTAACTTATTTCTCTCAAGAGTACTTAAGTGAGCCATTATAAAAGCGGAGTGCAATCACTTAGTCCACATTTGGAAATTGCTGTCTACAAATTGATCACAGGAACTATATAATAATAAACCATTTAGCTCCCTTGAATCATACAAAAGTACTGGAGCTGGAATCATGTCATTTCAATTTATACTTCGCAGACTGCCATGCATTCAATGGCAAAGTCAAGAGGTAGCACTTTTAAATATTGCAGGCAGAATATAGTCATAGAAAGATAAGCATGGAAACGGGTTATTTGGCCCATCAAATCTACACCGGCCATCAAGTACCCATTTAGACTAATCCTACATTAATCACATTAAAAAAAAAATCTCCCTTGTCCATTCTTGTCAACTCTCCCCAGATTCTATCTGTTGAAATTACCACCACCATCAGCATTGAGTTTTTGATTTTATTTTATTCTGGACAGTGTGTGTGTGCTCCACCTGCATTAACCTTACATTATCCACTTCTTGTGATAATTGCCCTCCTAGTTGCATTTTGTAACTGTTCAGCCATTCCTATGTAGGTACTCTTTAATATGTTTTCTTATTCACACAGATTAAATTTATTTTGGAATGATTGCACCTATTTACCACATTTTGTGCTGGACATTTTATGATCATAAGCATTTGGGGACTTACGATACTTGTCATACGATACTTTTCTCCCTTGTATCCAGTTTCCCTGGTTTCATGTTTTGAAATCAGATTTAATGCTAATAAACAATCACTGCAATTAACTGCATACACAACCAAATAATTAGTGAACATATATAAGTGCAGTGAGCAAGCAGTTGAAGAATAATCATGAATGGAGCATGTTACTTAAAATGATGAGCATAAGTTAAATGGGCAATTGTAAATGGGGCAAATGGACATACTACTGTCAAACAGCATTAATGATGATGAGCATTAATGTTCATGGTGACCAGAGTCAAAGGTTATAAACAAGATTATTTCAAAAGCTTTTTTTAAATTTAACTGGCAAGTTAACAGCATAGAAAACCCTGTTCATTAACCAGCTCATCTATCAATGAATAACAAAAAGTGCTGGAATAACTTAGTGGGTCAGGCAGCATTTGTGAAGGGAGTGGATAGGCGAGATTTTGGGTTGGGACTTTAGACTCTTTAGACTCTTATAAATACATAATGTATTGGTCACGATTCCAGCATCTGTAGTTCTCTACCTATGAATAATGTCATTTAGAGCTTCCAAAACTTTACCTTCATAAGGAGGAAGAATGTTATCTCCATCTTTTCCTGGGTCCTATAATGTTGAGTGCATTTTTGAAAGCATATTAAATAAATAATTCCATCGAGTCATAGGATATAGTTAGGGTACTTTATAAATAGATTTAATGTTCATTGCTATCAAATATAGAAATTTGCAAAGATAAAATAGTGATCTTACCCATCTTTCTCCACTTATGTTGTTAAGAAAATATTTTATAGAAAAACAGCTTCTAAGATCCAGAACATCATATTACTGACTGTGAACATTGCATTGTTCATTCATGCAAAATATCATAATTCATAAAGCTTGTACTGAGAATTATGGCTCTTTCTTTCTCATGAAAGAATTACTGTAACTCACATTCACTGAAGCATGTCCTCTATTTCTCATGTCCCTTCTTTATGTAACATAATGGATTGAATATGCCTTCCCTGATGTGGACAGTAAACAATAACCAGATAAAATAAATTACTGACATGCAATCAGGGTAGTGTCATACTGATAGAAATACAGCTTATTACTATGGTGCATCTTCGAACATAAGATACAATTACTGAAGGTTATAAACCCATAAATTATATTGAAGATACTGCAGGGGATATAATTTAGTGCTGAACTTGCAGAAATGCCAATGGCTTACACTGTCTGAAGCACTTTATCCACCTAATTTCTGGGGCTCATGAAACAGAATAATGTACATATGTAAACCATTTAATTGGTCATGGAAAATAACCTATGTGTTTTATAGACATACAATCAGACTGAAAGCGATGCACGGTAACGAAAAAGATTTGAGGAGGGATAACCAAATAATCCATGAAAGAGATAAATCTTTTTGGATGCCTCAGAGACTGAGAGGACGAGGTCCCGTGGATTACTCAGAGCTCCCGTGGATTTTGAAGCAACAGCAACAAAGAGAAGCAGGAGAAAACACTGATTGGCTCTAGCCCGAGTGGGAGGAGAGTTAGAAGTGAGTCAGAGGGGGAAAACTGTTGAAAACTGAGGAATTTGGTTTGTAAATTGGTAAATTAGGCAATTCATTTGTCAATATAAGCAAGACGTCTCTTAGGGAGCGGCAGTGAGGGACGTGCCCTGTGAGAGAAGTGCGAGTCTTTGGCGAGGAGGCTAAGGAGAGGTGGCTACGCAAAATGCTGGAGCGGGAGAGACAAAAGAAGGAGATGTCAGGCAAGCTGATTCAGTGTGATGCTTGCAGTATGTGGGAGGTCAAGGATACTGCTGGTGCCTCTGGCTGCTACA
Organism: Amblyraja radiata; assembly: GCF_010909765.2. Classification (NCBI taxonomy): domain Eukaryota; kingdom Metazoa; phylum Chordata; class Chondrichthyes; order Rajiformes; family Rajidae; genus Amblyraja; species Amblyraja radiata. The sequence continues at coordinate 51,611,752 of NC_045959.1, read as the reverse complement.
AATGTGAGAAGTGCATCCAGGTACAGCTCCTGAAGGACCGTGTTGGGGAACGGGAGAAGCAAGTGGATGACCTCAGGTTCATCCGAGAAACTGAGTCGTTCCTCGACAAGTCCTACAGTAAGATTGTTACACCTAAGGTACTGGAAGAGAGAAAGTGGGTGACGGTGAGAAAGGGAGGGAAACTTGGAATGCAAAGGTCCCCGGGTGTTGTACCTCTTGTGAACAGATTCGCCCACTTAGAAGCTGTCGGGACAGAAGACGTTGTCACACTGAGCGGCGGACTGGCTTGCGAAGCAAAAAGGGCTGTTGAGTCAAAACCAAAGAGGCCAACGTCAGGCAACGCCATTGTAGTTGGAGACTCCATTGTGAGATGTACGGACAGGGGTTTCTGCGGCAACAGACGGGATTCGAAGATGGTGTGCTGCCTTCCTGGTGCCAGGATCCAGGATGTCACAGACAGTGCAGAAAATGCTCCACGGCGAAGGTGAACAGCCGGAAGTGGTAGTGCATGTCGGCACAAATGACGTCGGAAAGAAGGGGATGAATATTCTGAAGCGTGACTTTAGAGAGCTCGGAAAAATACTGAAAAGCAGGACCTCCGGGGTTGTTATCTCCGGTTTGCTTCCAGTTCCTCATGCTGGCGAGAGCAGGAACAGGGAGATACGGGACCTGAATGTGTTGCTGAGGAACTGGTGCAGGGGGCAGGGATTTAGATTCTTAGATTACTGGGATCTGTTTTGGAGTAAAGGGGAACTGTACAAAGGGGACAGATTGCATTTTAACAGGTGGGGGAGCAGCATTCTGGCAGGCAGGTTTGCCACTGCTACACAGGTGGTTTTAAACTGAATAAGGGAGGTGGGGTGTCAAATGGGATAATCGAGGATGGAGTTAAAGGGAAAGAGAGTAAAGGGATGGTTAATTACCCCAGAAGTAACGGGAAAGGAAGATCACAAAGGGATAGGAGATTATGGCCAAGTGTAATAGGGATCGATGTGAAAGGTGAGATGCGTAAGGAATTAAAAGTATTGTATATGACTGCGTGAAGTATAAGACGTAAAGTAGATGAGCTTGAGGCTCAGTTAGAAGTTGGTAGATATGACATTGTGGGGATTACTGAGACGTGGCTGCAGGAGGATCGGGCCTGGGAACTTAATATTCAGGGTTATACATCCTATAGAAAGGACAGGCAGGTGGGCAGAGGAGGGGGGGTAGCTCTGCTGGTGAGGGATGGAATTCAGTCCCTTGCGAGAGAAGACATAGGGACTGACGAGTCACTGTGGATTGAGTTGAGGAATTGTAAAGGCAAGAAGACACTAATTGGTGTTATTTACAGACCCCCAAATAGTAGCCCGGATGTAGGGTGTAAGTTGCAGCAGGAGTTAAAACTGGCATGTAACAAAGGTAATGCCACTGTGGTGATGGGGGATTTCAATATGCAGGTAGCCTGGGAAAATCAGGTTGGTTCAGGACCCCAAGAAAGAGAGTTTGTAGAATGCCTCCAAGATGGATTCTTAGAGCAGCTTGTAATGGAGCCAACCAGAGAAAAGGTAATTCTGGATTTAGTGTTGTCCAATGAACCAGATACGATAAGAGAACTCGAGGTAAAGGAACCGCTTGGATGTAGTGATCATAATATGATTAGTTTTAATCTGCAATTTGAGAAGGAGAACGTTAAATCGGAAGTGGCAGTGATGCACTTCAACAAAGGGGACTATGAAGGCATGAGAGGGGAGCTGGCCAAAGTAGACTGGAAAGGGATCCTAGCAGGAATGACGGTGGAACAGCAATGGCAGGAATGTCTGGGCATAATCCGGAAGACGGAGGATCATTTCATTCCAAAAAGGAAGAAAGATTCTAAGGGGAGTAGGAGGCAACCGTGGCTGACAAGAGAAGTTAGGGATAGAATAACACTAAAAGAAAAGATGTATAACACAGCAAAGAGTAGCCGGAAGCCAGAGGATTGGGAAACTTTCATAGGACAACAGTAGGAAACAAAACGGGCAATAAGGGCTGAAAAGATGAAGTACGAGGGGAAGCTGGCCATGAATATAAAGAAGGACAGTAAAAGTTTATTTAGATATGTTAAGGGAAAAAGAGTAGCAAAGTCAAATGTGGGTCCCTTGAAGGCAGACACGGGTGAAATTATTATGGGCAACAAGGAAATGGCAGAAGAGTTGAATAGGTACTTCGGATCTGTCTTCACTAAGGAAGACACAAACAATCTCCCAGATGTACTGGAGGACAGAGGATCTAAGGAGGTAGAGGAACTGAAAGACATTTTCATTAGGCGAGAAATAGTATTGGGTAGGCTAATGGGACTGAAGGATGATAAATCCCCTGGGCCTGATGGTCTGCATCCCGGGGTCCTCAGGGAGGTGGCTCGAGAAATAGTGGACGCATTGGTGATTATTTTCCAATGTTCAATAGATTCAGGATCAGTTCCTGTGGATTGGAGGATAGCTAATATTATCCCACTTTTCAAGAAAGGAGCAAGAGAAAACGGGGAATTACAGACCAGTTAGCCTGACTTCAGTGGTGGGAAAGATGCTGGAGTCAATTATTAAAGAGGTAATAATGGGCCATTTGGATAGCAGTAAAAGGATTAGTCCAAGTCAACATGGATTTATGAAAGGGAAATCATGCTTGACTAATCTTCTGGAATTTTTTCAGGATGTGACAAGTAAAATGGATGAAGGGGTGCCAGTGGATGTAGTGTATCTTGACTTTCAGAAAGCCTTTGATAAGGTCCTGCATGGAAGACTGGTAACTAAAATTAGAGCACATGGTATTGGGGGTCGGGTGTTGACATGGATAGAAAATTGGTTGGCAGACTGGAAGCAAAGAGTGAACGGGTCCTTTTCAGAATGGCAGGCAATGGCGAGTGGAGTGCCGCAAGGCTCGGTGTTGGGGCCGCAACTGTTTACCATATATATTAATTATTTGGAAGGGGGAATTAGGAGCAACACTAGCAAGTTTGCGGATGACACAAAGCTGGGTGGCAGTGTGAACTGTGAAGAGGATGTTAGGAGGTTGCAGGGTGACCTGGACAGGTTGAGTGAGTGGGTAGATGCGTAGCAGATGCAGTATAATATAGATAAATGTGAGGTGGCAAAAACAAGGGGGCAGATTATTATCTCAATGGGGCTAGGTTAGGTAAGGGGGAGGTGCAGCGAGACCTGGGTGTCCTTGTACACCAGTCACTGAAAGTTGGCGTGCAGGTACAGCAGGCAGTGAAGCAAGCAGTGAAGAATGTTGGCCTTCATAAGAGGATTTCAGTATAGGTTCTTCTGCAGTTGTATAGGGCTCTGGTGAGACCACATCTGGAGTATTGTGTACAGTTTTGGTCTCTTAATTTGAGGAAGGACATCCCTGTGATTAAGGCAGTGCAGCGTAGGTTCACGAGATTGAACCCTGGGATGGCGGGACTGTCATATGAGGAAAGATTGAAAAGACTAGGCTTGTATTCACTGGAGTTTAGAAGGATGAGGGGGATCTTATAGAAACATATAAAATTATAAAAGGACTGGACAAGCTAGATGCAGGAACAATGTTCCCAATGTTGGGCGAGTCCAGAACCAGGGGCCACAGCCTTAGAATAAGGGGGAGGTCATTTAAGACTGAGGTGAGAAAAAACTTTTTCACCCAGAGAGTTGTGAATTTATGGAATTCCCTGCCACAGAGGGCAGTGGAGGCCAAATCACTGGATGGATTTAAGAGAGAGTTCGATAGAGCTCTAGGGGCTAGTGGAGTCAAGGGATATGGGGAGAAGGCAGGCAGGGGTTATTGATAGGGGACGATCAGCCATGATCACAATGAATGGCGGTGCTGGCTCGAAGGGCCGAATGGCCTCCTCCTGCACCTATTTTCTATGTTAAGGCGTAGAAGCATTGAGGATTAAGAAGGGAACTAAAGAGTTTCAGATCTGAATGTGTTTTATTCATGGGCATTGCAATCAAATGAATAGATTGAAAAGATTATGGTAAACTACTATCTTGATCCACTGGAGTCCCATTGTGTGGATTTTTGCCCTTGCTGGTTTGATTGGCATTTCCTGAATTCTGGCCCGTGAACAATGATGGATAGAGGGTGACATAGAGGCAACCTTGCGGCTGATGATGTTCCATGGCTGCCACTGGTGGCAAAATAAATTAGGGCATTCACAGATGGCAGTTGGCGGAATAAAGATACCTTGAGTATAATTGTGGAATTTTCAACATAGGGGCTTTCTGTGGAAAGTGAACCAACACACGTGATCAGATGCCATCACATAAAGTAATACATTAAAAAATTATTGTAAGAGATTAATCTTATTCATTGCTATTTTCCTACCTACAGAACTATAATGCATGTCTGCTAAAGATATGAACATTCTAGCTTTTTTAAATTCAGTTTGTAAGATAAAATGAGTTATGAAAAAAATACTTCCGTGTGAGGTCACACATGTGACCAGCCATATTTTATCTCGGACCCTAAACAAACATTGTCAGCATAACATAAGAATCTCACTTGATAAACTTCGAAAAAAATAGGAAGAATATATACAGTACAAAACAATACCTGTAAGGCTTTCAGAATTAGAAGAGATGTATTCCACAGGTTTTCCATATTTTTGATCACACACGTGACTAAGAATGGGCCTATAAGGTCGTATATCTTTGCCATGTGGGACCTTGATGTACACACATTGGATGTAATATTTTCTGGATTAGCAAGGTGACTGGTATTGGCGGCACAGTGACGCAGATGGTAGAGCGCCCGCGACCCAGGTTTGATCCTGACCCATGTGGAGTTTGCACATTCTCCCTGTGACCGAGTGGCCTTCCTCCGGGTGCTCTGGTTTCCTCCTACGGCGCCAAACCATGCAGTTTTTTAATTAGCCTCTGTAAATTGCCCCTGCTGTGTAGGGAGTGGATGCAATAGTGGGATGATATAGAACTAGTATGAATGGGAGATGGATGGTTGGTGTGTGATAGGTAGGCTATAGGGCTTGTTTCTAGGCTGTATCTCTCTAAACATTAAAAAATATTTGATCATTTTCAAGCATTTTGAAAGGTAATGAAAAGTTTTATCTACCTTTAAACATTAATGGATTAGGGAGTGAGGATAGGGATTAGTAGACACAAGGACCTTTAGATGCTGGAATCTTGCGTCGAGCATCTTTGGAGGACAAGGTTAGTATTTTAAATTGAGATATTGAGGCTTATAGGTCAGCACCATTCGAAAACCATAACTTTAGGATAGAAAATGGCAGTAAACTTGGGTGAAATGAAATTCACAAAAAATGGGTAGCCAGCTAAGAGGCCAACTATAGAGGTTCCAAAGCGATATAAAAGTTAAACAGATGGGCTGAGACAATGGTAGGTAATATTACCTATTGACAGTAATAGCACAGATTGTAATGGTGATTTTACTTCGGAGTCACATGAGTGACTACGTGAAGAACCAGTCCAGCACGCATGCGCGACATGAGCGTTCACGCAGTGCAACAGCGACGAACGGGAGTACAGGTGCTCCCGCTACAAGCCTGAAGGAACGGACCGTTAGGTAAGTACTTACCCACAGGTTCGAATTTACTACTTTGCTCCTCTTTGTTGCTCCAGGGGAACTGGAGAGAGCAAAGCAGAACAGAGGGAAGCGGCCCCCGTTCGACTCCAGGGAAGGAGCGTTCCGTCAGTGGAGGGGGGAGAGGCGGCACCGGGACTGCACACGCTGTGGTCCACAGTCAGGGTACTGAGCCGATGCCCAGTTCGCTAACAGCTGTCTGACCAACAGCAGCGGACTGGAGGGAAACTCAAAAACCGGCCGGTAACCCCTACATACTCCCGACAAGGAGACTCGCCGCCCGAGAACCGCAGAAATTCCGCCCGAAAACGGCAGGCAGCCTCTAGCAGCAAAGTCAGAACCAAACCTCGGGCTGGAGACAGACACGGAAGATGGAATCGGCACATCAAACTACCGCCCGAGAGCAAGTAAGTGTCTGTTCTCCAAGCCTAGAGTAAGGTCATGGAGCCAAAAACTCCAGCGAGACTTGCCTCGGGAGCAGGGGCAAGCTCGCCAAGGGAACATAACACTCCCGCTCCAGTGCACTACAGCACTGGCCATCTCCCTTATCGAGGGATCGATGGCGACCAGGGCTGGGCTGGTCAAGAAGAGGGGTCACTGGCTGAATAACACCGGGAGTATGCTTGAGGTACAGGATCAGGAAGAGCTGCTGGGTGTGGCCGCTATGTGGCTCCACCACTAACAAGATGGCTTTTTAGTCTCAACTGACGGCCAGCTTACTACCTGTTCTTTTCAAAAAATCTCTCCAAGACAGGTAGTCATGAGGCGTTGGATTTCATCACGCCTCCCCAAAATTGCATTTACTCAAAGTGCCCACCATTATTGGGGGGTACATTGAGCATAGCATTTAAAAAAACCCAAATATCTTAAATTGCATTTGATACCCCTGACGTCGGCTATCATTTTCGCATGCTCATTCCAGAGGGGCAGGGTAGTATGGCAAAACACCTGACCCTACTGTTCACAGTATGCTCCGCAACTTCTCGAAGGAAGTTATAAAACCTGCCCTCAACCTAAAAAATTCACAGAACTGTGAGAACGCCGACCTCACAACCACAGATCCTGCTATCTGGAAAAGGTACCAAACCAAGCCTAAGAAACTGGACGAAGTATCCAAAATATTCGGCATCAAGAGGGCAGGGTCTGGAATGAGCACCACACAAAACCAGACAGCAGTACCTCCACGCGTCCACCAGTAGGCGTCTACTTAATGGTACTGGTGAAAGCTCGGGGCCCGCATGCCAACCCCCGTAAGCCCTTTCAGGCCAGGGTCCAGAGCGGGCCCCATGGAAAATGCGCCACCCCCCGACAACATCATCCCTACAGACAAGGAACCAGAACCGAAGAAATGAACACACCACTAAACAACAGTGAAGGCAGATAAGTATGGTTCCTACCATCACATAAAAGGTGAAGGGTTTGTACTAACAGGGGGGGGGGGATCACACCTGGGTTGGAAACATGAAGAACTATCACACTTGGTAGTTATATACCAAAAGTATTCTAGGATCAAATTGAATTAAGAAACCTACCACCAGTTCAGCATGCACCCCAAAGGGGTCTACCCTCCCACTAAAAAAGAACATGAGGGACTAGCTAACTGGAGAAGATATGCTAGGGGTCATAAAGAAGCCTAATATGAACCTTTGGTACCAAAAAATCCAAGATGGTGAATGTCGCACCATCATTGATATACAAGGGGTCATAAAGAAGCCTAATATGAACCTTTGGTACCAAAAAACCCAAAGATGGTGAATGTCGCACCATCATTGACTTAACCACTTGAGTATTTTCACCAGGTTACACACTTATGGAAACTTGTAGCTGCTAACCATGGATTTCCTAGGATACTTTATGGTAGATATCAACTTAAAAGATGCATACTATTCAGTGCCAAAGTATCGCGCACCAACCACCAACCTGGACACACTGCAGCAGAGCCACTGTCGTGCCGCTGCCGATCGGAACGCCTGTTGATGTTTAGTAGAGAGTAGAGTGTTTAATTTGTTCATGATATATGTATTTTTATTTCTATTTATTTTTTACTGCACACTGAATGGACACTGGTTGAGCAACGTTTTTTTGTTTCCTCTGGGTATGTGAGTACTCAGGAAAATGACAATAAAGATATACTATACTATACTATACCCATTCATAAGATTTTCGGAGATACCACAATTTACCTGGATGGGGTAACTATGGCAGTATAAATTATTGACAATGGCTAATATGAGCCAAAACTGTTTCCAGATATTCAAACCAGCCCTGACACTATTAAGGAACATATCGTCATGGTATGTCTCTATGACATTAACGACAGACAAATCCATGGGAATAGCTAATCAGCAGCATTAGCTACTAAACTTATTTAGCCTGGGCTCTGTCATACAATCCAGATAGATCTACGTTGACACCATCCACAACTATTGACTATCTGGTATTCAATTAACTCTACCCACTCATCTATAACATTGCCATAAGGAGAGTCAGCATATGACACAACCTGTAACAATTAATGGTAACAATCAACCAACCATTCAACAAGTGGCTAGAGTAATTGGGAGTTAGTAGCAGCATTACCAGCTACTTAACTTGAACCTTTCCATTAGAGCTAAGGTGCTAATGTTTAAACTAAATACCCATATCCAGAACATGGTGGCAAATGGACTAATCTGGAGTCGTCATCACTATAGGCATAAAACCTAGTTGGAAATATTGAGTACGTTCTATTGGTAAAAGCATATTATTCAGTAGTGCACCATTTTGCATGTTCGTTTATAAATTAACAACATCACGGTGGTGGCATATACCAACCACTTGGGCAGAATAAAATCGATATCATGTGACAATTTATTTAACAATTGGTAACCGTATGTCGTCAAACATATTCGACCATCAGCAAACTTACCTACCAGGTGAGCCAAATACTGTAAACAGACATATTAAACCAAAGTATTTGTGGAAATTACAAAGCAATATGGAACACCAGATATCGATTTTCCTATATTTCAATTAAATCACCACGTACCGATGTATAGAAACATAGACATAGAAAATAGGTGCAGGAGTAGGCCATTCGGCCCTTCGAGCCTGCACCGCCATTCAATATGATCATGACTGATCATCCAACTCAGTATCCTGTACCTGCCTTCTCTCCATACCCCCTGATCCCTTTAGCCACAAGGGCCACATCTAACGCCCTCTTAAATATAGCCAATGAACTGGCCTCAACTACCTTCTGCGGGAGAGAATTCCAGAGATTCACCACTCTCTGTGTGAAAAAAGTTTTCCTCATCTCGGTCCTAAAAGATTTCCCCATTATCCTTAAACTGTGACCCCTTGTTCTGGACTTCCCCAACATCGGGAACAATCTTCCTGCATCTAGCCTGTCCAACCCCTTAAGAATTTTGTACGTCTCTATAAGATCCCCCCTCAATCTTCTAAATTCTAACGAGTACAAACCGAGTCTATCCAGTCTTTCTTCATATGAAAGTCCTGACATCCCAGGAATCAGTCTGGTGAACCTTCTCTGTACTCCCTCTATGGCAAGAATGTCTTTCCTCAGATTAGGAGACCAAAACTGTACGCAATATTCCAGGTGTGGTCTCACCAAGACCCTGTACAACTGCAGTAGAACCTCCCTGCTCCTATATTCAAATCGCATGTCGCATGAAACCAAACTTTGAGGCAGCGACAATGAATACATTCCCGCTGAACTAGGGGGGGGGGGGGGGGGGGAATCTAATCTCTATGTTCTCCCCTTTTTTCTACCTCATCAGTCAGGTACTACGGCCTCATCAGTCGGGTACTACGCAAACCTACAGTCATGGTTCCCAGTGGTCCTCGACATGGTCATCAAAACCCTAATGATTCCCCAATAGCCCAGACTTATCAACTCACCCAGTTTCAGGCATAAGCCACCCATGCCACGATAAATAAAACTACTGGGTTGCAAAGTTGAAAAGACCATTGCTGGGCCTGGATTGTCAAACAGCATTATCGACACGATGATAGCATCCCATTGCATATCCACTAGGGAACATACTTGGCGAACATCAAGAAGTGGGAAGATACTATTCAAATACAGGAACTACATATTCAACTACAACAAAACCTGTACTGGAGTTTCTGGCATGTCTTCACCACAATGAAGGACTCAGCTACTGCGCCATCAACACAGCCAGAAGTGCTCTGTCAGCCTACTTAACTCGGGCACCAGGACAACAGGCCATAGGTACCACCCGCTGGTGATCAAATTCAGGAGAGGCATATTCAACTCTAATCCCCCAGACCATGGTACACCCAAATCTGGGATGTCAGTGTGGACCTGACGTACCTTAGGGGATGGTCACCAGCCAGGTCCCTCACCCTGGAACAGCCCATCCATGCTGATGGCCTTGTCTCAGCACAAAGAGTCCAGTTCCTCCATCTACTACGATTGGACAATATGGTTATAACACTAGACCGTGTTACATTTACCATTTAGGGGCTGGTCAAACAGAGCAGACCAGGAACATCAGGTCTAGTCATGGAATTCCGGGCATACCCACCTGAACCACGGTTATGTGTCATGACCCACTTATTGAACTACATCGACACAATAAGAAATCCTCGAGGGAGAGAAAAAGCCTTATGGGTCAGCCACAAGAAACCTCATGGTCGGGTGACGAGCCAAACTATCTCAAGTGGCTCAAGCAGGTACCGGGAGTTGCTGGAGTAAACACTAACGTGTATAAATCTTACTCCACTAGGGCAGCATCCACATCGGTGACTAAGAGGATGGACGTGCCTATGGACCACATCCTGGCTACAGCGGGGTGGTCTAGGGAGTATACGTTCCAAACTTTTATAACAAGCCGCTGGCAGAACCTGTATCGTTTGCAGAAAAAGTATTAGAATCTGCAAAAAATATATAATTTAAGCCCGGGGGAGCATTTTGGTCTTGTTATTGTTAATAACACCATTATTGTTTTACAAACAGATTCATGGTTGATTACGATAACATACTTCCTCCCTGAATGACTTCGGCAGCGAGTGAAATATGAACTGTTACACGGTTTGAAATCACAGAGCTTTAAAATCTTCACGTAGTCACTCACGTGACTCCGAAGTAAAATAGTAAGATTAAACGAGAACTTACCAGTTTGAAGTTTGATCTGTATTTTATGAGGAGTTACGATGAGGGATTACGTGCCCTCCGCTCCCACCCACAATTATAGAGATCAACTGATAACTTAGTTCTCCTTGTCTTTACTATGTTTATTCAATTATTGTGTTGTTTCTGTGATTCCACACCGCTGCTTTGAAGTATGTCGCGCATGCGTGCTGGACGGGTTCTTCACGTAATCCCTCATCGTAACTCCTCATAAAATACAGATCAAACTTCAAACTGGTAAGTTCTCGTTTAATCTTACTATTAAATGTGATTTAATGTTCAGTTTAGGATTGAATACAATGCCAGATATATAGTAAACTGCATTGGATTCTGCGATAATAGCCACAAAGATAACTACAGTGAATTACAGGAAGCAGTGTTTGTGCAACTGAGTGCCCCAATACAGTTTTTCTGCCTAACCCCATCACTAATCATATGCTCAGATATGGCAACTGCAGTGATATTAACACAAAAAAAATGGTTGAATAAGAACATGGCAAGGACCTTTCCCACCCTGGTCATTCTTTCTTCTCCCCACACCCATTGGGCAGAAGACACAAAAGCTTGAAAGCATGTACCACCAAGCTCAGGCACAGCTACTTCTTCTCTTCTAACAGACTTCTGAATGGTCCTCCCATAACCTCGGGTACAGTCACGATTTAAAAACCTACCTAATTTTGGACATTGGATTATTTCACTGGAACTGTTATGCTATGATGGTGAGAAATTATATTCTGCACGTTATCTTCCCCTTTGTGTTCGGGTGGATTGTAAAGTATAGTATTGTCTGGCTGATTAGATAACAAGCAAACAAAATCTTTCGATTGTACGTGATACACGACAATGTATCATGACACATGATAATAATAAAACTAAACCAAATATAAGCAATGTTGGGATGAATGATTACTATTAACTTCTGCCATTGAATAATAACGACAAATGTTTGTGTATGGGCAGAATATTTCTATTTGGCATAACTAAATTAATAAGTCATTGTTTATTCTTTTTGAAAAATCACACATTCCCCACTTCACCCACCCCTCCTACACACTTTTTTTGAAGGTTTGTCCGGATAAGGAAGAAGTTGATATCATTCCAGGTGTCCTGTTAAATGCTCTATATATTACATACCACTTTATACATCAGTGATGAACTACCACTTACTTCAGTCTAATTTTACGAATCATGAGGCTGGTAATAATACGCCAAACATTTTGTATATATAATTAATCAGTTTTTTTTCGGATATAGACAAATAAATACATAAATAGAATAATTGCATACAGATACAGGACTGTTCAGAAGAAGATTAACAACTAATTCATTTGTATAGCAAAATTCAAAATAAAGAAAATGCATATTTTTAAATTAACCTTTCATCTCTCATTTCTTCAAATAAGGAGAGATGGCAACTATTGGTAACAAAAGATACATGCGATTTTTTGAACTCCTTATGTGCATATTTTAGCAGTGGTGTTAAGCTCTTGAAAATAAATGGGGTAACACCTGTTTTTAAATTAAAACATTGGCCCAAAGAAAATGGTTTACATAAAAGCAAATGTTCGTTTCCTAATTTTAATTTGGCTTTCGAAGAATTTAAAACTGAGGATATACGCCTTGATCTCAATTAATTGGGCACATGAAGAAAGTGACCAAGGATCCCTATTCTTCTAGTAATATGAATATGAGAACAAGAGTGAGCTATTTAGTCCTTTACAGCTCTTTATTTGATATGATCAAGCTAACCACGTTTTAGATTCATATCTTTTAATATTTAGGTGAACATAAATCAGTCTGTGCCAGATTTAAAATTAACACTTAACTCACCATCAATGGACTACTATTGGAGTATTTAAGCTTTTCAACTACCTTCTGTGTAAATAAGTTTTTTTTTAAACTTTATTACATAAAGACCTATTCTGATTTTTAAATGTACTCTTCGGTCATTAACTCCCAAATCTGTAGAAATAGTTCTTCTTGGCGCAAGGGGCAATTGATGCCCTTTTGATGCAGGTGGAACCTCAGGCCACAGGAAAAAAAGGTTGCAGATATCCTTGAATAGTGCAGCCAGTTGGTCTGCTCATATCTTTGACACTCGGCTAGATGCTTTGCATGGTTTACCCTCTTGACAGATGCTCTGACATTGACCTCAGAGAATGAGATCACAGGGTCATCAGTGGCTGTGGAGGCTCCTGTGGGAGTGTCATTGTTCTTCCTTTCAAAGCATGCATAAAAATCATTGGGATTATCTGAAAGTGAAGCATTGTTGCCACTTATGCTACCCAATTTCAGTTTATAGGAAGTGATAGCATGCAAGATCAGCATCCATCTGTGACCAACAAATTTGTCTGAAATTGAACCCTCGGACAATCAATACTCTTCAGGAGGTTGTACCTGGACTTCTTGTATGACTTTGGAGCACCAGTCCTAAACAACAGAGTTGTGGCCTTCAGCAGATTAAGAATCTCCTGGTTTATCCAGAGGATTTGGCCAGGGAAAACTTGGAATTCCTTTATAGATCCACATTCATTCACACATTTCTTTATGAAGTTGGTAACGATTGTGGCATATTCATTCTGGTCTGCTAATGAATCCTTGAACATAGCCTAGTCCATCAAGTCAACGTAGTCCCGAGAGGGTTCCTCTGCCTCTCATGGCCAGAGCTTTGCAATCCCCTTAGCCAGTGAGATGCCCTTCAGTCTATGCCTGTATGCAGAATGAAGAAGCACAGCCAGGTGGTAAAACTTTACGAAGTGCGGGTGAGAGATGGAGCTGTTGCCATTCCTGATAATGGTATAGCAGTGGATGAGTGTTTTGAGTCCTCCGGTGTTTAAGGTGATGTGTTGATCGTAGTTGTAGTTTTTTGGTCCCCAGCTATGATGTGGAAGGTCTTGTGGTACACTGTTTTGTGCTTGTTGATCGTGACACTCAATTCCACAACTGCTAGCTTGACATCTGTCTGAGGGGGGTTTAGACTGTATGATGATGGCAGCGGTATGGAGATTGTTCGGCACTCAATTGCCAGAGATCGAGATCTCCCTCTCTTTCCCTCTTTCTTTCCTTTCACACTGAGAAGGAAAACAAATCCCTGCTCATTTCCTCCACGCCCTCTCCACTTGAAGAAGTTATAGGAGCCTGAAAACTGAAACGTGCAGGTTTCGGGACAGCTTCTTTCTTACAGCCATCAGGCTATTAAACACTGCAACTTCCAAATAAGCTCTGAGCTACATAGACTTGGGGGCATTGGTTTTGGCTTTTTGCACTATTATTGTTTGTTTGTTTTCATGTGTATGCGTATGTGTATGTATAATGTGCATATAAATGTGTGTGGGAAGGATCTGCAGATGCTGGTTTAAACCGAAGATAGACAACATGCTGCAACAACTCAGCGGGACAGGTAGCATCTCTGGAGAGAAGGAATGGGTGACGTTTCTGGTCGAAACCCTTCTGTGTCTGTGTCTGTGTGTGTATTTATTTATTTATTTATTTATATACTAGACCAAGCGCGGACCCGTTGGATACCCCTCCCCCAACGCAATATTCCACTAAAACACGCTTGACTATTGACTTGAATCTTGCCTTCGCTGCTCCCGTCGAGCCGCCTTCCATGCAGCCCTGCAGGTGGAGCTGCTGCCGGCCGCGAAGCAAAACGAGAGGCGCCACAGCAGCCCGGGGAGGGTTTTTTTTCTTTCTTTCTTCTTTATATGTTGCTGGCTTCCCTGCCTCCCTGAAGTCCTCCTCCTCCTCCTTCTTCTTTCTCCCTCCCTCCCTCCCTCCCTCCCTCCCTCCCTCCATCCTAATGCTCTTGTCCCATGCGTCCGTCTGGATGGAGCTCGAGCGGGCAGCGGGCAGGGGATTGACGACAGGAGGCGGCGGCGGCCGCGCCGCGGAGGCTGCGGCTGCGGCTGCGAGAGACGGTTAGGACGGTTGGCGGTTGGGAGGAGGAGGGGGGAGGGGGCGAGATCGAGCTCGAGCGTCGCCCGCCCAGACAGTCAGTCGGTGACTGACACCGCGCCAGACAACTGCCTCAGGGGGTGAGTGAGACTCGCTGTCATTTATTCACGATTAGGAGCGGAGGTGGGGACGTTAAGTTGTTTCTGCCCGTGTGTTTAAATATATTTATTATTTCCAAGAGGATGGCTGTGAAATGGCTCTTTTTTTTTTGTGGTGCGGAGAGCGCGTGTGTTTTGTGTTCCTATAGAAGCCAGACAGGGAGGAGAGTTGCAGCTAGACTGGGGCAGTCACACAGAATGTGTTGTCTGTGCGCTGGCCAGACAGGCCCAAGTTTAAAGTCAACAGCACAATAAATCACATAAGCCTAACACCATCAACCGAATCACCTTGTGACAGCAAAATAAAAGCCATTTAAAGTATGGAAGTTCGCCTTTGGTAGTTGCACAGTGTATTATAGCGTTTAATGGAAGGTGGGGTGGGGGGGGGACTAACTTGAATGCAGTTACTTATGCTCAGCTAGGTTTGTGAGAAATTTTATTTATTGACATTTTGGGTCGTTTACATCTACTTAGTTTGTGTTACTCAGTAAACGGGACAATGTAAAAAAAAAGACGTGAAATGTGTAATGATTACGTTAAATGCTATAATCTGAAAGTGATGCTTCCAATATATGAAGAGTGCAACTTTTATTTTTTAAATAAGTGAGTTGCTGCAAATGTAAATTATGACAGAGGGTGCTTTAGGAAGGGTCGTCTTTCTGAGATTCATTTCCATTTTATGTCTGTGATGTGATGATATGCAAACTGATCCAAACCAGTGCTTCCTCCATAACTCGGGGCTCTTCGTTGTTACAAACCTCACTGCATCTCCAATAAATTCTCCATTGGAGTAGAGTTGATCTCCAGGATGCATGGGAAACTATTCAACCTTCACTTCCACTCCAGAACTAACATTAAACCACCTTCAATCATCAGTTAGCAGGTGTCAATCCAAAATGTGCATTCACACACATGGAGATCAAATTCCAAATGATCCTTTGTAGACAAAAATGCTGGAGAAACTCAGCGGGTGAGGCAGCATCAATGGAGCGAAGGAAATAGGCAACATTTCAGAACAAAACCCTTTTTCAGACTGAAGTGAGGGGGGGGGGGGCGGGGAGAAGAAAGGAAGAGGAGGAGCCAGGTGAGAAGGGGAGGAGAAAGTAGGGACTATCTGAAATTAGAGGGCAATGTTCATACCAAAGTGGTTCATACCGCTGGGGTGCAAACTGCCCAAGCGAAATATGAGGTGCTGCTCCTCCAATTTACGGTGACGCTCACTCTGGCCATGGAGAGAAGTCAATGTTCATACCGCTGGGGTGCAAACTACCCATAGCGAAATATGAGGTGCTGCTCCTCCAATTTACGGTGGTCCTCACTCTGGCATGGTCATCCTTGATTCCTTTGCTAAATTTAACTGAGAATGGATCTTAAGCTAAATATCTAAAAGACAAAGATCCCATTGACCTTTCAACACCATTCCTCAATAATTAAGATCTAGAAGAACATTAAGAGAAGGAGTTGACCTCCGAAATTTACTCCACTGTATTCAATGAAATCATGGCTGATCCATGACAGAAAACTGGAAAGTGTGGTTTGTGTTCTATAACCTGGGTTCTATAATAATAATAATAATAATAATAATAAATTTTATTTTTGGGCGCCTTTCAGACATCTCAAGGACACCTTACAAAGATTAACAGGAATAAAAAACATATAATCGGAATAAAATAAATAATAAAGACATCACAGAAACACAAATTAAAAACAGAATTCAGTCCAAAAACAAAAAATCAAAAACACAATGTGAAGAGAGAGCAGCGGCAGCTAAAGCGCGCCAGCGTCCACTCTCTCTTCACGCCAGCCATCTTGGACAAAGACTAACAGGATTACGTACAGACAAAAAATCATCCCCCCACAATGGACACCACTGTGGGGGAAGGCACAGTGTCCAGTCCCCAACCCGAAGTTCACCCAAAGTCAGGCCTATTGAGGCCACCGCAGTTTCCTCTACGGAGGCCCGATGTTCCTGGCCGTTCTCACCGGGTGGTGATTGCCCCGGTGTCGGGAGAGTCCTCTCAGCGGCTGGGCCACCTGGAACGGCGCTTCCTGACTGGGGACCGCAGCTTCCAAAGCCGACAGGGACGTGCCGGTTTGGAGCTCCCAGGCTCCTGATGTTGAAATTGGCGCCGCCCGCTCCGCTCCGCAGACCCGCAGCCCGGAGGTGTTGATCTCGGCGGTCACAGCTCACCGGAGCTCTAGCGCGTCGATCCAGCGCGGCGACCCAGGCAAGGCATCGCCCGCTCCGCTCCACGATAGCGCTCCAGCGCTGTGCCGCCACCGAGGCCGAGATGCTGGGCGGTCCCCGCCAGGAAACGGCGCTCCAAGCCCGCTGGTAGGCCGCGAGGACGGGTCGACGGGCAGCCCGGAGAAAAAGCTGCCTCACTGACCAGGTAGGGGCCTAGAAACAAAATTGCCCCCTACCCCCCACATTTAAAAGTCCATTTCTCCAAACGGACGAGACACAGGACTAACTAAAAACTTTAAAAAAGCGAATTAAACGGACGACTGCTGGTTAGCAGCCGTTCCCCAAGATGGCTCCTCCTCCACGATACACTACTATATACACTACTAGTTAATATTGAAGACATCAATGCTGATACAGCATTTGGCTCTTTGAAGCCAAACTCTTTGAAAACCAAGGCCACAGATCTGGTACTAGGCTCATGGTCTGCTAAACAGTTGTGATCTTTGCTCTCCTATATATTTTAGAGACATAAACAGCCTACAGTAGATACCTCAAAGCACTACATCTGTCTTTTCAAAATTCTCCAAATCCATTGGCAGGATTGGTGAACCAATGTCAGTGTTGTACACCAGACCAGTTTCCCAGTGCTAACAGTCAACCAGCTTTGCTGGGTTGGTCACATTATTCGTTTCTAACACCAAACTCCTGAAACAAGGTGTTTAAGAAGGAACTGCAGATGCTGGAAAATCGAAGGTACACAAAAATGCTGGAGAAACTCAGCGGGTCCAGCAGCATCTATGGAGCGAAGGAAATAGGCAACGTTTCGGGCCGAAACCCTTCTTCAGACTGAGAAAAAAGGAAAAAGGAAGAGGAGGAGCCCGAGGGCTGAGGGATGGGAGGAGACAGCCCGAGGGCTGAGGAAGGGGAGGAGACAGCAAAGGCTAACAAAATTGGTTCAGAATGATGGGTGGTGGAAGTTGTCTACTTGAAATATGTCAAAGCAAGGACATGAAAAGACGTAGCATCTTCAACGCCATATGGGAATCCTTGGCACAGAGACAAATCAAAATGGAGGACTATCTAGAAAAGCACAAAACACCGTAAGTCCAAATGACAAGAGCATAGAGGTCAAATGGAAGAAGTACACATCATTCCAGATAATATATCCATCTGCCCTATTGCATCCAGCATTGGTCCAGCATGGAAACTGACCCACCAAGTCCATGATGACTATATTATCTCACTTTTGCATCCACCCCCTATACACACGGGGCAATTTACAGAATCCAATTAATCTACAAACCCACACGTCTTTGGGATGCGAGAGGAAGGTGGAGTACCCTGGGGAAACCCCACATGACAGAACGTGCAAACTCTACACAGACAGCATCTGAGTTAGGATCGAGCCTGGGTCTCTGGTGCTGTGAGGCAGCAGCCGTGCCAACTGCACCACTGTACCACCCAAATCAGTGTGGGAGCATATCCTTTTTGACCTCATTTGATTCGATAAGAAGATGATGTTGGATATCAGTTGTTTTTGTTAATGGAATAACCGTGAAGGACAACTCAAAGTTAGTGGTGGAGTAAGCACTAATCTTTGCGCAGTCTATTTTTTCAATGTTGAAATAGATGAAGGAAATTCTTTCACAGTGCAACTATTGTACTTCATTTTGCAAATAAGGACAACCGCAGAGTGCTGTACTGCATTATGTGTGGGGGCTAAATAGAATACGCAATTAAAAAAATTGTGTTAAATCGGCTTAAAGTTTCAAAAGGGCAGAATTTTAATTTGAATTTTTGAGTTTCCTTTTGTGTTTTGTTAAAATGAAAATGTGCAGTGATTTCTGTGAAACTGATTAAATATTAGTTGCAGATTAATTCTCTCTCCATACTTGGTGTTTCTTTTCTGTCAGTTCATAGTTACAAACTCACATCCAAGCAGTATTTTATGTTTAAAAAACCCCCCACCATGTGCTGGAGTAACTCAGCAGGTCAGGCAGCGTTTCTAGTGGACATGGATAGGCAACATTTCAGGTTGGGACCTTTCTTCATACTCTAAACTCTTAAATGTTGCCTATCCATCTCTTCCATAGATGCTGCCTGGCCTGCTGAGTTACTCCAGCATTTTGTACCCTTTTTTTGTAAATCAGCATCAGCTGTTTCTTGTGTCTGCGGTACATTATGTTGTTGGACGTATAAGGCAGTTTTAATATTTTTTTTAATTATAGCCTGGATCAAGGTGTTATTGAATAATAGTAACATTATTATTTTAGGGGTAAAATGTTTGATATTTTTATTGACAATTTGGATGAATATGTACGTGACATGGTTAGTAAATTTGCAGATAACACTAAAATTATGTTATTTTGGACAGTGAAGAATGTTATATAAGATTACAATGGGATCTTGATCAACTTGATATTGAGCAATAGTAGACATAATTTAATTCAGATAAATGTGAGGTAGTTTGAAAGTGGTGACACAGAAGTTGGGATGTCATGTTACAAGGTTGGACAAGACATTAATAAGGCCACATTTGGTAAACTGTACAGTTCTGATAGGAAGGATGTCATTAAACTGGTAAGGGTGCAAAGAAGATTTACGAAGATGTTATTTGGACTGGAGGGTTTGAGTTATAACGAGAGGCTGGAAAAGCAAAGGCATTTCCCCTGGAGTGTAGGAAGCTGTAGGGTGATCTTGCGGATCTCTGTAAAATCATGAGGGGCATAGATAAGGAGAATCGTCACAGGATCGTTAGGGGAATCAAAACTCTGGGGTAAAGTTTAAGGTGAGAGGGGAAAGATTTAATAGGGACCTGTGGGATAGATTTGCCTCGCAGAAGGTGGTGTGTATATGGACGAGTTGCCAGAGGAAGTGCTAGAGGCAGATCCAATCACAATATTTAAAAGGCATTTAGACAGGAAGGGTTTAGAGGCATATGGTCCAAATGCAAGCACATGGGACTAGCTCAGTTAAGTAACTTGGTCAGCATGGACATGGTGGGCCAATAGATCTGTTTCTGTGCTGAATAGCTTTAAATAGCTGCACCATGTAATTCCTTTTTGCATCTGTATCAGATAAAATATATCAGAGAAAAAATTATTGTCCCTATCAGTCAAATTTCTCTTCTGGTTTATGTCAAAATCTGTGTTTTTACATTTTCCTGAAATATGACATTTATCATGTTTCTTGAAGCGTAATATTGTCAGGTGTTACTTCTGCTCCTGGAGATGCAATGTTTTAGAAAACTAGCAATGCTGCTTATAAGAACAAGGTATGTAATTCTCCCTCACTCTGCTTCTTGTGACCATCAGGTGTTGGGAAAAAAAGATACTTTGTAAATTAAATCTGTGCTTTCTGATCAAGGATTGAGCCATTGATACAAACGATCTCAGGTAGACAAAAATGCTGGAGAAACTCAGCGGGTGAGGCTATGGAGCAAAGGAATAGGTGACGTTTTGGGTCAAGACCCTTCTTCAGACTGATGTGGGGGCGGGGGAGAAGAAGAAAGGAAGAGGCGGAGACAGTGGGCTGTGGGAGAGCTGGGATGGGGAAGGAGGGAGAAAGCAAGGACTACCTAAAATTGGAGGTCAATGTTCATACCGCTGGGGTGTAAACTACCCAAGCAAATTATGAGGTGCTGCTCCTCCAATTAGCGGTGGGACTCACTCTGGCCATGGAGGAGGCTCAGGACAGAAAGATCGGATTCGGAATGGGAGGGGGAGTTGAAGTGCTGAGCACCGGGAGATCAGGTTGGTTAATGCGAACTGTGCAGAGGAGTTGGGCGAAGCGATCGCCAAGCCTGCGCTTGGTCTCACCGATGTAGAGCAATTGACACCTAGAGCAGCGGATGCAATAGATGAGGTTGGAGGATGTGCAGGTGAACCTCCGCCTCACCTGAAAAAACTGCTTAGGTCCTTGGATGGAGTCAAGGGGGGAGGTAAAGCGACAAGTGTAGCATTTCCTGCGGTTGCAAGGGAAAGTACCAGGGGAGGGGGTGGTTTGGGTGGGAAGGCACGAATTGACCAAGGAGTTACGGAGGGAGCGGTCTCTGCGGAAAGCCGAAAGGGGAGGAGATGGGAAGATGTGGCCAGTGGTGGGATCCCATTGGATGTGGCGAAAATGTCGGAGGATTATCTGTTGTATGTGACAGCTGGTAGGGTGAAAGGTGAGGACAAGGGGGACTCTGTACGAGTGGGGGGACGGGGAGTGAGAGCAGTGCTACAGGATATAGAAGAGACCCTGGTGAGAGCCTCATCTATAGTCGAAGAGGGGAACTCCCGTTCCCTAAAGAATGAGGCCATCTCCGATGCCCTGGTTTGGAACACCTCATCCTGGGTGCAGATGTGGTGTAGAAGGAGGAATTGGGTGTAGGGGGATAGAGTCCTTGCAGGAAGCAGGGTGGGAAGAAGTGTAGTCCAGATAGCCATGGGAGTCAGTGGGTTTGTAGTAGATGTCGGTCAGTAGTCTGTTACCTGTGATGGAGATAGTGAGGTCTAGAAACGGTAGGGAGATGTCGGAAATGGTCCAGGTGAATTTGAGTGCCGGGTGGAAGTTAGTGGTGAAATGGATGAAGTCAGTGAGTTCTGCATGGGTGCAGGAGGTAGCAGCAATGCAGTCTTCAATGTAGATTTCGGGGATAGGGCCACGGTTCGCCTCGAACAAGGATTGTTCTACGTACCCTACAAAAAGATCTTGTCTTTTGGGTAAAGGAAGGCTGACATGAATTGCACGATTGACCACTGATGGGTTAATCGTGTGGAGTTAGTGTAGGCTCTCTGAATCATGTTAGGGCTGCTTTCTGACACCTTGTAGTTACTTACTTTGATTTTGATATAAAATGTACCAATGGCATTGTGAACAATTCCCATGTGAGAGTATTGATGTTTTTGTAATTTCACACTTTAAACAATATTTTGGTCTGTCTGATGTAAAATAAAAACTGCATTGAAGTGAAGAGTTGAAGAGAAGGGGAAAACGCAAACTAAAAGTCTGTAAACTGACTAAATGACTGATTGCTTTCTAAAAGGACCAAGGTGGTTCAGTGAAAAAAAGACGTGGCATTGAAAATGCTCTTTTTTCCATTCTGACCACCTCATTATTTTTCACTATTGGTGGTGTGCCGTCAACTACATTGACAGCCCTAAAGCTGTATCTATTATTTTGAGTTCTTTTGCTCATATGTTCTTATGGTTTGTTGTTCATTTTTATTTGATAATACTTCTTTAAATTAACTTGGAACTTTTTCCAGTGTAATTGATGCTAATAAGTGTGTTATTGAAAATATTTCATGTTAATCAGATCATAATTAACTATGAATGTATCTTTTAACTCCTCAATAACATTGGAATTTTCAAAAGCTTGGCATTCAATTTAACATTTTGGCCCTGAACTGTGACGTTGAAGACAGATCCTAAAATATGATGCATAGATTCCAGAACACATCATCAGCACTTTAGTGTCTTATTCTGACAGTTTGCGGAAAACCTAGGGCACAAATTTCAAGAGCCACGTTCAGGCACAATTAGTCATGTAAAAAATACCTTTGTATTTAAAGAAGGAAAAAAAGAAAGCAACAACAAGTGGGGAAAATTCAAACACCATAGTGTTCATAAAAATGTTTTACCTATCAAGTTTCATTGATAGAGACAAAATTGGAACCATGTAAAACAGTCGTTGATTTTCATATTTGACAATGTTCAAAAGGAACGCAACAAAATCCTGAGTTTTATCCTTCCCACAGATTCTGCCTGATCTTTTGAGTCTTTGCAGCATTTTCTGTTTTTATTTCATTCATGTTTATGTAAGTTTCGCTCGCCGTTTTAAGTCTTAAGCAGAAAAACACATCGGGGTACGTTTCCCACTTTATGCAAAATTTGGAAGTTCTCAAATTTGTTTTGTTCCTTTACGATTTAAGACGACGGTCAGCCCATTGATTCTCTGCCCACAGTCAAAGTGTGATTACTATTTTTTTTAAACATACTTGCTAAATTGCACAGAAAAAAGTTCTACAAATCTCCGCAAGACAATGAATACATATTTGCTCTTCGTGAAATTGGTTGCAATGTAGTGGGAAAATTGCCAACATGTACTGGAAATTGTGTGGATTAGGCCGGGCTATTTCATCATGTTTTTTTCCCTTCATATTATATCTATAACTTAAAGTTTATTAATAGAACTGAAAATAGGTTTATCAGCAAGTAATAGCAATTTTAATTAGGTTGTCCTGTTCTCGCCCACCTCTCCTAACACCTTCATGAATAACCTGATTTTAAAGTTTCTGAAAATGTTTTAAAGCTTCGGGAAATAATTTAATACAATTGTTTGGTATTTGTTGGTAAACTTAAAACTTTGTGGAAATTAGGAAGATGTACTTTCAACTACTTGAGAAAGTAAGTGTTACTTTACTCTTCACAAACCAGTATAATCAGAATCTTGCAGTTTTGCACTGAAGGTTGTGGGTCAGGTTTGATCAGGTGAAATTAAATCTTGAATTGACATAAAACATCACGGTAAGCACTAAACATAATAAACTAGACTAAGTGGGACCCGTTGGAGCACTAGTATGGGTTTTGTGGGCCGAATGGACTGTTTTCCAGAGGGCTAGTATGGGCATTGTGGGCCGAATAGATTCTTGGGCTGGCAGCTCAGTCACTCAGGCCTGGTGGGCTGGCAGCTCAGTCACTCAGGCCTGGTGGGCTGGCAGCTCAGTCACTCAGGCCTGGTGGGCTGGCAGCTCAGTCACTCAGGTCTGGTGGGCTGGCAGCTCAGTCACTCAGGCCTGGTGGGCTGGCAGCTCAGTCACTCAGGCCTGGTGGGCTGGCAGCTTAGAAACTGCCAGAAATTCTGCCCAAAAGAGGTGAGAGACTGTGAGTGAGAGGGTGGAGAATCAATTTTAGACATTTTTCATATTTTTCTGCAGATTACAGCAATGAAGGAGGAAAGTCTATCCTGGCCTGGATCTCACAGGGAGCCAATGAAGGGAGGGAGAAAAATACTGGGGTGAGGTTTAATACTTGTAGGGGGAATACTTACTGATGGGCCGAAGGGACTCCACCTGGGCTAGTACAGGCCTGATGGGCCAAAGGAGGTTTAAAAAAACATCTTAGTGAAAGGCACTTTTTCTGGACTTTTCATGGCCTGGCATGGGCCTTTTGGGCCAAAATGCTCCTCCTGGGCTAATAAGGGTATTTTGGGCAAAAGGGACTGGTTTCTCGGCTAATAAGGATCTTGTGGGCCAAAATTAGTGGTTTCAGGCTGGCCAAACAACTCATTTCATTTCCATTGCAATTTCAAGCACAGGGCAGGCCAAACAACTCATTTCCATTTCAATTTCAAGCACATGGCAGGCCAAACAACTCATTTCATTTTCATTTCCATTTCCACTTCCATTACAGTTTCAAGCACAAGGCAGGCCAAACAAATCATTGTATTTTCATTGCATTTCCATTTCCATTGCAGTTTCAAGCACAGGGCAGGCCAAACAACTCATTTCCATTTCCATTTCAATTTCAAGCACAGGGCAGGCCAAACAACTCATTTCATTTCCATTTCAATTTCAAGCACAGGGCAGGCCAAACAGCTCATTGCATTTTCATTTCCATTTCCATTGCAGTCTCAAGCAAGGGCAGGCCAAACAGCTCATTGCATTTTCATTTTATTTTCATTTCCATTGCAGTCTCAAGCACAGGGCAGGCCAAACGGATTGCATTTTCATTTCATTTCCATTGCCATTGTAGTTTCAAGCACAGGGCAGGCCAAACAGCTCATTGCATTTTCATTTCCATTTCCATTGCAGTTTCAATCATAGGGCAGGCCAAACAGCTCATTGCATTTTCATTTCCATTTCCATTGCAGTTTCAAGCACAGGGCAGGCCAAACAGCTCATTGCATTTTCATTTCCGTTTCCGTTTCAAGCACAGGGCAGGCCAAACAACTCATTGCATTTTCATTTCCTTTCCATTTCCATTGCTGTTTCAAGCACAGGGCAGGCCAAACAGCTTATTGCATTTTCATTTCATTTCCATTTCCATTGCAGTTTCAAGCACAGGGCAGGCCAAACGACTCATTTCATTTTCACTTCATTCCATTTCCATTGCAGTTTCAAGCATAGGCCAGACCAAACAACTCATTTCATTTCCATTTCAATTTCAAGCACAGGGCAGGCCAAACAACTCATTTCATTTCCATTCCCATTTCAATTTCAATCACAGGGCAGGCCAAACAACTCATTGCATTTTCATTTTCATTTCCATTTCCATTGCAGTCTCAAGCAAGGGCAGACCAAACAGCTCATTGCATTTTCATTTTATTTTCATTTCCATTGCAGTCTCAAGGACAGGGCAGGCCAAACGGATTGCATTTTCATTTCATTTCCATTGCCATTGTAGTTTCAAGCACAGGGCAGGCCAAACAGCTCATTGCATTTTCATTTCCATTTCCATTGCAGTTTCAATCATAGGGCAGGCCAAACAGCTCATTGCATTTTCATTTCCATTTCCATTGCAGTTTCAAGCACAGGGCAGGCCAAACAGCTCATTGCATTTTCATTTCCGTTTCCGTTTCAAGCACAGGGCAGGCCAAACAACTCATTGCATTTTCATTTCCTTTCCATTTCCATTGCTGTTTCAAGCACAGGGCAGGCCAAACAGCTTATTGCATTTTCATTTCATTTCCATTTCCATTGCAGTTTCAAGCACAGGGCAGGCCAAACGACTCATTTCATTTTCACTTCATTCCATTTCCATTGCAGTTTCAAGCATAGGCCAGACCAAACAACTCATTT
Organism: Amblyraja radiata; assembly: GCF_010909765.2. Lineage (NCBI taxonomy): Eukaryota > Metazoa > Chordata > Chondrichthyes > Rajiformes > Rajidae > Amblyraja > Amblyraja radiata. The sequence goes on along the minus strand of NC_045959.1, from coordinate 51,586,007 downwards.
CATTTCCATTTCAATTTCAAGCACAGGGCAGGCCAAACAACTCATTTCATTTCCATTCCCATTTCAATTTCAATCACAGGGCAGGCCAAACAACTCATTGCATTTTCATTTTCATTTCCATTTCCATTGCAGTCTCAAGCAAGGGCAGACCAAACAGCTCATTGCATTTTCATTTTATTTTCATTTCCATTGCAGTCTCAAGCACAGGGCAGGCCAAATGGATTGCATTTTCATTTCATTTCCATTGCCATTGTAGTTTCAAGCACAGGGCAGGCCAAACAGCTCATTGCATTTTCATTTCCATTTCCATTGCAGTTTCAAGCATAGGGCAGGCCAAACAGCTCATTGCATTTTCATTTCCATTTCCATTGCAGTTTCAAGCACAGGGCAGGCCAAACAGATTGCATTTTCATTTCCGTTTCAAGCACAGGGCAGGCCAAACAACTCATTGCATTTTCATTTCATTTCCATTTCCATTGCTGTTTCAAGCACAGGGCAGGCCAAACAGCTTATTGCATTTTCATTTCATTTCCATTTCCACTGCAGTTTGAAGTACAGGACAGGCCAAATAGCTCATTTCATTTCCATTTCAATTGCAGTTTCAAGCACAGGGCAGGACAAACAGCTCATTGCATTTTCATTAAGGGATAACAAATCATTTATTGCAAGTACATTGCACACTCTCAGTTCAGTTGATTCACAGCTAAAAATCACAGTTGTGGCCTCTCCCACGCGATCCTCCAGAGTGACTGACTCATGTCCAGGCATCCAGGGTTATATAGTCCTGCCCCCCCCCCCCCATCGGAAGGGACGTTACCTTCTTAATGGTGATTGACAGGCGAGAGGACCAATCGGCTGATCTCAAGATTTTTTAAACACTCATAACTTTTTTATTTTTCATCGATCGGAAAAATCCTCGGGGCTGCCTCAGTGGAGGAGGACTAAGATGGCCAAAAATCATAGCGATATAGGGTAGCTCAGACCTGATGTGGTCAAGATGAGACTTTTAGTTACATGGATATATATTCTGTGTAATTTGGGTATGTTTTAAATTCCCTAATTTCTTCTGCTGTCCCAGCTGATTTCACTCAGATTCTGCTGATATAATTAGTGGAAATTCCATCCTTAATATTTAACAAGATCTTTCTCCTAAGTACATTCTCTGACTTTACATAACCCCACCACCAAGTTTATATAGCATTCAAGATGTTTTAAAAAAAAAATATGCAAAACAATTATTAAAAGAGGAAAGAGGCAGAAATGTGGTCACAATGCCCAGGAATTTAAAATTAATTTGTTACTTATTTTCTAATTTTAAACTGTAATCAAGCACACAACAGTTAAACTATGAAAACCGAAAAGGTTTTTGGTTTGGAAAGACACCCGCTGAATAACAGTCATTCCATGCAGCTATACACTAATGTCATAAAATCATCATTCTTGCATTTCAGTCCTTTCATTATTTATCATATTTTCTCATTCCTGATGCCTAACTGTTCTGTAAATGTTCCACCTCTAACTGGCATCTTGTATATTATTTACTCCATCCATTCCCAACCACTGATGGCTATGCATGTAAGCAGATCCAAAGTTTGGAATTCCAAGCCCATTTTTCTTCATTTGTTTTTTTATATACCTGTTACAAAAGCCATCATTCTCGATCATGTGATTTGATTATGTTACTCAATAGCCTATTCCAATGTGATAGGAGCAAGATTAGGCCATTTGGCCCCATCAAGTCTACTCCATCATTCAATCATGGCTGATCTATCTCCCTCAACCCCATTCTCCTGTCCAGACACCCGTACTAATCTAGAATTTATCTATCTCTGCCTTAAAAATATCCATTGACGGCTTCCACAGCCTTCTGTGGCAATGCGTTCTACAGATCCGCCACCCTCTGACTAAAGAAATTCATCCTCATCTCCTTCCTAAAGAAACGTCCTTTAATTCTGAGGCTATGACCTATGGTCCTAGACTCTCCCACTAGTGGAAACATCCTTTCCACATCCAGTCTATCCAAGCCTTGCTGATGAAATGTAATGAGAGGTAAAAGATGTCTGGTGAATACCTCTGCTACCCGATACGCATGGGACCCGAGGACACGTCCAGGGACTACATCTAGACCAGTTGCTTTCCATGAATTCGCTTCCAGGAAAGCTAATCTTACGTATGCCTCAATAACCTTTGGTACGGGTGGCATTCCACCACTAATCTTCTGCTCAAAGCAGGTGTAGAATGCATTGAGTTAATCATGGAGGGACCTACTGTTCTCAGCGATACTGCACACCTTAGCTTTGTGGCCTGTCATAGCATGCACACCTTGTCACAATCTATGGGTATTTGTGTCTTGCCTTGAGACTCCAGTTTAGTCCGGAATTCCCTCTTGGCATTCTTAATGGCTCTGCAAAGTGATGGCACCAACAGGAGAGGAATACACTTTCATGCAGTGCCTATTACTGAAGGCTAGGAATATTGGACCCAAGACATTGGTGCAATTGTTTGTGGGGCTTATCCTAGCCACTGTCCACGCCCTCATTTAATAAAACCCAGATGATATTTTGAGTTGATACATGGTGCAAATAATGATATATAATAATATACTAAGAGAGAATTTAACCTTACATGACATTACTTTCATCAGATATCTTAATAATGGCCTGGGTAGGATGGGAAGGGGAGGAATTTGTTATAGCCCAGAGACTTACCTGATTCTACACAGAAAAATATGCCTGCAAGAGCATGTTACATAACCCCTGACAGTACATAGCTCTGACCCCTGGGGCAGCACAGTGGTGGAGCGATAGAGCTGCTGCCTTACATGAAGAAGGGTTTCGGCCCGAAACGTCGCCTATTTCCTTCGCTCCATAGATGCTGCTGCACCCGCTGAGTTTCCCCAGCAATTTTGTGTACCAGCGCCAGAGATGGGTTTGATCCTGACCGGGTGATGTTTGTACGCAGTTTGTACATTCTCCCTTGGACCATGTGAGTTTTACCCGGGTGCTCCAATTTCCTCCCACACTAAAGGCGTACAGATTTGTAGAATAATTGGCTTTGGTAAAAATTCTAAATTGTTCCTAGTGTATAGGATGGGTAGCATGGACTTAGTGGGCCGAAAGACCTGTTTCCACGCTTTATCTCTCAAGTCTAAAGTAACATGGTACAGGTAATCTTGTGTGTGCAGGAAAGTGGTGCTGAAGTAAAATAATCAACCATAATCTCATTGAATAGGCAAGAAATGCCTTATTCATGCCGAAGGACAGATTGGTTTCTCCCTTCTACAGTTTTATACGTTGTTATTTGAAGCAGGTGATGACTTTGTGCATATCCAAGTAAAGGTCATCAAATAATCAAAGCAGCCAATTTGTTTGCCATGTCTATTGTAATAAACTTTAACTTCCTTCCACCATCACACACAGGGGCTAACATATAAAACTTGTACAAAATACATTTTGCCAGTAAATTAATTGTTCTTCAACTGAATCTCCTAAATCTACATTGAATGTTTGTAAATATGTTCCTTCTACAGACACAAGAAACTAGATGTTGGAATCTAGAGCAACAAAATATTTTCTGGAGGAACTCAAAGGGGTGAGCAGCATCAGTGGGTAGAAAGGAATGGTCAACGTTTAGGGGTCAGAACCCTGCATCAGGTTCTGATGCAGGGGTTTGACCCTAAATGTTGACCATTCCCTTCTACCCACTGATGCTGCTCGACCCACTGAATGCCATTGAATGACATTTTCTGTAAAGTTAATGGGAACATCACATTTTCACACTTCATGACATATATTAATTTAATGTTTAATAAAATTGATTTTAAGCATCTTTTCAGGAGAGTTTGTAAATTTATGTAAGCATAACAACTTTATTGAAGTGATCTCATAGATCTGCAGTGGAAAATATTTTATTAACCAATTTTATGTCAAATTTAAATTTGTTTTAATCCCAATCTCAAATGTCAGAATTCGAATTTGACAAATGTTCAGTGAAATAAGTTTGCATTTGAGGAAATATTTTAATTTTTTCAGGCTTATTTGTCTAAAATAGGAATTTTATCTTCAATTTTTGTAAAAAAAAAAAGATTATGTGTTGCAAAGAGTAAATTGCAATTCTGTGTTTAAGGATATTGATTGAGGAAGTAAAGTACTTGTTCTGATTAGTGAGTTAAAAGCTTGGTTAAGTGTGCCTTTTGACCTTTTGTTTGATTGTTTTGATGCATGTTCTCCTTTCCCATGGAGTTGCCTCATTTATGCTTAATATCATCCAATTTCTAAATTAGTTACCATTGTATAGATAAATAAGAAATAAAAAGAGTACTTCCAAATTGCTAGGGAAGGGTTAGTTCTCATAACCATCCAGAACAAAGAAAAAACTGCTGGAGGAACATGGCGGGTCATGCAGCTTCTGTGGAGGCAAAAAGATAGTTGACATTTTGTTTCTCTACTCTGCATCAGGACTCATAATATAGAATTTCCCTTTGCTTCCACAGATGCTTTCTGACGCATTGAGTTCCTCCAACAGTTTGTTTTACAACATTTGCAGTCTCTTGTATTTCCACAACAATCAAAAAGCTTGACACCAAATAGAGTTTAAAACAACTGTGTGTAGGAAGGAACTGCAGATGCTGGTTTACACTGAAGATGGACACAAAAAGCTGGAGTAACTTAGTGGGACAGGTAGTATCTCTGGAGAAAAGGAATAGGTGATGTTTCCAGGGCTGCCAACATTGGGTGAGAGTTGAGAGTGAGAAATTGCGAGGGAGCATAGCGACCGATGGGGGGAGGGTGTGGGAGAGGGTGTTCCCCCTCCCATAGTAGGCTCCGGAGGCGGCACCAACGCCCCCACTCACCCGGTCTGCTCCTGGCTCCGGGCCGGGGTTAAAACTCCATGGGGTGTGGACAGAGCGGTCGACGGACATAGAGCCGCCGGAGGTGAGGGTGGGAGGTGTGTGCCGTGTCTCAGGGGGGAAGGGGGAGGGGGGTTGGTGCTCGGACCACCGCGGTCGTGTCTCACCTATCACACCATCTGCATGGGAGAAACTAAAATTTTCCCCCCAAAATCATCCCGCAGGCCGGTAGTTTGATAGCCCTGCTTTAAACCAATAGTGCTTGAATCACATATCCTAAAAAAAAGACTATGCATTCATCTGATATTCCCCTCATGGTTTTTACTCACCTCTAAAACAATTTTTGCTTTATTTTGAACTTTCAGCACCCGCAGATATTTGAGCTTGAGAAATTTTGTGATCAGCGTGAGAGCATGAGAATTTTGTGAAATGCATGAGTCTCACGCTCAATGCGTGAGAGTTGGCAGTCCTGCTAATAATGCAAACATTTTATGCAAGTTCCAATTGTTTGGACAAAAATCACTTATTACTGCTTTATAACAGTTAAGTTACTTTAAGACTATTTCAGAAATGATGGCACTCAACAAACAATCAACTAACAAATTAAAGCAAACTAAAAAGAAATAACATGTTCCCTTTCCTGACTCGACCTCATAAGTACTTTAACGCTGTTAACAGAGCAAAGGGATATTAATCTCAAGAATCAAAATGGGGAAAGTGGGGGCAATTTTGCTTAAATGGTCATTCTAAGCCCATTCAGATCTTCATAGAGTCAGAGTTATACAACATGTACGTGGCTGGCCCAATTTGTCCATAATGATCAAGTTGGCATTCTGCGTGCCCAGGGACTGGCTGCCATTCCCAGATCAGCTTGCGTCCCAGGGACTGGCTGCAGTTCTCAGGTCGGCTCGCCTGCCCCGACCCTGCGAAAACGAATTGAAAAAAAAAGTGGTTTTTCGGGTTACGAGCCGGATTCAGCCCGTGTGCCGTAGGTTTCCGAACCCTGTCCTAGATGTTTGGCCTCATTGTGGTCCTCCCCATGTTTTACAACCGATTACAACCGGTTAGTTTTATCTCCGGCTGCTTCATGTTGTCGGCGGTTGCACATCCAACCAAGAAAGAAGAGAAGAGATGCGACGTCACTCACAGCCGCCAACTGACGCGCTTTCCCAGACCGCACAGATCGTTGTAATATGGTGCAAAAAGACCAACTGTGCAGGGACTGAAGACAGCGTGAGAATTCTGTCATCAGCGTGAGAATTGGCTGAAATGCGTGACTCACGCTCAAAGCGTGAGAGTTGGCAGCCCTGTCTAAGGCCAGGATGTGACAACAGATGCACAGGGAGACACATACACAAAGGAAGACACACACACACAGGGAGACAGACACACACACACAGGGAGACAGACACACACACACAGGGAGACAGACACACACACACACACACACACAGGGAGACAGACACACACACACACACACACAGGGAGACAGACACACACACACACAGGGAGACAGACACACACACACACAGGGAGACAGACAGACACACACACAGGGAGACACACGCACACACACGGAGACACAGACACACACATACACACGGACACACACACACACAGGGATACACACACACAGGGAGACACAGACACACACCCACACAGGGACACACAGACACACACACACACAGGGATACACACACACACACAGGGATACACACACAAACACACACAGGGAGACAGACACACACACACAGGGAGACAGACACACACACACAGGGGGATACACACATACACAGGGAGACACACAGAGACACGCACACACACACACAGGGAGACACACACAGGGAGGCGCACACACACACACACACACAGGGAGGCACACACACACACAGGGAGGCAAACACACACACGGAGACACACACACACACACACACACACACACACACACACACACACACACACACACACACACAGGGAGACGGAGACACACACACGGAGACACACACACACACAGAGACACGCGCACACACACACAGGGAGACACACACAGGGAGGCACACACACACACACACACACACTCAGGGAGGCACATAAACACACAGAGCGGCACACACACACACACACACACAGGGAGGCACACACACACACACACACACACACACACACACACACAGGGAAACAGACACACACCTTTCCTTCCCCCCCCTCTCCTCCCCCTCCCTCTCTTTCCTCACCCTCCCTCTTTTTCCTCACGCTTCCTCTTTCTCCCCTTTCTCCCAAAGATCCTCTGCTATAGGATCTTTGCTTTCTCCTTCCCTTTCTACATTCCCTCCCCCTGTCTCTCTTTGCCCCCATCCCTCCCTTTTTTTCTTTCTCTCTCTCTCTTTCTTCCCTCCCACTCTTTCCAGGGCCGCCCAATGGGGAGTCTGGCGGGCAGGGTGTAGCGTGGATTGGCGGCGCTGGCGCTGCCGTGTGAGTTGAAGGGCAGGAGCAAAGATCCTATAGCGGAGCTATAAGATCTTTGGGAGGGAGGGAGGGAGCGAGGTTGCCGCGGCAGCCGGAAGCGCAGAGCTCGCAGACGGCGCACAAAAGCGCTGACACCCGCGCCCGGGACCGACGCGCTTCCCCAATCCGTGCAGATCGCTGTCATGTGGCTCAAAGAGACAAACTGTGCAGCAAAGATCCTATAGCTCCGCTATAGGATCATTGCGGTGCAGGGACTGACGACAGCCTGTCAGCGTGAGAATTCCGTCTTCAGTGTGAGGGCGTGAGAATTGGCTGAAATGCGTGAGTGTCACGCTCAAAGCGTGAGAGTTGGCAGCCCTGTGTTTCGGGTCTCGACCCGATCTGCTTAGTTACATCAGCTTTTTGTGTCTATCTTTAAAAACCTGTGGTTTGGCATTCTCTTCAGTCTAAACATTCACTTTTGTCACCACTGTACATTGTCACTGCATCTGCACCTGCAACCTGTCAAGGTATTTGTAATAACCTCCCAAATCATCACTGTCTACCACCCAGAAGAACAATGATGCAGGCTCCTGAGAATACCACTATCTGGATATTCTTCTTCATATTTCATGCTATGTCCAAGTGGAAATAAGTCAGGATCGAAATCATTCTCAACATTTAGATTGCCATTACGTACGTTCACCACAGAAACTGCAGCTTTTCTTAAAGGTGGCTTATTTTTACCTTTGAATGGTAGTAAACGTCAACCTTGTTATCTATGCTTATGTTTTTAAACATTTGGAGGTAATATATATAGTATTGCATATAGTATAACCAAAACAACATTGATCTTTTAAATTTAGCCATCTGCTCGAAATAGTGGCAACGACAATTGATTGTAATGTTTCTGATAGGGTATTTATTGTTGAATGTAAACGCAAGGAACCGCAGATGCTGGAATCCGTAGAAGGGTCCTGACCCAAAACGTCCTATCCATATTCTCCAAGGTTTATATCTCCATGTTTTTGACATCTTCTGTTTCAAAGTATACTTTTATACCTGGAAATCCCTGTTACATATCTGGAGATTCCCTACTGCAGTTTTTTTTTACCATGAGCAGTTTCATCCAGATAATGTTTTAATTAACAAATATATTATTATGAAATGTTGCTACTGTCTGTGAAAATAGTGCAGACTGGCTCTGCCTCATAATATGTGACTACACTTTTAAACAAAAAAGCAGTTTAAATTTGTTTGGAAATAATTTGCATGCTTTCTCGTTTTGCGCAAAGACGAGAAAAATTGAGTATATTTTTACCATTTACGCTGAGAGCGTTCACAGGATTTTGGTTAAGGGATTGAGAGAATAAGCAAGTTCGGTATTCCGAAAAACGCAAGGAATCATGGGATTTGTCAAAGGTCACTTGCGATAAACACTCTCGGCTACCGCATGCACACAGACCTGCGCCTCATCCGCAGTCAGGATCGAACCCATGTCTCCGGTGCCACAAGCGTTGCCCCCCACCCCCGAGTGCCCCACCCCCGGCCGGGGGCGGCCAGAGACAGCCCACAGCCAGCGCGTTGAAGATACACAATACACATACCCAACTCGCTTCTGAAGAAGGGTTTCGGCCCGAAACGTTGCCTATTTCCTTCGCTCCATAGATGCTGCTGCATCCGCTGAGTTTCTCCAGCTTTTTTGTGTACCTTCGCTTCTTATGCCTTGCTTTGTTCAGATGTGGTAACTTGGTTTCAGATTGAACCAATTAATTTTTGACTTTTATATCAATTTCCAAAGTATTCCAGCATCTCCAGTTTTTGTGTCAATTTAGTTTAAAGTCTTATGTGCAACCCAATTTATTTGATTCAGCAGGACGCTGGCTGTGGCCTGATTCAAATGAAGCCTATTCTTGTTACCAGTTCCAGTCTCAGTGATTCATGAATTGAAAACCACCTACAGTCTTTAAGCTACATTCCAGTCTTTAAGCTACATTCAGTTATCTGATCTGATTGGCCCAATGCCAGTTTGCAAGTGGCTCACGTAATGATCCAGAGATAATTATCTTTGTGATTCTGCTTTTTAATTTGGATTCTGTTAACTCATATTTGCTTAACATCGCCACACGTGTCTTTTGTTCTTAGTTGTCAGATGGACTATAACAACTAGATCTCTCCCACCCTCCTACTAAATTCCTCAACAGCCCCGAGGGGATGTCTTTAACACTGCGCCACATACCCTTTGGGATTTATTATCAATTTTGGGATGAGGGCATCACTGGCATTTATTGCCCATATCTAAATGCCTCTGAATGGAGTACTATACTGGGCCTTTTAAATGATCTTTCAGTCAACCATATTGCTGTGGGTCAGTAGGCACATAGAGAAACAGTCTAGAAGGTTAGCAGGGCTCTCTATTGAAAGTTAGTAGATGGTTTTTAAAACAATGTAGCAGTTTTAAATTAAATTCTTGTCTTTTCCTCCATCCTTGTTCATCTTATTCTATTGGGCAGCACAGTGGCAGCACAGTGGCACCACAGCGGTAGAGTTGCTGCCTTACAGCGCCAGAGACCCGATTGTGGGTGATGTCAGTACAGAGTTTGTACATTCTTCCTATGACCATGTGGGTTCTCTCCGGGTGCTCCGTTTCCTCCCACATTCCAAAGAAATGTATGTTTTGTAGGTTAATTGGCTTCTCTAAAGTGCCCCTAGTATGCAGAATGCGAAATTGGGATAACATAGAACTAGTGTACAGGCGATTGCTGGTTTCTGATAATGTCCAACAGCAGAAGTTAGCATGGGCTTAGGGGTAATGTACTGTCACTGGTAGAAAACCAGTTGGCAGACAAGAAACAAAATGCAGGATTAAATGGGTATTTTTCTATCCTGGCAGGTAGTGACAAGCAGGGTACTGTAGGGATGCAGCTATGTGCAATGTATATTCATGATTTAGATCATAAGGTCATAAAGAATAGGACTAGAATTAGGCCATTCGGCTCATCAAGTTTACTCTGCCATTCAATCATGGCTGATCTAGCTCTCCTAACCCCATTCTCCTGCCTTCTCCCCATAACCTCTGACACCTGTACTAATCAAGAATCTATCTATCTCTGCCTTAAAAATATCCATTGACTGCCTCCACAGCCTTCTGTGGCAAAGAATTCCACAGATTCGCAATCCTCTGATTAAAGAAAGTTCTCCTCATCTCCTTCCTAAAAGAACGTCCTTTAATTCTGAGGCTATGACCCAGACTCTCCCACTAGTGAAAACATCCTCTCCACATCTACTCTATCCAAGCCTTTCACTATTCTGTATGTTTCAATGAGGTCCCCCCACATTCTTCTAAACTCCAGTGTGTACAGGCCCAGTGCCGAAAAATGCTCATCATAGGTTGACCTACTCATTCCTGGGATCATTCTTGTAAACCTCTTATGGACCCTCTCCAGAGCCAGCACATCCTTCCTCAGATATGGTGCCCAAAATTGCTCACAATATTCCAAATGTGGCCTTACCAGCGCCTTATTGAGCCTCAACATTACATCCCTGTTTTTGTATACAAGCCCTCTTGAAATAAATGCTAGCATTGAGTTTACTTAATAAGTAATATATTTGATATTGATATTTAACAGACCTCTTTATAATCGATTTTGGTTATAGCGGACTGAATCTGTTGTAGATCAAGTTCATTGTTTCATGAAATGACCACTTGGAGCGAATGATATATTTGAACCATTTTAGCTTAGTTTAGTTTGGACATACAGCATGTGAACACCGAGTCCAGGCTGACCAGTGACCCCCTCCCCCGGGCGCCCCTGCACACAGTTCCATCCCACACACTAAAACAACTCACAACATTTAGGATAAAGCCAGTGTACTGGAGTACCTGGAGGAAACCCACGCTGCCACAGTGCGCACCTGAGGTCAGGATCGAACTTGGGTTTCTGGCGCTTTAAGGTAGCAACTCTATCGTGGCGCCACTGTGCTGTCCCAAGGTACTGTGTATTTTGTGTCCTTTACTGTTTATTGTGTAGTGTATGTTTATTGACTGTTTTTCCAATAGTACTGTATATATTAACCCCCTTATTCGGTTACAGTGGACAATTAGTAATAACTTGCACCATCTCCCCTTGTGTGGTCCTTTACAGCAAGAGTTTACTGGAAAAGTTTGCAATAACACAAAGTTTGACGGGCATCTCAGCTGTGAGGATGCAGCTCTATAGGACTTTGGTTAGGCTGTATTTGGAGTATTGCATGCAGTTCTGGTCACCCCATTACAAGAAAGATATGGAGAGAGTGCAGAGGAGGTTTACCAAAATTCTGCCTGTATAGAAGGTTTAGAAAGTTTCAGCTTCAGGGAGAGGTTGGGTAGACTTGGATTGTTTTCTCTGGACCGTCAGAGGTTAAGGGGAGACAAGATAGAACCAAATGTAATTATGAGAGGAATAGACACGGTAGACAGTCAGAACCTTTTTCCCATGGTGGAAATGTCCAGCACTCATGGGCACAGCTATAAGGTGAGAGGCGGAAAGTTTAATGGAGACGTGCGGGGCAAGTTTTTTTTACACAGAGAGTGGTGGGGGGCTGGGACGCATTGCCAGGGGAGGTGGTGGAGGCAGATACGACAGTGGCCTTTAAGAGGTTTTTAGGTAGGCACATGGAAGTACAAGGAATGGAGGGATATGGATAGAGGAATAGGCAGTTAAGATCAGTTTAACCAGGCATAATTTGTGGCACAAACATTGTCGACCGAAGGACCATTTACTGTGCTGTACCATTCTTTGAATACTGAAATATCGACAGCCTGAAGAAGGGTCCTGACTCGAAACAGTCTTTCTATTCCCTCCACAGATGCTGCCTGGCCCGCTGAGTTCCTCCAGCAGTTTGTTTTTTACTCTATCCAGAGCAGTGATCCCTTGCGACCTCATCTTTTCTAAGCAAATATTTCCAGCTGTGCCATTCAGCCACACGACTAAAGGCTGAAATTAATTCAGTAAAGCTGCAATGTACTCTGCAAATTTTACATCTTTTATGAAGAGTGACACTCAGAACTGATATTCCAATTGTGGCAGAACCAGTGTTTAGAAAGGTCCTTCGTGACAGGTGCTCTGTTATTCTTTGCTTCTATTTATGAAATTCAGAATACTTTAAACATTTTTCCCAACCTATCCTGCCACCTTTTGCAAACTATACCCGCTCCCAGATCTTATTGTTTATGCACCCTTTTAGAATTGTGTCCTCAAGTTTATTTTGCTTCCTCCAACAAAACTGTAACACTTCACATTTCTCAACATTAAATTTCATCTGCTACCTATCTACGCATTCCATCAGCTTCTTTATATATCCCAAAAGCTTATTTCTAGCAGTTCTGGGGAGATATTTAAAGATGCACAAGGTAAATAGTTAGGGGGACCAGTAGATGTGGTATGATTGGATTTTCAGAAAGTCTTTGATAAAATCCTATTTAAAAGGTTAGTATGCAGAATTACAGTATGTGGATTTAGAGGTGCGGGGGTTGATAATGAGTTGACAAATGAGACTTTCTCTGGGTGGCAGTGGGGTATCCACAAGATCCCAGTACTTTGATCATAGATATTCTGTATATCAATGAATCAGATGAAATACTTCGGTTGGTTGATGACACAAATTGTGATTGTGAGTTGTGAGAATGATGCAAAGGGACTTCAGGCCAAATTGAATGAATGATACTTTATGAATGATACTTTATTGTCACATGTACCTAGGTACAGTAAAAAGCTTTGTTTTGCATTCAATCTAGGCAGTACACAAGTGTCGCCACGTGTTGGCGCTGACAAAGTTACAAAAGTACTGAACAGCCTTATTTACTGCCTGCAGCCGCACGTGGCAGCAGGCCCCCCCTCCCGCCAGTTCCCCCATTGTTCTCTGCGGCACATCGCCGGGTCCCCCCCAATGCTCTCACCAGTCCATCTCGCTCTCGGCCCCTCCTCGCTCTCGGTGGCATGGTTCCCGTCAACGCCGGTGGCTTGGGACGACTCAGATCCACGAAGGGTGAGCAGGGCCTAAGTGCTAATGTGCCTCAGCCGGTCAAGCAGCATCCCTGGAGAACATGGTTAGGTGAATAAGCAAATACGTGACAGATGCATTATAATGTAGATAAATAGGATATAATTTAATTTGGTGAGTAAAGTAGAAAGGTAGTGTATTACTTAATGGATGAGAGATAGGGAAATATTAATTACAATGGGTTCTGGATGTTCTTGTGCACCAATCACTGCAACCAGGTACTGCAAACAGTTAAAAGGCAAAATTACATGACATAATGTAGGAGGAAGAATGTCTTGCTATAATTGTACGGGGCCTGGTGAACCACAGCTGGAGCATTTTGTGCAATTTTGGTCTTGTTGCTGAAGAAAGGATAAACTAGCCAAAAGAGGGATTGCAGTGGTTTTTCAGACTGAATCCTGGGACTACAGAACATTTGTATATAGAGAGGCTGAGTCAAATAGGGCTGTATTTACCAGATTTTGGAAGAATAAGATGGCTGGTAGGGAGGGGATGGGTTGGGTGGGAAGGCATGAGTGAGCCAAGTAAATGTGGAAGGAGTAGTTTATGTGGAAGGAGTAGTTTACGTGGAAAGCGGGAAGGGGTCGGGACGGGAGATGTGGCTGGAAGTGAGATCATGTTGAAAGAAGTGGAACTGTTGGAGAATTATGTGTTGCATTGCCTTGAATCACATGGCCTTACTGCATCAACTGAAATATCCTTATCAATATATTTTGTAACCTCTTTGAAAATTTGAATCAACTTGGTCAGAGAAGATCGCCCTCTAATAAAGCCATGATGATTTTGATTTTTCCTTACTTTCCAAGTATAGTATAATCCTGTACCTCATTGTATTTTCCCCAAAGAGGTCTCTACCACTGATAGAAACATAGAAATTAGGTGCAGGAGTAGGCCATTCGGCCCTTCGAGCCTGCACCGCCATTCAATATGATCATGGCTGATCATCCAACTCAGTATCCCGTACCTGTCTTCTCTCCATACCCTCTGATCCCCTTAGCCACAAGGGCCACATCTAACTCCCTCTTAAATATAGCCAATGAACTGGCCTCGACTACCCTCTGTGGCAGGGAGTTCCAGAGATTCACCACTCTCTGTGTGAAAAAAGTTCTTCTCATCTCGGTTTTAAAGGATTTCCCCCTTATCCTTAAGCTGTGACCCCTTGTCCTGGACTTCCCCAACATCGGGAGCAATCTTCCTGCATCTAGCCTGTCCAACCCCTTAAGAATTTTGTAAGTTTCTATAAGATCCCCTCTCAATCTCCTAAATTCTAAGAGAGTATAAACCAAGTCTATCCAGTCTTTCTTCATAAGACAGTCCTGACATCCCAGGAATCAGTCTGGTGAACCTTCTCTGCACTCCCTCTATGGCAATAATGTCCTTCCTCAGATTTGGAGACCAAAACTGTACGCAATACTCCAGGTGTGGTCTCACCAAGACCCTGTACAACTGCAGTAGAACCTCCCTGCTCCTATACTCAAATCCTTTTGCTATGAAAGCTAACATACCATTCGCTTTCTTCACTGCCTGCTGCACCTGCATGCCCACTTTCAATGACTGGTGTACCATGACACCCAGGTCTCGCTGCATCTCCCCTTTTCCTAGTCGGCCACCATTTAGATAATAGTCTGCTTTCATGTTTTTGCCACCAAAATGGATAACCTCACATTTATCCACATTATACTGCATCTGCCAAACATTTGCCCACTCACCCAGCCTATCCAAGTCACCTTGCAGTCTCCTAGCATCCTCCTCACAGCTAACACTGCCCCCCAGCTTAGTGTCATCCGCAAACTTGGAGATATTGCCTTCAATTCCCTCATCCAGATCATTAATATATATTGTAAATAGCTGGGGTCCCAGCACTGAGCCTTGCGGTACCCCACTAGTCACTGCCTGCCATTGTGAAAAGGACCCGTTTACTCCTACTCTTTGCTTCCTGTTTGCCAGTCAGTTCTCTATCCACATCAATACTGAACCCCCAATGCCGTGTGCTTTAAGTTTGTAAACTAATCTCTTATGTGGGATCTTGTCGAAAGCCTTCTGGAAGTCCAGATACACCACATCCACTGGTTCTCCCCTATCCACGCTACTAGTTACATCCTCGAAAAATTCTATAAGATTCGTCAGACATGATTTACCTTTTGTAAATCCATGCTGACTTTGTCCAATGATTTCACCACTTTCCAAATGTGCTGCTATCCCATCTTTAATAACTGACTCTAGCAGTTTCCCCACTACCGATGTTAGACTAACTGGTCTGTAATTCCCCGTTTTCTCTCTCCCTCCCTTCTTAAAAAGTGGGGTTACGTTTGCTACCCGCCAATCCTCAGGAACTACTCCAGAATCTAAAGAGTTTTGAAAGATTATTACTAATGCATCCACTATTTCTGGAGCTACTTCCTTAAGTACTCTGGGATGCAGCCTATCTGGCCCTGGGGATTTAGCGGCCTTTAATCCATTTAATTTACCCAACACCACTTCCCGGCTAACCTGGATTTCACTCAATTCCTCCAACTCCTTTGACCCGCGGTCCCCTGCTATTTCCGGCAGATTATTTATGTCTTCCTTAGTGAAGACGGAACCAAAGTAGTTATTCAATTGGTCCGCCATATCCTTGTTCCCCATGATCAACTCGCCTGTTTCTGACTGCAAGGGACCTACATTTGTTTTAACTAATCTCTTTCTTTTCACATATCTGTTTGTGATGTTTTACTTCTGTTTCGTTACTTGCCTTGCAACTGCCCACTTCAGTGTTGTACTATCAGTTCTTCTTTGAGGCTTCAATGGAAGTGCCAGCATTCAGTTTTCACACTAATGCAGTACGTTTGTTCTGCCTGTCAGCTCTGTATGTTTATTTTAGCTTTACTGTTAACATTAATGCATATTCCATTTATTTCCCCCGAATGGTTGAAATTTAATGGAAGTTGCTTCAAATTGGTGCTGTAATTTTAGTTGACTAAAATGCAGAAGTGATTCTATCAGGGTAATGGCTAAAAATATGATTAAATATTTTACTTTGGATTTAAGGAAGTATCATCTTGGGTTAAGTATTTTTATGTTCAGTGTCTCTAACCATTATCATAAATATTCTTTACTTTGGTTGTGATTTAGATCGTTTTAAATGACTGTATGGTAAAGGATGAGAGAAAATGAATGTTAAGAGGCCTCTTAGTCTGTATGCACATTTTAAAAATATTTTGTGCTGAGTATTTGAAGTGTATTAAGCTCTGAGAGAAAGAGTATAAATTCAATATTGCTGCACTTTTTTCTCTGAAGAGTAAATAAAAAATGCATGCAGTTACAATCCATTTTTAAGATATTTTCATGTAAATATTGTATTCGGCAATACAAAAAACTAGCTTTTTGAATAAGTTGGAAACTATCATGCACTTGCCTTGATTTGTCAAACTCCAAGAGGTACTCATTGCGGCACATTGGTTCATCGGGGGATTAGATCTGATATATACTTAAATTACTTGCAAATGGAAACAATTAGAACATTGGTACAACTGCATTGACATGTGCATAATCGTTGGAGCCATTCTAAAACCAAAGTAATGGTAATTATCAACCTGTTAATTAAAAAAAAAGATTTGACATGACCTTGGCTTGTATCTTCTGAAATTGTACTATTCATTTCTGTCTAGACAAGGCTTTTTTTTAAATGGTTAGTTTTACCAAATGAAAGAAACATGCTGAGAATGATATGTCTTGCTTTTGACACGTGCCTGGAAGCTAGACAGACAATGTTATTTGGTTTCTTACTTTTATTCTGCAAGCTAGTTTGCTAATTTTCATTGTATCCCAGATTAATTTGTTAATTTATAGTAAAACATTTATTATGAAATGAATCATAGGGTTGCAAAAACTGAAATTACCATCAATTACAATGTTTTGTAATGGTAAGTTCTGAACATTATATCATTTATAACCCACTTCTGCATAATGATATGCGAGATGGAGCTTTTATGTTAGTACTCTGGTATCCCACATAGCAATGATTTGATATTCACATGTATGTGCCCACTAGTGAGTGGTGCAGCTGCTCAGTTATTGGCTATTGGGTTCAGGGATGTCTGCAGGTCAGGCATCATCTACGGAGGAAAATTGGACAGGCAATATTTCAGGTTGGGACCCTGATGGAGTAGAGGGGTGATAGCTGGTGGGATGGGGTGAGGCAAAGAGAAACTGATTCAATATTTTCTAAATGTGCAGCTAAATATTTTTGCTCAGAACAATAAGCAAGTTTTATTTCCCTATTGTAGGTATGTTGCAAAGCCTACCTGAAGCGTCTTTGAAAATCTGCCGCTGTGTGTGTGCGCGATTTTGGCGCCGTTTAGAGGGGGCGGGTTTAAAACGCGATTTTCTCTAGGCTGTTCAAATCGAAGACGTTCAGCCTAGTTAATTATTAACGAAAAATCGCTGGAAGACCCCGTCGCAAAAGCTATTATTAGGTTTAAAGGCCTCGTATAATAGTTATAGTAGTTTAAAAATCAATCTTTAAACCCGCGACAGCCAGCAACCGCAGGGTTTCATAAAGCAGACAGCTGAAGTTAGGTTGTATATTTTTACATTAAAAAGGGCTTCTAAAGATCCCTTTATACAAAATTTAATATTGCGAGTAGCTCAATTTGGGCAAATTATATCGCGCAGTATTTTTCTGGGCATTTGAGGCACAAATCTACCGCAATGTGAACGTTCTAAACCAGCGCGTTCCACAGGGACCCACTAGAAAGCTGATTTAAATGGGCATTTATTTACAGCAATTGAACACTAAATTCCTTCCATTTGGTCTATAAATTAATGTAAATGAGATTTAAAAATCATGTTTTATTGTGAATTATTTGTGAATATTATTTGGACATTTAGGCTATTTAAAAATGTTAATAATTTATTAAGAAATGGATAGATGTTTAGATCTAGTATTGAAGTCTGAAATTAGCTACAATTAGGTAACTAACTAATTATATGCTTTAATTTCAGGTCATCCAAGTAAGATTCTTTTATATTTGTTTCAGAATGCTTCAATCTATGATAACTGAAAATTTCATTCAGTTCTCTTAATTTTTAAGAAAGTTATGGGCTTTTGACTGTTCACGATCACAACTTTTTTGTTATGTCCATAGAAAATCAATAGGGAACAAGATGCTCATTTCCGAGTATGAAAATGGCCATAACTTTTTAAATACTTGAGATATGAAAGTGAATTAGGTGTCAAATTAAACTTATTTTTATGCTTTATCTGATGGGATAAATTACAGACTTGATTTTTAAAATCTCAAAATTTTGTAACATTGCTACCTATTGTACGTTGATTTAAAAATAGTACCCACATATATATAGTTTAAAGGTTATTCTTTGTTTGAATGTTGTAACTAAAACTTTAGATACACTATTTCTAGGTGTGGCATTGCCGTTCCAAACTACGTTCAGTTTATTATAGTCTAAGATCATAATCATGTCCTTATTCCCAAAGAATGTTATTATGGAGATGTGTCTAAAGGTATGGCGTTAACGGTAGAAAATAGAAATGAAAGAATGATCACATCATTGATGACAACCTTCTTTACTCCATTTAAACATAGCGTGATTGGAGTAATGCATGCAGTTCTGGTCGCCCCATTACAGGAAGGATGTGGAGGCGTTGAAAAGGATGCAGAGGAGGTTTACCAGAATGATTAGGAAATATTGGCTACAGGGAGAGGCTGGTGTAGAAAAAAATAATAAGTGTTGTACAGCAGCAAATCAGAACAAGGGAATGGAGGAATCCAACAGAAATAGATTAACCTAATTTACAAAAATAACCAATAAGCAATGGGAGGTGACTGGAATAATAATGAGCAACAACAAAATAATCAGATGTGAAGATGGAATGCATGAACACACCTGGATGAGGATGGTCTGGACATTATGCAAATAAAGATGTGTGAAATGTATGGGATGAAATGGTAAACAACGATGGCTACGATTTAACATGTGACTGGAAATACAAACAAAGCAAAAGCAAAACCAATAACATTCAAAATAAATTAAAGATAAAATAACAAGCTTGCACTAGTGCCCTGTCATCTCCCCACTGTTTCATCATCATTTGAGAGGAACTCAAGCAATTCATAAAATGAATATCAACCAATTTGGGTGGGTGACAGTGTGAACTGTGAGGAGGATGCTATGAGAATGCAGGGTGACTTGGACAGGTTGGGGGAGTGGGCAGGTTCATGGCAGATGAAGTTTAATGCGGATAAATGTGAGGTTATCCACTTTGGTAGCAAAAACAGGAAGGCAGATTACTATCTAAATGGCGTCAAGTTGGGAAAAGGGGAAGTATAACGGGATCTGGGGGTCCTTGTACTTCAGTCTATGAAAGTAAGCATGCAGGTACAGCAGGCAGTGAAGAAAGTGAATGGCATGTTGGCCTTTATAACACGAGGAATCGAATATAGGAGCAAAGAGGTCCTTCTGCAGTTCTACAGAGCCCTAGTGAGACCACACCTGGAGTAATGTGTGCAGTTTTGGTCCCCTAATTTGAGGAAGGACGTTCTTGCTATTGAGGGAGTGCAGTGTAGGTTTACAAGGTTTATTCCCGGGATGGCGGGACTGTCATATGCTGAGAGAATGGAGCAGCTGGGCTTGTACACTCTGGAGTTTAGAAGGATGAGAGAGGATTTCATTGAAACATATAAGATTGTTAAGGGCTAGAGTCAGTTATTAAAGATGGGATAGCAGCACATTTGGAAAGTGGTGAAATCATTGGACAAAGTCAGCATGGATTTACAAAAGGTAAATCATGTCTGACGAATCTTATAGAATTTTTCGAGGATGTAACTAGTAGCGTGGATAGGGGAGAACCAGTGGATGTGGTGTATCTGGACTTCCAGAAGGCTTTCGACAAGGTCCCACATAAGAGATTAGTTTACAAACTTAAAGCACACGGCATTGGGGGTTCAGTATTGATGTGGATAGAGAACTGGCTGGCAAACAGGAAGCAAAGAGTAGGAGTAAACGGGTCCTTTTCACAATGGCAGGCAGTGACTAGTGGGGTACCGCAAGGCTCAGTGCTGGGACCCCAGCTATTTACAATATATATTAATGATCTGGATGAGGGAATTGAAGGCAATATCTCCAAGTTTGCGGATGACACTAAGCTGGGGGGCAGTGTTAGCTGTGAGGAGGATGCTAGGAGACTGCAAGGTGACTTGGATAGGCTGGGTGAGTGGGCAAATGTTTGGCAGATGCAGTATAATGTGGATAAATGTGAGGTTATCCATTTTGGTGGCAAAAACATGAAAGCAGACTATTATCTAAATGGTGGCCGACTAGGAAAAGGGGAGATGCAGCGAGACCTGGGTGTCATGGTACACCAGTCATTGAAAGTGGGCATGCAGGTGCAGCAGGCAGTGAAGAAAGCGAATGGTATGTTAGCTTTCATAGCAAAAGGATTTGAGTATAGGAGCAGGGAGGTTCTACTGCAGTTGTACAGGGTCTTGGTGAGACCACACCTGGAGTATTGCGTACAGTTTTGGTCTCCAAATCTGAGGAAGGACATTATTGCCATAGAGGGAGTGCAGAGAAGGTTCACCAGACTGATTCCTGGGATGTCAGGACTGTCTTATGAAGAAAGACTGGATAGACTTGGTTTATACTCTCTAGAATTTAGGAGATTGAGAGGGGATCTTATAGAAACTTACAAAATTCTTAAGGGGTTGGACAGGCTAGATGCAGGAAGATTGCTCCCGATGTTGGGGAAGTCCAGGACAAGGGGTCACAGCTTAAGGATAAGGGGGAAATCCTTTAAAACCGAGATGAGAAGAACTTTTTTCACACAGAGAGTGGTGAATCTCTGGAACTCCCTGCCACAGAGGGTAGTCGAGGCCAGTTCATTGGCTATATTTAAGAGGGAGTTAGATGTGGCCCTTGTGGCTAAGGGGATCAGAGGGTATGGAGAGAAGGCAGGTACGGGATACTGAGTTGGATGATCAGCCATGATCATATTGAATGGCGGTGCAGGCTCGAAGGGCCGAATGGCCTACTCCTGCACCTAATTTCTATGTTTCTATGACACACTAGAGGCAGGAAACATGTTCCCAATGTTGGAGTCCAGAACCAGGGGCCACAGTTTAAGAATAAGGTGTAAGTCATTTAGAACGGAGACGAATAAACACTTTTTCTCACAGAGAGTTGTGAGTCTGTGGAATTCTCTGCCTCAGAGGGCGGTGGAGGCAGGTTCTCTGGATGCTTTCAAGAGAGAGCTAGATAGGGCTCTTAAAAATAGAGGAGTCAGGGGATATGGGGAGAAGGCAGGAACGGGGTACTGATTGGGGATGATCAGCCATGATCTCATTGAATGGCGGTGCTGGCTCGAAGGGCCAAATAACCTACTCCTGCACCTATCGTCTATTGTCTGTAATTTACAAAATAGATATGAATCCAAACATCATAACCTAGAATCAACATTGTACAAAGTCACAGCGAGAGATCGCAAAGTTGGTTGGGGTGATCCAAGCTTCTGTATTCAGCATTGTGACGTCTCAATAACTTCGAGCACCGTGTGCTGTTGCCTTATTGAAGTCGGTCGTACCTGTACAAGACCTGTAATAAATCAACTTCCAACTGCTGTAATGAAGAAGAAACCATACCAGTGGGCCTTAAAATATGATGAATGTACATGTGAGAACTGGAGAAAGTATTATTGAGTGACAAAAACCATTGTATCAGTGCTAATGTAGCCAACATATTCGGAGGTCAGCCCTGCTTGTCATTATTTTGGCACAATTTTTTTGTCTTCCTGGCCTCTTGGACATGTTGCTTGGCCTTGTTAGCAGCACACAACACCTTTAATTGTTCGGCACGGACTTGTAGGGCCGAGATGGCCTGTTTCCATGCTGTAATTGTTATATGGTTATATGGTTAAAGAAGCATAATGTAGCAACGTTACAAAATTTTGAGATTTAAAAAATCATGTCTGCAATTCATCCCATCAGATAAAGCATAAAAAGAAGTTTAATTTGACACCTAATTCACTTTCATATCTTTAGTATTAAAAACGTTATGGCCATTTTCATACTCAGAAATTAGCATCTTGTTCCCTATTGTTCCCTAACACAAAAGCTGTGATCGAGGACAGTCAAAAGCCCATAACTTTCTTAAAAATTAAGAGAACTGAATGAAATCTTCACCTATTATAGATTGAAGCATTCTAAAACAAATATAAAACATCTTACTTGGATGACCTGAAATTAAAGCATATAATTAGTTAATTACCTAATTGTAGCTAATTACAAAATTGACCGTTGTGAAGGAAATAGTAATAAACACCCAGACTGCCATGAAAATTCAAAAATGTGATATTCTCAAGATCAGAACTTTAATATTATTGTATTATATGCTGTAAGTTCGTAACAGATAGGTAAATAAATTACAATTTCTAGCAATAGACCAAGTCTTTATGGAGAAGATCAGTTGCCAGCTGGTACTTTGGCATATCATAATCAGTAGCATCACCATACTCCTCAGATTGTAATCAATAAACAACTCTGTACACCTTGTTTTTCCTCAACCTTTCAATTTTGGCATTGTAAACTACAAGTTTTTGCTCTTAAAACCACACATGACATGCCTTTCTGTCCACTACTTTCCCCATTAAGAATGTCCTGTAGATTCAATTTCTTAAGAAAATGATATATTTTTTAAATAGCCTGTATCCAAATAACAAACTAATCCCATTCACACAAGAATTTACAATATAACATGATTTTTAAATCTCACAGTCATGAATTTACATGCCAGATGAAAGGAATTTAATGTTTAATTCCTATAAATTAATCTGGAAACATCCACTTTCAATATAATCAAATTTTTTATCTTTATGCACAATACATGGGACTAAAACTGATATTTAATATTAAAATATTGACTATGGGCAGACAATAACACAAAATATAGATGATTCAGATGCTCTTACGACATGATTGTCCCAAAAAAAAAGCATTTAAATCTTGCGAGTGGGATTTTCTGGAACGCGATCGATTGGAACGTTGCATTTGCGGTAAATGTGAACCCCATATCGGCAGGAAAAACACTGCCGGTTCGTATGGGGCCCAAATCACATTTTCGCAACGTAAAATTAGATTAAAGCCATCCCAAGAAGCAAGTTTACATGTAAAACTAGACTAAGTGGGACCCGTTGGGTCCCATGTTCACACGGGAGGGCTGGTCCCCCGACGCAATATTCCACCTCTCCACCAATTCCAATATTGGTGGCCAGTGGGGGGGGGGGGGGGCTTTCTGGAGCGCTGGTATGGTGTTGTTGGCTGCAGTGACTACTGGTCTCCAGTGGGCTAGTGTGATCATTGTGGGCCAAATGGATTCTTGCGGTGGCAGCTCAGTCCCTCAAGCCTGATGTGCTGGCAGCTCACTCACGGCTGGTGGACTGGCAGTTGACTCACGGCTATTCCTTGAAATTCCATTTCAAGCAGAGTGCTAGGCCACCAAATTCAAATCCATTTTCCTACCATTTCAAGCAGGGTGCAAGGCCACCAAATTCAAGTGCAGTTTCTTACCTCTTCGAGCAGGGTTCAAGGCCACAAAATGCAAGTGCAGTTTCATACCACTTCAAGCAGGGTGCAAGGCCACCAAATTCAAATGCAGTTTCATACCACTTCAAGCAGGGTGCAAGGCCACCAAATTCAAGTGCAGTTTCATACCATTTCAAGGATGGTGCAAGACCACCAAATTCAAATGCAGTTTCATACCATTTCATGCAGGGTGCAACGACACCACATTCAAATGCAGTTTCATACCATTTTGTGCAAGGCCACCACATTCAAATGCAGTTTCATACTATTTCAAGCAGGGTGAAACCACCATAAAAACCACCATAAAACCAAACAGTAGCATTCAGTGTGTTCAGTTGATTCACAGCTCAGACGGAGTCGTGACCTCTGCCTCCCCCATCATTTAGAGACTGAGCCACACCCACACTTCCGGGTTTTATAATCCCTCCCCCTCCCACCGGAAAAGGTGTGGCCTTCATGGCGTGATTGACAGGAGAGAGATTCTCAACATTTTTTAAACACTAATAATACTTTTGTTTTTCATTGATGGGAAGAATCCTCTGCACCTGATGAGAGGAGGGGAACTGAGTACGATGGCCAAAAATCACAGCCGTAGTGGTAGCGATTTATCTAAAATCAATATAGTGCAAACAGGAAGTTGTCAAGTTTAGACAAACAACCATTTGCAGGCAGTGCCTTTTCACTTCAACCCAAACCCCCCAAACAAACATTTGCAGGCAGTGCCTTTTTACTTCAACCCAAACCCCCCAAACAACCATTTGCAGGCAGTGCCTTTTTACTTCAACCCAAACCCCCCAAACAACCATTTGCAGGCAGTGCCTTTTTACTTTAAACCAACCATATTTTCATTTTCAACCCACATTAAGGGCACTCACAGTTGAGTAGACATGTGTTCAGTGTTATTCAGAGCTCAGAGAGATGGCTTCCTCCATCTTGCAGAGACTGAGTGAGGCACAGCACTTCCTGGTTTTATAGTCCCTCCCCCTCCCTCCAGCAGGGGCAGCAGAGAGAATGGCAACATTTTTTAAAACATTAATATCTCTCTGATTTTTCATCGATGGGAAAAATCCTCTGGTCCCGGAAGGCGGAGGGGGGGCTCTGAGCGAGGTGACCAAAAACGACGGCCGTAGGTGGCGGCATTCTCTCGGAAATCGCAGCACAGTGGGCCAAAAGCGGTCAAGAACAGACTTTTAGTAATATAGAAGATAGACGACTTACACTTTGTTTTGTCCCGTTCTTGCAATCTGTCACGTTGTAGGCCTTGAGGGCATTAGAAGTCGCTTTTTATTTTAATCAAATTATTAAATTGTCTCGCGATTTAAAAAAAATATATCGGGAACGGAAGTCGGATCGATTATTCTTCGGCAACTAGCAACCTGAGGAAATCCGCCTCCGACAGGCAGGAGAAAACGGCATTTTAATAAATTTAAAGACAATAGGCCCATATTATGGTTCTTACGAATTATGCACAGATTTATATAGTGAAGTATATACTAGCTCTGTAACTGTAGAAATATACCTCTCCATGTTATTTCACTGAACAGACATGGAAAGTCTCTAAATTGCTGATAGACTGCTGATCTCGCTTACCATATTTACTGGTAAAAGTGCTAGGCATTACTTTGTCTTGAACTAGGCTAAAAGTAAGCCAGCACTTCTATATTTTGAAATATGAATAGAATTGTGTAACTAAGGGATATTGTCAGAATTAATATAGTGATGTTGTTACAAGCAGTTGAATAATACATTCAACTTCAGTTTAAAGATCTTGCATGTGAACCGAAGAAATGGAGAATATATAAAAATTGTAACAGGTACAGAACCACCCTTATGTATCTAAAGTGATCTTGGCATCATGAATGTACTCTGATATTTAATGTCACGTAACTTTATAGCAAGGTGTAGAAGGAGACGGCCCTTATTTGGTCAGATAGGAATAAGTACAGTTGGGGAAAATATTTGGCATGGAAATGGCGGGTGGAAGGTTTTGTACTGCTCCATAATGTTATATGTGGTAAACTGCTCTGTGAAGATGAATGAAACTAGGGAAATTACAAAGAAATGTTCTCCCTGGTGAGAATCCAGCTAGAAAAGAAATAATATTTTTTTAAACATTGTGGGCTTTTTGTGCAATTATCTGTCTTGCAAAATTTGCATTGTTCACAAATTAATCTCCTGTAATTAAAGTAATTGCGTGGGATGCAAAAAAACTAGCATTCATGAAAGCTTGTAAGATTTATTTGTCTAAAAGATATTGTGCACTGTCAGAAACACTCATGAAGCACTTCTTAGAGTCTTCAACTGTAGCTGTGATAATAAAAAATAATTGATGAAATAATATAAAATTACATTTCAACTGTGGAAAATTGAATTTTGTCTAATCAGCAGCTTTTATATTACAGTTGATGACTATTTTGTCTTTATTGTTGATTCATGATGGAAATTATTTCAGAGTTATGGCAGCAATGGAAGTTTTTCTGATAATTTACAACTCACAGAATGCATCTGAGAATTTGTGATTATGTCGGATTTGTGTTGACTTTTCAACTATTTCAACCTATTAAAAAACTCCTTGGTAATGTTTAATTGGAGTCATTAGTTTGTTTCAAGTTTAATAATTTGACTGAATTATTTCACATTGAATTTTCTGAAACAATTTAAATATCCTCATTAAATTCTTCACCACAAAATTATTGGGCATATGATCCATATAGATCCTGAATATAATTGTGTTGGCGTTGGAATGTTCCTTTCACGTTCTTTTTCCAGTTTCTATTGTTAAGAGACATTTTTTCTCTGCGTTCTCTATTAAGATTAGGAAAAGGGGAGATGCAGCGAGACCTGGGTGTCATGGTACACCAGTCATTGAAAGTAGGCATGCAGGTGCAGCAGGCAGTGAAGAAAGCGAATGGTATGTTAGCTTTCATAGCAAAAGGATTTGAGTATAGGAGCAGGGAGATTCTACTGCAGTTGTACAGGGTCTTGGTGAGACCACACCTGGAGTATTGCGTACAGTTTTGGTCTCCAAATCTGAGGAAGGACATTATTGCCATAGAGGGAGTGCAGAGAAGGTTCACCAGACTGATTGCTGGGATGTCAGGACTGCCTTATGAAGAAAGACTGGATAGACTTGGTTTGTACTCTCTAGAATTTAGGAGACTGAGAGGGGATCTTATAGAAACTTACAAAATTCTTAAGGGATTGGACAGGCTGGATGCAGGAAGATTGTTCCCGATGTTGGGGAGGTCCAGGACAAGGGGTCACAGCTTAAGGATAAGGGTGAAATCCTTTAAAACAGAGATGAGAAAAACTTTTTTCACGCAGAGAGTGGTGAATCTCTGGAACTCTCTGCCACAGAGGGTAGTTGAGGCCAGTTCATTGGCTATATTTAAAAGGGAGTTAGATGTGGCCCTTGTGGCTAAAGGGATCAGAGGGTATGGAGAGAAGGCAGGTACGGGATACTGAGTTGGATGATCAGCCATGATCATATTGAATGGCGGTGCAGGCTCGAAGGGCCGAAAGGCCTACTCCTGCACCTAATTTCTATGTTTCTATTAGAATTTCCTATGGCAGAAGCCATTCATTTCAAAGTTCTAAGTGTTGAAATTTGGTTGATAAATTGAAGCACTGATTATATCACTAAATAATGTCACCAAAACCACTCAAATAGTACATGCTGTACATGATTCATTTAATATTGAATATTAAGCATTGGTGACATTTTTGTGAGTATACCATTATTTATCTGGTACTGCAAAGTCAACTAAATTATGGCCTTTGAGATTTGCATTTACTTTTTTTGGGGGGGGGGGGGGGGCTTTGTAATATAACTCTCTCAAATCAATTTTCATGTCAATAGGTAATGAAATTTTTTTTTTTTCAGGAATTTGCCAAAAGTACAAAGGAATGGAAAATGCTTGTTACCAAATCTTGACGAAGACAATGTTGATAACTTCTTGAAAACATCGATTGGAATGGTTCTTTTTACCACTGTGACTTTCAAATTGACAACGGCAACATTCTTGTGGTTTAGTGGATAATTGTCCACTTGCATATTTATCGGTTTGGATCATCTACATTTATTTGTACACTTGCTTCTAAAGATTGTTTGCAGATGACACAGAATATATTTAGAAATGGATTGTCAAGACCTGAAGTGGAGGTGTCCTGGCTGCTTCCTGCTCAGTTTTGCCCAGTAAGGGCAGGTTGAATTTGGAATTGCAAGCATTGCTTGAAAAACAGTATGCAGGAAGCTGGTTTTCAAGCTACAAATGCTTTAAATGGTATGTATTTATACTAGATTCATAATAGGAGAGTTTCCCATTGAAATATCTCTAAACAATGTCTATGTAGCTTCTGGACAAGAAATTATTTAAAAATTGAGAGATTTCATTGTCATTTGATTGCATTTTGAATTTAAGTCACTTTGAATCTGAGTAGTCCATAAGAAACTCAGCTAACAAATGGATGGTGACCAGACAACATGGATTAAACGAATTGTCAAATTAACAAGAACAACTGAAATATATTTATCTCAAAGGTTTGTCTGAAGTTATCTTACTCCTATATTAAATATTACATTAAAAGCAAACATTTAAAGGGACAAAGAAGAATAAGCTGCTTAGTTAGATTATTAGAATAACTGTTTGAACAAACTAATCGAAATATGCTGAGATGAATGACAAACTCCTTTGGTGTACTATGAATACTTGAAATCATTCTATGAGTGCAGAACATTGAAATAAAGGAACATTATAACATTTCTTATGACAGCTAGCTCTCTTTTACTTAATTATGTACCCATTTGCTTTCCCATTTATTGGGTTACATGAGAAACCTCATGGACTAACGGTGCTGGCGAAAGAGATGGGCTGAACGAGCTTTCTCAACTTCATTTGTTGGGTAAAACACGGCCTTATAACTAAGTCAGTGAAGACGTAAACATTTATCCAACAAAACAGCTGAATATTATTAGCATTGTTAATGAATTGACTGCTTAATAACTTCCATAGTCTATATCTAATGTTCGTGTAAGGAATATACTAGTTCTTGGAATTCTTATGTTATGATCCACATATTTAAGGGTTGCAATTCCTCCAATACTACAAAATATGCCAAATAATATTCTGAATTTTTCTGATATGATTAATAATTATAATAATATATTTTATTGTCATTGCACATATGTGCAACGAGATTTGGTATGCAGTTTCCATCCGATGTCATAACTTAAACAACTAATAAAATTTAGATTTAGATACCCCGAGAAACATGATTTATAAAAAGAACAGTAAAACAGTCAAAACAGTCTAAAGTGCAAATGTGTCTGTGCAAATTCAAGTGGTTGTATCTGCATCACAAACTTCATAGTTTATTAGTAAAATATATGCTGACACAGTTGTTACCGTACTTGAAAATTAGGAATTCCTATAAAACTTAACATCAGAAATTTGATATAAAACAGAAAAGCTATAAAGTCTCAGAGGATTGGGCAGTATCTGTGGATAGGAAACCAAGCATTTTCTTGTCAATGACTGCCTCCTGCGGTGCGGTGGCTTGTTCCATACACCCCTCATGCTTTGTGTAACAAAGTTGCCCTCGAGTTTCCATAAAATCTTTCCCCCCTCACCTTAAACCTATATCTTCTGGTTCTCTATTCCGCTATAATGGGCAAGAGACTGTGTGTGTCGACCTCATCTATTCCTCTCATGATTTTGTACACCTCTATAATATCACACCTCATCCTCCCGCACTTCAAGGAATAGAGTCCTAGCCTGCTCAACCTCTACCTATAGCTCAGGGCCTCGAGTCATAAATCTTCTCTACACCCTGATGGTGGGGATATGGAACGAGCTGCCAGAGGTGATTCAGGCAGGTGCTATCACAACATTTCAACATTGGACTGGTACAGGGATAGGAAGGGTTTGGACAAGTGTAGATGAGGTATCTTGGTCGGCATGGACGAGTTGGGCAGAATGGCCGGTTTCCATGCTGTATGATGTTAAGTGGGGGGCGGAGAGTTTACAAAGTGATTTGGTGCCGAGACGGGGTTGCTTGGTGACCTGGGGCAGGGAGGATCCCTGAACCCCTTGTATCCTCCTTGAGGAAGTGATGGAAGTAATTTTTCTGAACAAGCCAGCCCGTCAGCACAGTGGCGCAGCGATAGAACTGCTGCCTCACATCGCCAGAGACCTGGATCTGATCTCGATTACGGGTACTGTCTGTACAGAGTTTGCACGTTCTCCCTGTGACTGCGTAGGTTTCCTCCGGGTGCTCCGGTTTCCTTCTACATTCCAAGGGCGTGAAGTTTGTAGGTTAATTGGCTTCAGTAAAATTGTAAATTGTCCCTAGTGTTTAGGACAGTTAGTTTACGGGGTAATCGCTGGTCGGCGCAATGGATTGAAGGGCCTGTTTCCCCGCTGTATCTCTAAAGTCTAAAGACTTACACCAATTTATGGGGAGAAGGCAGGCACGGGTTATTGATTGGGGACGATCAGCCATGATCACAATGAATGGCCTCCTCCTGCACCTATTTTCTATGTTTCTAATTTTAATAAATGTTAATAAAAGACTGGGTGGCACAGTGGTAGAGTTGCTGCCTTACAGGGCCACAGATCTGGGTTTTGATCCTAACTACGGGTGCAACTGGAAGGAGTTTGCACGGTCTCCCTGTGACTACGTGGGTTGTCTGCAGGTGCTCCGTTTTCCTCCCACACGGTGGGTCGACGGGCCTGTTTCCATGTTGTATCTTAGAAAATTGAAAGCTCATTGACCTGAAAGGAAAAAATTAATTTAAAAAATGTATGTTCAATTATTATAGAAAGAAACTCTTACAATAAATAAATATAAATGAATTTATGTGCCCTATTTCACATTCATTAATTTGGTTTGTCTACTACATGGTGTGTTATAATGCAGAGCATTGCAGACATTTGCCAATATTTTTCTCTTGTATGCTTAGCTATTTTGTTTTCTCACAAGCAACCTTGTGGCCACATCATCCAAACTTTAATGTTGCTCCATGATTTTTTTTATCAATTCTTAATGCCTCTGGCCCCATTTGTGTATTAATTTTAGGTTCCTGTTGCTTCACTAATTTCTATGGTGTTCCACTGTTCCATTATTGGACCTAGAAGTGTAAGCTGCTCCACAAAGATATTCATCTATTAAATTCTTAGTAAACCCACAGCGCCATTCATTTTGATTTATTGATTCGCGGATGCCTACTGCACTACTATTGTTGACTCCTGGGTGCCTGCTACCCCATTATCTTTTGTGAAATTCATATTGATTTATTGTGCGAGACATTCAGGTTTTTATTAATTCACATATAATTATTAACTTGTTAATTGGTTGGTGCCTTGTGATTGATTTGGTGTACTTGTTGGTTTCAATTTTATAGCGCTGATTTCTCCATTATCAATTGTTGTTCCCTGCTGCTCTATAAATGTATTGATTGGGTGTTTATTTCACTAAATGTAGTAATTAATCAGTGAAATACTTGCATGAATGGGCTACCGCATTCACTATCATTTTGTTTTTGTGGTTTGTGCAGGTTTTAGTTGGTTGAATTTTCATGATGTGCTTCTTTTAAAACACTACAATCACATTTTATTTTACCATTCCAGTTATGTTCTGAAAATGTATAATCTCTAACAGTTTCAAAGAAATTAGTACATACTTGAATCTTTTCTTCTACCCCAATTTTCCAACCTTTCCTTCGAGCTAATACCCTCTAATCCATGCAGCCTTTTGGTAAACGTTTACTGCAGACTCTCCAAATCCTACACCTTCCTGTAATGGAGAAGCTGGAACTACCGACAATGTAGACACAATATGCTGAAGTAACTCAGCGGGACAGGCTGCATCTCTGGAGAGAAGGAATGGGTGATGTTTCGGGGTGAGACCCTTCTTCAGACTGATGTCAGGGGAGTGGGCGGGACAAAGATAGAATGTAGTCAGAGACAGTAAGACTGGTGGGAGAACTGGGATGGGGGAGGGGATGGAAAGAGAGGGAAAGCGTCGAACAATCACTGTGCCAGGCGTATACTGGCCCTATCCCCAAACTCTACCTCCGCAACATTGATGACTGCATCGGTGCTACTGCCTGCACCCTTGCTGAACTCACTGACTTCATCAACTCCACGACTAATTTCCATCCTGCACTCAAATTCACATGGACCATCTCCGATATCTCCCTACCGTCTAGATCTCACCGTCTCCATCACATTCTATTACAAACCCACTGACTCCCATTGTTATCTAGACTACACTTCTTCCCACTCTGCTTCCTGTAAAGACTCCATCGCCAACTCCCAATTCTATGCTCCCGCATCTGCTCCCAGGATGAGGTTTTCCCAAACAGGTCATCGGAGATGTCCTCATTCTTCAGGGAACGGGGCTTCCCCTCTTCCATTTTGGGTGAGGCTCTCACTCAGGTCTCCTCGATATCCCGCAGCTCCGCTCTAGCTCCCACTCCCCCCATTCGTAACAAGAGTCCCTCTTGTCCCCATCTTCCACCCCATCAGCCGTCTCATACAGCATATAATTCTCCAACATTTTCGCCACCACCAACGGGAGCCCACTACTGGCCACATCTTCCCATCTTCACACCTTTCTGCTTTCCGCAGAGACCGTTCCCTCCACAACTCCCTGGTGAACTCGTCCCTTCATACCAAAATCACCCCCTCCCCAGGTACTTTCCCCTGCAATCGCAGGAGATGCAACATCTGTCCCATTACCTCCCCCCTCGACTCCATCCAAGGACCCTTACAGTCTTACTAGGTGAGGCAGAGGTTCACTTGCACCTCCTCCAATCTCATCTACTGTATCCGCTGTTCCAGGTGTCAACTCCTGTATATCGGCGAGACCAACCTGATATCCCGGTTGCTCAATACTTTAACTCCCCCTCGCATTCCCAATCTGACTTTTCTGTCCTGGGCCTCCTCCATTGTCAGAGTGAGGCCCAGTGCAAATTGGAGGAACAGCACATCATATTTCGCTTGGGTAGCTTACACCCCAGCGGTATGAACATTGATCTCTAACTTCAAATAGCCCTTGCTTTTCCTCTTTCTACATCCCCTCCCCAGT
Source organism: Amblyraja radiata (assembly GCF_010909765.2). Lineage (NCBI taxonomy): Eukaryota > Metazoa > Chordata > Chondrichthyes > Rajiformes > Rajidae > Amblyraja > Amblyraja radiata. The sequence continues at coordinate 51,553,007 of NC_045959.1, read as the reverse complement.
TCTCCCACCAGTCTTACTGTCTCCGACTACATTCTATCTGTCCCGCCCACTCTCCTGACATCAGTCGGAAGAATGGTCTCGACCCGAAACATCACCCATTCCTTTTCTCCAGAGATGCTGCCTGTCCCGCTGAGTTACTCCAGCATTTTGCGTCTAACTTCAATTTAAACCAGCATCTGCAGTTCTTTCCCACTACCCACAATGCAATGGGTCAACCAGAGTTGCACATTATGCGGAGGGAGAACTCTAATCCATGTTTCAAGTTGACAAGCCTTTTTCAGAACTTTGGATTTTAGTTACAATTAAGGTGGAGGTGAAGGGAATGTCTGTGATAGGAGGAAGAGCAAGAGATCTTAATGATGCAGATTGATGTCTACTGGGAGATTCGCTTGGTACCTACTCCCAGCGCCACTTGTCGATCTTTTCTCTGCAGCTCAAAATATATATATTTTCAACATCTTCCCGGTTCTGAGAAAATTCATCAACCTAAAACATTAACACTATTTCTTTCTACATATGTGTTGCCTGACCTGCTGCATAGTTCCAACTTTAATGTTTTTATTTCAGATTTACATGTGTGTTTTTTAAGTTCTCAGATAATTATGTTATTAACATATAATAATAATAATAATAATAATAATAATAATAATAATAATAATAATACATTATACTTATGGGTGCCTTTCAAGGACTCTCAAGGACACCTTACAAAATTTAGTAAGCAGATTACAAAACATGTAAGCGGAATGAAAGAAAACAAAAAAAAATATAACAACAAAAAAAAAACGGGAACCCACTACTGGCCACATCTTCCCATCTTCACACCTTTCTGCTTTCCGACTGACAACTGGTAAGTTTATGACTGACAACTGCATCGGGGCTACCGCCTGCACCCACGCAGAACTCATGGACTTCATTAACTTCATTACCAATTTCCACCCTGCACTCAAATTCACTTGGACCATCTCTGACATCTTCCTTCTCTTTCTTAATCTCACCATCTACATCACAGGAGATAGACTATCGACGGACATCTTTTATAAATCTACTAACTCCCACTGCTAGCTGGACTACACTACTTCCCATCCTGCCTCCTGCAAAGACTCTATCCCCCACTCCCAATTATTCTATCTACGCCGCATTGGCGCCCAAGATGAGGTGTTCCATACTAGGACATCTGAGATGTCCTCATTTTTTAGGGAACGGGGATTCCCCTCTTCCATCATAGATGAGGCCCTCACACGGGTCTCCTCAATATCACGCAGCTCCGCTCTTGCTCCCCCTCTCCCCAGTCGCAACAGGGACGGAGTCCCCCCAGTCCTCATCTTTCACCCCATCACCTGTCGAATGCTGCACATAATCCTCTGACATTTTTGCCACCTCCAACGGGAACCCACGACTAGCCACATCTTCCTATCTCCACTCCTTTCCTCTGTGAACCTTTCCTCTGCAACCCCCTGGTTAACTCATCACTTCCCACCCAAACCATCCCCTCCCCAGGTACTTTCCCTTGCAACTACAACTACAGGAAATACAACACCTGCCCTTATACCTCCTCCCTCGACTCCATCCAAGGACCCCGGCAGTCCTTTCAGGTTCACTTGCAGCTCCTCCAAACTCATCTACTGTATCCGCTGTTCCAGATGTGGACTCCAAGCGCAGGCTCGGCGATTGTTTCACTGAACATCTTTGCTCAGTCTGGCTAGGCTTATTTACAACCCAGTGGTATAAATATTAATTTCTCTGAACCCTTACTTTCCTTCTCTCTCCTTCTCTCCCCCCTAGTTCTACGACTAATTTCATGGTGCTTCTGATTAATTTTACTGATTGTATGCTTCCTTGTCACCTTCCCCATAGCTAAACAATGAACCATTCTACATTCTACATTTCCTTATCAATGTCTAGTTTGATCTGTCATTTTCACACTTTACCCCTCCATATCTCTAGACTTTCTCTCCCCTGACTCTCAGTCTGAAGAAGGGTCTCGACCCAAAACCACCCATTCCTTCTCTCCAGAGATGCTGCCTGTCCCTCTGAGTTACTCCAGCATTTTGTGTCTATCTTCAGTGTAAACCGGTATCTGCTGTTCCTTCGTACTCTTATGTTATTAGCTGACCTTGTCTGGCCTGCAGACAGCACGAATAGTAGGCAAGAGTCAAAAATCAAACATATTGTAAGATCCAAATAAGTGCCAGACAATTAATGCCGAGGTTAATCTGGAAAGATGGATGAGATGTTGTCAATTGTCAACTAGTGCATACTACAAGCGAAGACGTAAACAAGTGGTCTTAACAGTTTCAACAGGACACGAAACAAACGAATGATCTGATAACTCGCAGCTTCCTCTAGTGATGAACTTGCCCCTGGCTGAGTCAATAATGTGTGCTTCTGGGCAGGCAGCATCAACATAACTTATGTCACTGACATATAGTTTAAAAACAAAGAAGATCATGCAGAAGCAGAGTCCTCTCAGCACTGCTCCATGCAGCAACTGTCAAAGTCCTCAATGGTGATTTCCAGAACTAGGTTTTGTGAAATAACTATTGGGGAACTTGACATTTGCTGCTGGACATGGCTGAGGGGATGTGCATGGGGTTTCGGATCACAAAGGAGGCCTTTGCATGATCATTGAAAAGGTAGCTCTTTGTTCACTGATCCCAAAGCAAAGAAAGGTATGGTGTAATGAGATTAATGTAAATGGACAAAAAGGTCAACATGGTGGACCAAAGAGCCAATTTCTGTGCTGTATGACTCCATGAGTCGGAATGATTGTAGCTGACTAATGTAATTGGTAAGGCAAATCAGTCAATTTGAACAGCAGCATTAATATTGGAAACTAATGAAAATGTTCTCCCTTCTGGGTGTACTTAGCCTGGTTATGATTTTAATTGAGGTTTTGAATTGGAAGCTATCATACTTCTGTGTGTTTATAAATTATAGATGTCAGGAAGAGGTGAGTTTGAGATGAATGTAGCAGATATGACAAGCTGAAAATTGTTGTGGCATGGTAGCAGTTGATGTGGTAGCCAACTGTTTAGGGAATAAGTTAACGAATAGATTTTAAAACTAACTTTGCTGGTATTGTTTTAACTTAGCGAATTTCATGGAATGCCCACCAATTACTTTATGTCGTTATGTTTTACTTCAATGGAAGAACCTTCTGTTCATTTGTTTGAGATGGTGCCAAATAATCTGATACGTTACAGTGTGGTAGAGCAGGAGGAAACCTGTACTGTTTTCCTAGAATGGGGGATGGGGTGTGAGGATGTGGAGGAAGTTATTAAAATAAATGATTTTCATCCATCCTGTGCATATTTAGCTATGTGACTTGCCTAGCGGAGACACAAGAGACTGCAGTGGGTAGAATCTTGAGGAAGATGAGCACGTAAACTTAGAAATCATAAACTGTTAACTGGGGATGTAGCTCAGGTTTGTTGCCCAAGATTTGGTCCCTGGCATCTGAAAGCCGTCTCATCTTTTCTGTAGAATTATAAAAAATATCCCTACATCTTTTGTGACAAAATACATCTTTTACCTCAAATAAAAAGGTAAGAATTTAACCTTGTGCTCTTTTTCTTCTTGGCGTATGGCATGCACAGCCTAAAGTTGTAAGACAACTTGTTCTGTTTGATCTTCTGTGCACGCCAGGTTGATTGCATTTGTCAAGACAGGGTGGACCATGTGAAGGTTGCAATCTCCCACCCCAACCTTCTGCTCAAATATACAGTAATTCAGTGGAAATTCAATGGGTTTCAGAAATTGCCTTTCCAGTTACTGTTAACTGAGATAATGGTTAATCTCACAACACAAATCTAAGAATGGTGATAGGCATTGTGATTCATGAGCCTTTCTCAATACAATGAATGAAAGGGATGATGTTCCAGTTCACATAATATGGCCTTGTTTGTTTTGTATTAATTTTCTGTACACAAATTGTTCAGGTAATTTCTTGCGTACTGGTAACCACATTTCTAGGGAAGAACAAAAGGATAACAATTATTTGTAATCAATTGTGGACGACATCATATTAGTAACTTGCAATTTGACCCACTGTAATATTTCAAAACATTCAAAGTGGAAAATAACTTTTTTTTAAATTTCATGTAAATGTCTATGAACGTTAATTTAGCAAGTTCTTTCTGACAATTTGAAGATCCTTAAAAGCAAATAATATGCTCTTTTGCAGAGTGCAAATTCCACTGCAACAATGGCAACTGTTTGAAATTTGGAAACTTGATTTGCAACCAACTAAATGACTGTGGCGATAATAGTGACGAAGAAAACTGTTTGCTCGTAACTGAACACCCACCTCCAACAATTTTTAACTGTAAGTGTTGAATTTGAACCCTGTTTATATTTTATATTGCCATGAACAGACGGAGAACTACGATTCTTTTTGTATTTCTTGTCATTCATATGAGGATGAATGGAGCTTGAAATTTTCAGTTTTATCAAATTAAAAATATTTTGCGGTTGAACCTGGAATTTTTTTTTTCACTGATACTGTTCTCTACAGCTATGTGTATGGATTCCAAAGTATGCCATGTCTGTCTACTGCCAGTGTTCGGAACATCTTATAGACAATAAGTGCAGGAGGGCCATTCGGCCCTTCGAGCCAGCACCTCCATTCAATGTGATCATGGCTGATCATCCCCAATCAGTCCCCTTTCCTGCCTTCTCCCCATATCCCCTGACTCCGCTATTTTTAAGAGCCCTATCTAGCTCTCTCTTGAAAGTATCCAGAGAACCCACCTCCACCGCCCTCTGAGGCAGAGAATTCCACAGATTCACCACTCTCTGTGAGAAAAATTGTTTCCTCGACTCCGTTCTAAATGGCTTACTCCTTATTCTTAAACTGTGGCCCAATCTTCTAATGTCTGGAGAGGAATTTTGTGAGGGGAGTAAATATCCGGTTGTTGTGTAGCTTGTGGTGCAAGTGTGATGCAAGTAGATGAAGTACGAGTTTCCGCAGAGGAAAAAAGTTGAATCCACAGGTGATAACCTCTGGATTATTATCTGCATCACACGTGACCTGCACATGTTCAACAAGGTCAGTATGTTGAGCTCAAAGTTTGATTTGGTCGGAATGGAGTTCGTCATATTGCACTTACACATGAAGTCTTTCAGCACGGAAATGACCCTTCAACTCAACACATCTATGCTGACCAAAATACCCATTTAAGCTAGTCCCATTTACCTTAATTTGACCCATATTCTTCCTAACCTTTCCAATCCATGTATCTGTCTAAATGTCTTTAAATGTTATTATTGTACGTGCTTGAACCTCTTCCTATTACAGATTGTTTCATATATGTACCACTCTGTGAAAACATGTGTTCGTCAAGTAACTGTTCAGTCTTTCCGCTTTGACCTCTCATTGGAAACTGTTGCGTTTCCATTGGAGAAGGGCCTTGCTTGAACTGGCCTTGGACGAGTGTCTTGATGAATGAAACAACTAGGGCTACATTCAGTGCTTTAATTTTGATATTGGAGGAGAGTTCTATTGAGAAGAAATTTAGAAAGTTAAAGAAGGGCATACCAGTGGTGTAGGGTCGCGAAATGAGCAATGATGGCCAGAGTGTGAAAGGAATGGCCACTGTACTAGCATTACAGTGTAAGTGAAGTAAAGTAGAGTAAAGTGTTAAGAAGACAAAAACTAAAGGCTCTTTATCTGAATACGGGATTTTCCATAAACTGATCAATTTATTGGCACAAAGACAAATACATGAGAATAATTTAATAGCCATTAGAAATATATGATTGCCAGGTGCCAAGGTTGGAAGCTAAATGTTTTGTGGGATATAATGTTTTGGAAGGATAGGCAGAATCTCGAAGAAGATGGGATAACTAATAAAGGGTGAGATCAGTAGTGAGAAATGACTGTGGATTAATAGGAAGGATGAAAAGTGACTGGCGAGAGTATATATAGAAGGACACAAAGTGCTGGAGTAACTCAGTGGGTCAGGCAGCGTCCCTGGAGAACACGGATAGTTGACGTTTCAGGGTGAGACCCTTCTTCAGCGGAGGGGAGAAGAAAGCTGGAAAAGGTGAGAGGCAGGACAACGCGTGAAAGGCCAGAGATAAGAAAGGAAAGAAGGTGTGAGACAGGTTTGAAGAGTTGTGGATTGTAAGTTCAGAGGAAGGAGATTGGCAGGAAAGGTAGGGTGGGGTAAGTAGAGGGGAAATAGGTGGGAATCCATGTGGGGTACGGGGGGAGAGGGAGAGGTGGTGGTGGTTCGGGGAGAAAGAGTAGGGGTTATCTAAATTTGGAGAACTCAAATGTAAACTACCCAATGCAAATTATGTTGCGTGTGCACTCACTCTGGCAATGGAAGAGGTCCAGATCAGTGTGGGAATGGCTCGTGTTTACAGTAGTTAAAATGGTTATTAACTGGGAGATCCAGTAGGCCTTGACAGTATATGTATTTGTATGCTCAATAGAACTCACTCTGGCAATGGAAGAGGTCCAGATCAGTGTGGGAATGGCTCGTGTTTACAGTAGTTAAAATGGTTATTAACTGGGTGATCCAGTAGGCCTTGACAGTATATGTATTTGTATGCTAACAATAGCCGCACCAAAGTTAAAACAGACCTTAAATCAAGAAATAATGGGATCTTACAAAAGGAAAGTATGAAAATAAATTCAGGTAGCTTTCATCTTCCAAACAAAATTGGCAAAGGTGGACAAATTCATATGGTATGTCTAGGCCAGGGGTGGGGAACCTTTTCATGTTGGAATGCCGCATTAAGTTAGCTGTAATCTAATAAGGCCGCATCCAAGAAACTTCAATTAGATATACTTCAAAATGTACATTATTTTGTAAAAATCTAACTACTATGTACTAACTTCAAGAAAATGAAAAAAAATTGTTAATTCTAAAGTTTACTAATCTTTTAATTACTTTGTTGTGACGGCTTTTTGTGGGAAAGCATTTGAATATTTGGTTGCAACATGGAGGTACGCATTTCAGCTGATCTTCTAGATGGGTATACGTCATTTATGACCTTAAGGGCGTTTTGATTTGGGTTAGGCGGTATTGGCGCCAGTCAGGCAGGGAGGTTAACGTACATTCTAGAGTCGCATTAGAACTAAATCATGTGCAAGACAGGTGTTAAAATAGCCCTCATGACTTACAATAATTTAATTGTTGCCGTCAGTAGGGGAGGATTATTTAGTTGAATCTTCTTTTACTCTTTGGTATTTTAAATACGTTCATTTTAAGATTAAAATAAAGACGAAGAAAAACATATTAATAAAAATAAAAGGATTTGTTCTACAAAATTTGGATTCATTCAAAAGGCCACACTTTAATGGCCTAGAAGGCCGCAGGTTCCCCATCCCTGGTCTAGGCCTTTCTGAGCATGAGCTGTTGTGAAACCAAGCAGGGCGGAGGCTATTTTCAATCTGGTCACTTTTAGTAATACAGGATTAATTAAATGTCTTGCAAAGGTTTTTCTGGAGAAGAGCAAGCATAACACAGTAGGGTTTTATATCCAATTTGTAAATGAAAAACAAGTCTGAAACTAATGTTCTCGAGGATGAAACAACCGTTGCTAATTCTGGATGTTAGGACTGATAACTACTTGAAAAGAAGGTTTTATGATCTTGTGAAGATTAGTAGGAGGCCAGAAGATTGGGAACATTTTACAAGCGAGCAAACAATAACTAAAAAAAGCTGAAGGTTAATAATTAATTGAGAATGAGCTTGCTAGAAACAATTAAAAATAAGACAGCATAATCATATTAAGAAGAAGTAAGGTAAAATCTGGTCCTGGAGAAGATGAGCAATTAAAAATGGAAAAGTTGGGTTTCTGGGTCTGTGAGTTAGCATTTCTACTACTTGAACAACGGTGCTGTCTCTGAGCTGCTGTCCTATCTAAGTTAGTATTGATCTTCTAAAATCTCCCTCCGATTCTGCACAGGACAAATTAGATTGTAAAGCCATACATGAATATCTCTATTCAAGAAAGGAGAGAGACAGAAAGCAGGGAACACTAATCTAGCTGGCCTGTTTGCTGTTATTTTACCATGCTGGTATCTTTTTTTAAGAAGAATCAGCAAGATATTCAGAAAATCATGATACAGTATTATTGTATAGTCTATGTGGTAAACTTATGTCCTTCGAGAATATAATGAGAAAAATGACAAAGGGAACCTGTAGATAATGTGCATTTGTATTTCCAGAAGGCTTTGATAAAATTGCCCGTCAAGATTACCTCAGAAGGGAAGACCTTATTGTACTGAAGATAATAAACAAACTAGGATTGACAAATAACAGAAAGAGGGCCAGGATAAATTGGTTATTTGCAGGTTGGCAAAGAATAACTACTGCTGGGTCCTCAATCATAAGCGGTATATGATGACAATTTGGATAATATATATTAATGATTTAGATGAAGGGATTACAAGTAACATTAGCAAATATGGAGATGACACAAAGCTGGGTGGCAGTGTGAACTGTGAGGAAGATGCTATGAGAATGCAGGGTGATTTGGACAGGTTGGGTGAGTGGGCAGATGCATGGCAGATGCATGGCAGATGCAGTTTAATGTGGATAAATGTGAGGTTATCCACTTTGGTAACAAAAACAGGAAGGCAGATTATTATTATTTAAATGGTGTCAAGTTGGGAAAAGAGGAAGTACAACGGGATCTGGGGGTCCTTGTTCATCAGTCAAAGAAAGTAAGCATGCAGGTACAACAGATAGTGAAGAAAGCGAATGGCATGTTGGCCCTCATAACAAGAGGAGTTGAGTATAAGAATAAAGAGGTCCTTCTGCAGTTGTACAGGGCCCTTGTGAGACCACACCTGGAGTATTGTTTGCAGTTTTGGTCTCCAAATTTGAGGAAGGACATTCTTGCTGTTGAGGGAGTGCAGCGTAGGTTCACAAGGTTAATTCCCGGGATGGCAGGACTGTCATATGCTGAGAGAATGGAGCGGCTGGCTTGTATTCTCTGGAATTTAGAAGGATGAGAGGGTATCTTATTGAAACATATAAGATTATTAAGGGATTGGACACGCTAGAGTCAGGAAACATGTTCCCTATGTTGGGTGAGTCCAGAACCAGGGGCCACAATTTAAGAATAAGGGGTAAACCATTTAGAACGGAGATGAGGAAACACTTTTTTACACAGAGAGTTGTGAGTCTGTGGAATTCTCTGCCTCAGAGGGCGGTGGAGGCGGGTTCTCTGGATATTTTCAAGCGAGAGCTAGACACGGCTCTGAAAGATAGCGGAGTCAGGGGATATGGGGAGAAGGCAGGAACGGGGTCCTTATTGTGGATGATCAGCCATGATCACATTGAATGGCGGTGCTGGCTCGAAGGACCAAATGGCCTACTCCTGCACCTATTGTCTATTGTTTAAAAGGGCCAAGTGAATTATAACCATTTATTGGCTATATAAAGATGGATTTGAAAGTAATTTAAGAGGAAGTTACAGTTTGCAAATGGATTTTGATAGGTTCAGTTAGTGGGCAAATTTTTGCAAGATGATGTGATATGTTGGTGTCCTTGTTTACAAAATAATAAATTGACATATAGGTACAGAAATAAATTAGGAAGATTACACTTGAAAAAATGGAGAGTTTTATTATTTCAGCTGCATTGGCAATAAATGCCATCCAAATTTTATCATAAAATCCAGCGTACTAGTTGTTTCCTCATTTTATGCACATTAATTTTAGTAAAAGGTATTTCTTTAAAAAAATCAATTGGCTTTTTGCAAACTGATCTCTGCTCTTGTGAATGTTATTTGTTCCCTTTGCAAACAGAGTGTGGAAATGTCTGTTATCCAGATTACAATATCCTTAAGTTTCCGAAGTAGAGCTCAAAACTATTTTACATAGCTGGAGACACAAGAGACTGCAGATGCTGGAATCTTATGAAAAAATTAAAGTGTTGGAGGGACTTAGCAGGCCAGGCAACATCTGTGAAGGGGAATGGACAGATGATGTTTTGGGTTGTGACCCTTCTTCAGCCTGATGGAGTGGCGAGTGGGAAAGCTGGAAAATAAATATTAGGTTGGGGCAAAGCCTGGCAAGCGATAGGTGGATACAGGTGCAGAGGGGTGATTGGCAAATGGGTGCAGATAATGACAAAATCTAGAGGTACAATGGAGTAAAAAGAGTGTCAGATAGGAAGGAAGAGTGAAATGTAAAGCCAGAGAGAGGGATATGGGTGGAAGGAGATGGGGTGGGGGGGATAAAGAGGGGTGATAAAGAAATGGGTGAATGGAGTATGGAGGGGTGGGAGATGCATGCAAAGAGGGGAAAGGAACAGTGAAGGGAGTTGTGGGCGAAAGTTGTGTGCACCGGGGGGAGGAGGGAGGTGGGGAGAAATCAGAAGTATTTTTCTTTTTTCACCCATTTCCATTTTATCTATGGTAAGACCCTCGATCCACCATCTCAGGCTAACTAGACCCATAACTTTCTATGTTGTGATGCAGATACTTTTAAAATGCAGTGTGTCTATTCCAAATTTCAATGTCTGGGTGAAAAAAAAATCACTCTCAGATATCTCCTCCTACCCATTACCTTAAATATATGCGCTGCGTGCATGGTGTGTCAAGGAACCTGGTTTTGTGCAAAATTACTTCAGCTTTAACTCTTAATTGCTCTCAAGAATGTAATGTTCAATTGTCACATTGAAACACTGCTATCCTTCTCATGGACGTATTCTCTCAACACTGAAGGGGTGAAGATTTCAACCCAGTGATGATAAAGGACCTACAAAGTATTTTCAAGTCAGAATGGAATGTGACTGTTTATTAAAACTACAGTTGTCACACTGGTATGAACTAGCACCAGCTGCCATAACAGCTGAGCTCAAATTCATAGTGACTTTTTGATATGCCACTCATCCCGCTGGCCACAGGGCAGCTAGTGTGAAGTAGAAGAATGCATAAATGGGAATGCATACTTCTCGCAAAGGTAATATGGTTCAGTTTAGTTTAGAAATACAGCATGGAAACAGGCCCTTCGGCCTACCGAATCACCAGCGATCCCTGCACATTAACACTATCCTACACACACTAGGAACAAGTTACAATTATTCCAAGCCAATTAACCTACAAACATGTACATCTTTGGAGTGCGGGAGGAAACCAGACCACCCAGAGAAAACCCATGCATGTCTCGGGGAGAAGGTACAATCTCCGTATAGACAAGCACCCGTAGTCAGGATCGAACCCGGGTCTCTGGGGTTGTAAGGCAGCAACTCTACCGCTGTGCCACCGTGCCGCTCAGTTGATTGAAATTTTCACATAGAATGGCATGAGCTGACTTCCTCATGTCTCAAAGATAAACAGTTTCTAGAGTGTGTTTGAGTTGGTTTGCTTCAACAATGTATTCAAGACCCGGCCATATGACATTCAGTAACGTGTCTGGTTTAGTTAGCAGTCCAACTGTATGAACATGTGTCTTAAAACAGCTATGGTATATTTACATTTAATACAGATGACTCGTGCGTGAGGGGGGGAAGCTTTTCCAGAATATGAGGCCTGTTGCGATTTTTCCGTAACATGAAGCCATGTCATTTGTGCATGCGTCAAGAAACACGAGTTAGAAATATATTTTGTGTTGATTTATTTACTACTTTTCACCCAAGATCCACAAAGCCAGATACGGACTACCCTCTGAGTGAAAAATGGTTCTTCTGAGGTCCCCCTTAAGTTTATCCATTCTCACCTTAAGCCTAAGACATCTAGTGTTAGAATCCACTTCTCTGGTTGAAAGTCTGAACATTCACTTTATTTATGCATCTCATGATTTTGAATACTTCTATTAGGTCACCTCCTCAGCCTCCCATACTCCCAAGAAAAAATGTCAGCCTATTCGGCCTCTTCCTATAACTCGAGCCCGCAAGTCCAGGTAATAAACTAGTGAATATCTCCTGTACTGTTTCCAACTCCGTTGACATCCTTCCTATAGTTGGGCGACTAGAACTGCACACAGTACTCCAAGTCTAGTATAAATAATGGTTTGTACAACTGTATCATGATGTCCCAACTAACTCTTCCCAATGAAGACATTTGTCAAATACCTTCATCACCGTTCCATCCGAACCACTATATTCCACTGTATTTACAGATCTCTTTGTTTCGCAACTCTTTATGGGGCTCAGTCATTCACTGAGTAAGTCCTGCCCTGGTTTGAAACACCAAAGTGCAACACCTCACACTTGTCTGAGTTAAATACCATTTGCCATTTGATGGACCACCTTCCCAATTGACCTAAATCCTGTTAAAAACATGCATATCCTAGTCTCTGTCCACTATACCACCAAGTTTTGTCCGATCTGCAAATTTACTTAAATTGTCAGCCAAATCGTTAATATAGATAACAAACAGTAAACCAAGCACTGCAGCACACCAGGCCTTCAACCAGAAAAATAACCCTCCACAACTATCCATTGACACCTACCATGAAGCCAATTTTGAATCCAGTTGGTAATTGTATATTATTGTCACATGTAACAAAATACAGTGAAAAACAATGTTTGAGTGCTTCTAGTCAAATCATATTATACATGAATACAACCAAGCTATACACATTTAACATGTAATACAAAGAGAAAAATACCAGTGTGCAGAGTATAATGTTATAGCGTATAAATGTTACAGTTATAGGTTGGTGTGTTTTCTTGATTGTAGCGTCAGTGTGGTTGATCCAGGATGAATTGTTGGTGATATTTTTGTCTAAGAAGCTGAAGCTCCCATCCATCTCCACTTCAATATGGTTGATGCTGAATGGGGTGTGTTGTACACCAGCTTCCTGGAGTCAGTAACTAGCTCATTTGTCTTGTTGACGTTGAGGAAGAGGTTGTCATTTTGATACCATGTTACCAAACTGTTAATAAGTCAATGACATGCTCACCTTGAATTCCATGTGATCTAACTTTTCAGACTAGCCTACTATGTGGGACCTTGCCAAAGGCCTTACTAAAGTCCATATAGACAATGTCTAATGCTCTTTCCACAATAATCCTGGTGACCTCTTCAAAAAACGTTTAGATTTGTGAGATGTGATTTCCCACGTACACAAAGCCATGCTGACTATCCCTAATCAATCCCTGCCTATCACCATTGACATCAGGCTCACTGACTTATAGTTCTTGTTATGTTCTTAAATAACAGTACAACATCAGCCATCCTCCAATCTTTTAGAACTTCATCATGATGCAAATATCTCTGCCAGAGCCTTCACATCGAAGCCTCTATTTCCTTAAGATTGAGAAGAGTTGGTATGTTGACAAATACTCTATTGAACATCTGCAGATGTACAATAGATTGCACAATGACTGCTTGTATCACGGCCTGGCAATTTGTATGCCAGGAACAAAGGAAATTATAGAGAATGACGGACGCTGTCTGGTTCATCACGGGTACTGACTTCCCGACTATCAAAGGGATCTAGAGGAGGCTCTGGTTGGAAAAAATGGCAGCCAATATCATCAAAGACCCACTCCACCCTGGTCATGCTCTCATTTTGGTTATACCATCAGTGAGAAAGTAGAGAATCCTCAAAATTGTGACCATCTGTTATAGAATCATATAACATGGAAACAGGACCTTTGACCCAACTTACCCTGGCCGACCAACATGCACCATCTACACTAGTCCCATCTGCCTCATTTGGCCCTCTAAACTATCCTATCATATCTGATTCAAACCAGAAAGGTAGGTTATCTGAAAGTGTTGAATTTGATGTTAACTCCTGTGTGGGTTGACATTTCTTCTCTCTCCACAGATATTGCTTTACCTGCTGAGTGTTTTCAGCATTTTCAGTTTTTACTATTTTAGCTGTTGAAAGGAAGCAGCATTGGGTTCTAGAGGCTTAGTCAGACTTGACAAAACTGGCCAAATATTTTGAAGAGGTAGCGCGTTAGAGAATTTGGGAAAAGCCATTTATATGGATTGACTGCAGAAATTTGATGGTTCATCATTAGAAATGGTTGTAGTTGAAGTCATTGAATGCAAATAGTTGACCTGTTTGGGAAATTGCCAAAATTTTAGGGGTTAGTGAAGATTTTTGGGAATGTAGTCATATTGGCAGGATATGGCTAATGTTACTAAATGGGATCTACTTTGGAGCTACAGCTATTCAATTAGATGAATTAGACGTGAATAGTAAGTTATACATTCAAGGTTTGTTGTTAAAAGTTCCAAGGAGTGAAGAAGATGGTTTTCAAAAGGCTAATAAATTAAGTTGAGACACAAGAGACTGCAGCTGCTGAAATATGCTGCTGGGGAACTTGGTGTGTCAGGCATCCTCTGAGAAGGCAAAAGGATGGATTAAGTCCCTGCTTCAGGACTACGTATGTAAAGGGGAGATAGCTACTTGAGGGGCAGGGATAAGGCAAATGCTGGAAAGCGATATGTGGATCCAGATGAGGGCTTGGTGGGCAGATGGAGCCAAGTGGGGGAGGCTCCATAACATTTTTCTGATAAATTAAAAACTTCAGGACTCGCAAGAATTTTATAAATATAAATGTACATATGGTTTGGCAAATTTTTATAGTTAAGATATAGATTACTGATAGGTGAAACAAGCTGGATATGTTAATTAGACTTCTATTCCTATTCCAAACGTTTCTCAGTTCCCCTGGGTAAACTGGTATGATATGGCTTTGTTTCAAACCAACTGTAAAAACCCTGATATAATTGTAGGATATTTGCTCTGGAATCAAATGTATTGGTTCAAATCACATTTCTGTGACTTGAAAACATGATTGAGTAGGTTGGTTGATGTGTTTAGATCACATTTATGAACTGTCTTGACAAGCACTTGAATCGCCATGGAACAAGGGCTGATAAATGGGATTCGTTTAGAAAGGTACTAGGTGGTCGGCATAGATATGGTGGGCCGAAGGGCCTGTTTCTATGCTGTATGTCTCCATGACAATTGGCTGCTGTTTCTGTTTGGTGCCTGTATTAAACTTCGTCATTGGCATTGAAATTCTTTGGTATGTCATGAGGTTATGAAAGTTCTTTGCATAATAAAATTATTTTATAGATATAGTTAATATTTTATCAACACTAGAGTCTGGTTTTGAAGAATGAGGAAACCAGCTGAATAAATTTGGTTAGATTCTGCATTTTTATGCAGTGGCTTGGGTGGAGGTGAAATTTATTAAGTTCATTAAATATTTAGTAGTCTGGTGCAGATGTTAATGAAATGGATCATGCTATTTTAAGAGCTTGAACAATGATAGTAATTTTCAGAGTAGGATTACCGACTTGCACACTGAAAGTCTTTGAATTCTAATAGTGTTTGTCATCATCCTGGCTGTACAAGCAGATGGATGATCATGAATACTGTCTAGACAGACTATGCCCAAGTGAAACTGTGGTCTCTCAGGACATAACGGTGAGAGCTGGTTTAGATAATTGGAAATGTAAGGACATTTTCTCATCTAATCCACTGCTAATCAATGCATATATTAGCCTAGAATTGGGAAAAGTTTGGTGTTTTATATAACAGGTCAATAGTTACCTTGGTTTGAAGTTTTGCATTATTTTGCTCTGAGCAAAAAAAAATGCACATTATAACATGTTGACTTAGACTCCAATTTGTGTTGTCTGCAAACTGATGATATTCTGTAATTAACACTTCTGACTAAATATTCAGTTCTTAAGATGCTTGTTTTAAAATCTGAAATTAAAACGCAAATTTAATCTTACCTGCATGATGGAAACAGACTGGTTAAAATTATTGCACAGTTCCCATGTAGTCTGTAACCCTGTTATTTGTTGGATTCCTCTGATGCAGTTAGGATCTCATCATGATTTTTAAGTGCAAATTTTTGACAATCATGCACAAAACCAAAATTGTGATGTACTGGGTGGTGCGTAAGTTCCAGAAAAGGAGTCTGAATAAACTGGAAGAAGAGCATCTCATATTTCGCTTGCATAACATAACCCAACAGTATGAATATTGAATTCTCTAACTTCAAGTAATATCCCCCTATCCCACCTCTCTTCCCCCTGTCCCTCGCACCTTGGTAGGCACCCATTTCCCCCGCCATCTCCAACCACCCCAGCCACCTTACTCCATTGTTTCATCCTGTACCCTTATCTCCCATTCCCGAGTCCCATATTTCCTTTTGTTCCCCCCTCTTTCCCCTATCCCCTGTCCCCTACCCATATCCGACTTTAAATTTCACACCTCTTCTTTTCACATCTGACACTCTTTGACTCCTCTTTACATCTAATCTTTGTCATTTACTGCACCACTCTACCAGTCACCCTCATCTATCTCTACCTATCACTTGTCAGGCACCCCCCCCCCCCACTCCATCAGTCTGAAGAAGGGTGTCGACCCAAAGCGCTGTGTGTGCATTCACTCCAATTATACTTTTGTCTGACTCGCTGAGCTCCTTCAGCACTTTGTTTTTGGGTCTGAAAAATATGTTTTTTTCTTTTGTTCAAGTGCAGTTATTTTATTAAGAGATCCCGTACGTAGAAAGGGCTTTTTATTGTGTAACGGGATCGTGTAGATGGGTGCTAGAACAATGTCCCCCATTCAATAAAACTAGAAAAATGTAATACTTTTGTATCTACCAGGTGCCAACCTGTTAAAAAACGCTACAAGTTTCCAGCTTCCAAAAATTTCTGCTGAAACATTAAAACAGTTAAAGTTATTAAAACTAAAACATATATACATAATATATATAATTTAGTCTGCTGTAGCCATTTTCCTCTGTTGAAATCCATGCTGAAGCAGTCCCTGAACCACGTTCCCACCACAAGTTGTGCTGAATTGCTGCAAATAAAAGGAACCTAGTTCATTGAAGCATGCTCAGGGGAAAGGTGCTTGGAACGCTTGGCTGCTGCTTTAGCCCTTTGTGTAAACATTGACATTTCCTCACAAAATTCTGCCAAAATTTCTCTATTGTATGGGTGCAGCAATTGTATTATTTTTTTATAATTGGATATAAATCCATTTGATTTACATGATTATATAACTCTCTTGAGTTTAAAGAGGAAAAAACAATTGAAATGTGAAAACATGTGAGTGGTGTAATTTCAAACTAAAAGTATTAGCTCCAGCTGACTACCTGTACTGGGAAAGGGTTGTTTTATTGATTTATTCCATTTTCTAGCACTCAATTGTCTCTGCTGATTCATTGAGAGTAATGTCATGACTTCTAATTATAGCATGTAAATTTATTTGGTTCCATATGTACAAGTTGTTTTGATTTTTATATTTGATTTATGTTTGTGCCAAGAGATGATTAAGATAACTACATTTAGGCAAACTACAGGAATTCTTTTCATATCTATCCATAACTTCAGGGATCTACAATGTAATATGTTATTCCAATGACAGAACATTGTGGCTTGGTGTGACAGGATATGGAGAAAACTCTGATCATGAGGCAGGGTTTGTTAAGTTAAAAAAAAAATACTGTCATATCGAGCTGGATAACTTCAACATTGAAAAGATGTGCCTGGCCAGTCATTTCCTTCTATGGCTTGATAGTCTGTCTGTCTGTCTGTCTGTCTGTCTGTCTGTCTGTCTGTCTGTCTGTCTGTCTGTCTGTCTGTCTGTCTGTCTGTCTATCTATTTTTAAAACTCTGTGTGTGTATGGGTGTATGTCATTTTGCCTTTGACATTTTGCCTTTGATTCGTTACTCCGCGAAAACCAGACGCAAAAACGCCGAGATTTTTACCATTTCGCTATCGATTTTACTTTTACATTCGCAAATCCACTCCTCATTAAATTTAGTCATTTTTCTGTACACATTTTTAATAAAATCCTTCACTCAGTCATTTTTTCGCCTCCCGCTGGCCAACTTCTCATCGTGTGCCCCGCGCAACGATAACGGCTGCTGCCGCCCGGCGCTCCTCCACTCCCCCCCACCCCGGCTCTGTCACGCTGGCGGAAGCCACAGATCGGCTGGTCCCCCCGCTGCTTTTCGCCGTCCTCGCTGGCGGCCCGCAGGCTCACTCGGGATCACGCCCGCTCGCCCACTCCACCCTCTAGACGCGCCTGCGAGTTGGTGGCTATGCGTCAGTAGATAGGGTAAAAGGAGCAAATTAATAATATTAATATATTAACAAGGGGGTAGTTAGCGTGTGTGTGGGGGGGGGGTAGTTAGTGTGTGTGTGTGGGGGTGCTTAATGTGTGTGACGCCGCATGCTGTCCCCCCCCCCCCCAACCGCACGTTGGGGGAACAGACCCAATGGGTCTGCACTTGGTCTGGTATACTTTTAAAACTCTATGTGTGTGTGTGTGTGTTATTTTGCATGTGAAACATATCTCCTCGAAAACCATACACAAAAACGTGGAGATTTTTGCCATTTCGGTAGGGATTTAACTTATGAGTTCAGTAATCCACTCTTTGGTCAATTATTTCCCCAAATTTTGAATTAAATTGATCACAAAACTCAAATTTTTAAATATAAATGGCGCTCACCAGCTGCTGACGTCACAATGCCCACATGCCGACAGGCACCGTCCCCCCGCCGCTGTGGACTAAAGGCGCAGAAATATCGAGAAAGTTCTGCAGAACAAAGATTCTACAGCTGCGTTCCGCTATAGCTTCTTTGTTCTAGAGATCTCGGGGCAGTGACTCCTCGCATGCTGAATTTCTTCTCATAAGTTCCGCTGAACTCTCTCCTCACAGCTGGCGCAGCTCGCGAAACCCCGCCCGCCTGTGCTCCCCTCCAATCCCCAGCTGTGGGTTTCCAGAGAGTCAGAAGCCGGTGCTTCTATGCTGTGAACGCCCGCTCCTTAGCGGCTTTAAAGGGCTGTTGTCAGTTGGCAGTTATCAACGGCTGCGGCTTGAGGCATCGCTCACAGCCGCTCACTCACAGCCAGAGGCCACCGGCTTGCTTCTGAATCCTCTCCATCCCCCCCCGTCCGATCGTAGAACATGGCGGCAGCCCCCATCCCCCCCCTCCCTTCCCCCCACCTCTCCCCCTCACTTCCCCCCCTCTCTCATCCCCTCTCTCTCCTCCCCTCTCTCTCCTCCCCTCTCGCTCCTCCCCCCTCCGCCACTCCCCCCTCCTCCCCCACCCTCCCCCCTCACCCACCCTCCCTCTCCTCCACCCCCTCCCCTCCACCCCCCCCCTCGCTCTGTCTCTGCCCCACTCTGTCTCTGCCCCTTCTCTCTCTGCCCTCACTCTCTACCCCCCCCCTCTCTAGATGCGCCTGCGAGTTGGGGGCTATGCGTCAGTGGATAGGGTGGTTATGGGGTAAAAGGAGCAAATGAATATAATATCAAGGGGGGTAGTTCGCGTGTGTGCGGGGGGGTAGTTAGTGTGTGTGGGGGTGGTTAGTGTGTGTGTGTGTGTGACGCCCCCTAACCCCCCCCCCCCCCACCCCCCCTCGCGCGTTGGGGGAACAGACCCAACGGGTCTGCACTTGGTCTAGTACATTTTAAAAAGGAATATTAAAAGATCATTTGTTTCATTTCACTTCCATCAGTGGTGGTCGCATATTTCTAAAATGCTTATAGAACTTACATGAAAGGAGTGAAGTTGCTTGAAAGAATCATCTCTGGTTAAAAGGTTAGAAGCGATGATTAGCGGACATTTTTAATGCTCTGGAAAATGCTGAAAGTTGCTCTAAGCTTTCCCCTGTCAAGCCATCAAAATTAATTTTGTAAGAACATTTTTATACAGAGATCTCCATCTTTCCCAATTTCTGATACTGGTTAACTAGTTCATAAGATATAGGAGCAGAAATTGTGGATTTAAAAAAAAAAGAAGCAATTCTGCAGGAAGATCCCAACATTTCTGTTTTGCTAATTTCAATTATTTCTTCAGTATTAGATGATTACTCTTATTATTCTATCTGGGTTTTTTTTTAATCCATTAGTGATTCTTAATTAAGAATCAAGTCTAATTTTATGATTTTTAGTTTCAGTCTATTTTCCCTTCTTGTACTCTGGCATTATAGATTGAAGAAACATTCCAAATTTACTTTTTCATTTCTGCCAGGTATCTTGCATACTTTGATTTGAATATATCTTAAATCCAGACAGAAAAGTTCAAATATTTCCTTATTCCTTATACCTCTTATCTTTTGCTTCTAATGACTAATCAGCCACGTCCTCTCGTAACCCCCTCCCCATCTATACAGTGGCTTGTGTTATGACACGTGGTGAATCTGTGGAATTCTTTGCCACAGAAGGCTGTGGAGGCCGTTAGTGGATATTTATAAAGCAGAGATAGATACAGTGCATTGAGAAAGTGTTCAGACCCCTTCACTTTTTCCACATTTTGTTACATTACAGCCTTATTCTAAAATTGATTACATTCATTTTTTTTATCATCAATCTACGCACAATACCTCATAATATAAAAGCGAAAACAGGTGTTTGGTAATTTTTGCAAAATAATTAAAAAGAAATAACTGAAATATCACATTTACGTAAGTATTCAGACCCTTTGCTGTGACTCTCAAAATTGAGCTTCGGTGCATCGTGTTTCCATTGATTATCCTTGAGATGTTTCTACAACTTGATTGGAGTCCACAAGTGGTAAATTAAATTGATTGTACATGATTTGGAAAGGCACACACCTGTCTACAGTTGACAGTGCATGTCAGAGCAAAAAACAAGCCATGAAGACAAAGGAATTGTCTGTAGACCTCCGAGACAGGATTGTGTCGAGACACAGATCTGGGAAGGGTATAAAACATTTGTTGCAGCATTGCAGGTCCCGAAGAGCACAGTGGCCTCCGTCATTCTTAAATAGAACTTTGAAACCACCAGGACTCTTCATAGAGCTGGCCGCCTGGCCAAACTGAGCAATCGGGGGAGAAGGGCCTTGGTCAGGGAGGTGACCAAGAACCCGATGGTCACTCTGACAGAGCTCCAGAGTTCCTCTGTGGAAATGGGAGAAACTTCCAGAAGGACAACTTTATCTGCAGCACTCCACCAATCAGGCCTTTATTGTAGAGTGGCCAGACAGAAGCCACTCCTCAGTTAAAGGCACATGACAGCCTGCTTGGAGTTTGCCAAAAGGCACCTAAACAAGATTCCCTGGCCTGATGAAACCAAGATTGAACTCTTTGGCCTGAATGCCAAGTGTCACGTCTGGAGGAAACCAGGCACCGCTCAACACCTGGCCAATACCATACCTACGGTGAAGCATGGTGGTGGCAGCATCATGCTGTGGGAATGTTTTTCAGCGGCAGGAACTGGGAGACTAGTCAGGATCGAGGGAAAGATGAACGGAGCAAAGTACAGAGAGATCCTTGATGAAAACCTGCTCCAGAGCGTTCAGGACCTCAGACTGGGGCGGAGGTTCACCTTCCAACAAGACAACGACCCTATGCACACAGCCAAGACAACGCAAGAGTGACTTTGTGACAAGTCTGTGAATGTCCGTAAGGGGCCCAGCCAGAGCCCGGACTTGAACCCGATCGAATATCTCTGGAGGGACCTGAAAATAGCTGTGTATCAACACTCACCATCCAACCTGACAGAGCTTGAGAGGATCTGCAGAGAAGAATGGGAGAAATTACCCAAATACAGGTGTGTGAAACTTGTAGCGTCATACCCAAGAAGACTTGAGGTTGTAATCACTGCCAAAGGTGCCTCACTAAAGTACTGAGTAAAGGGTCTGAATACTTATGTAAATGTGATATTTTAGTTATTTATTTTTAATTATTTTGCAAAAGTTTCTAAACACCTGTTTTCGCTTTTTTATTGTCGGCTATTGTGTGTAGATTGCTGATAAAAAAAATGAATTTAATCCATTTTAGAATAAGGCTGTAACGTAACAAAATGTGGAAAAAGTGAAGGGGTCTGAATACTTTCTGAATGCACTGTAGATAGATTCTTGATTAGTACATGTGTCAGAGTTTATGGGGAGAAGGCAGGAGAATGGGGTTCATGAATAAATGGTGGCGTAGACTTGATGGGCCGAATGGCCTAACTCTACTCCTATTCCTTATGACCTTATGATGTAAATATAGTTCTCAATGTGTAATTTGACTAGAGCACTGTATAACTTGTTGCAGTTTGCTCATAATTTCTCGCAGTTTTCTCATAATTTCTCTTTTGTTCATTAGTTCCTCGGACAAGTATTCTTGGTTGATTGTTGTTTTGCATGGATTGAGTATGGAGTCAGCTTAGGCTCCAATGTGTTCAGAGTATTCAAAGGCAATCATTAAGCCTTTGAGGGAACTTGCTTCTTTCTCTGACCACTGAATTTGATTTGCTATTGAACTTGTCACTTGTTTGTCAAGCTTGTTCCATATTGTTCCAGTTTTGCTCCTATTTATTGTTTACTGGATCTTCAGAACATTTTTAAAAAATCAATTTCGAAAATGAATTCTTAATTCTAACAGCTGTATAGACCCTTGTGAATCTTGGTCAAAATCTTTTGAACGTCCATAGTTACTTTTTTTAAACTTCAACATATTTATCAGCCAGTTTCAAAACTCTTGACAACTGCAATAAATGAGTGTGATGGATGTGTTTGCATAGTTTGATCTGATAAAAGAAGCCTGACTTGATACATTAACTGATTCTCTTTTTCCACAGATGTTCCCTGATGCTTTTATTTTTAATGTTTTATTATTGAAAAATTTAAATACACGTCATATTGTGGTTGTGAATGCGAATGTCTGAAGGTAGGTCAAAGTTAACAGGAAATGGCAGCAGAAATTTTGCTCTACTGCAGTTTGACTCGCAAATAATACTACAGTTTAACAAAAACAGAAAATGCTAGAAACACTCAGCAGGTTGGGTGATATCTGTGGGAAGTGAAAGAAAAGGAATGTTTAACTCTGTGTCTCATTCAACAGATGCTGCCTGGCCTGCTGAGTGTCTCACGCATTTTCTGATTTTATTTCCAGCATCTGCAATATTTTGATTTTTAATATTGCTTTTTAATTTGGCTGTATCAATGGCTGTTAGCAGTGAATAAAATGTCCTCACACATTCTTGTGCTGGCATTTGTAGTAATAGAGACTGATATAATCTGAAGCTTTCTACAGGGAATTTTGTAGTTTGTGTTAATGGCAAATTAAGCAAACATCTTCAACCCTATAGACTGAAGAATCCTTATCAATGGTAACCAATCTTTACCAATCCTTAGAATTCAAAGATAGATAGATAGATATAATTTATTGCCACACAACCAGGGTTGGTGGAAATTTGGGTTGTCAGCAGCAGTACAATAATAAAGAACACACAATAAAACTGTAACACAAACAACCACCACAGCATTCATCACTGTGGTGCAAGGCACAAAAATTTGGCCAGTCCTCCTCCATTTCCCCCCCCCGTGTACAGGACATGAGTCCAGTCAGTCCAGGATCGGCTCTTCCTCACCGGAGACCGCGGCTTTAGATTGTTGTAGGCCGCAGGCCGGCGGTCGAGATTTAAAGTCCCCGCTGCAGCCAGAAGCACCGTAGACTGCAGGGCCGGCGGTCGAAGCTCCCCTCCAGGGGTGATGGTAAGTCCATGCCGCACCCGCGGTAGAAGTTGGCCGCGGGCCGGCAGTGATGGCTTCTTCTTCCCCCGGGTCCCCCACGAGGGATCCCGGGCTGTAGACGCCGCACCAGCTGGAGCTCTGCAGACCGCGGCTTCAGGCTGCGACTTCAGGCTACCGGCTGCCGCGGGCCAGCGAAACGGAGCGCTCCCCTCCAGCGAGGGCTCACCCGCTCCACGCCGAGAGTCCACGAGTCCACGCTGCGCCCGCCGCTGAAGCCCCGGGCGCGTCTCCGGGAAAGGCCGCGTCGATCCTTGATGTTAGGCCACGGGGGAGGCG